>NC_092458.1:23232955-23543638 GCF_047495875.1 Pithys albifrons albifrons
GGGGCTGTTTCTGTAACAGACAAGTTCAGTAGCAAATGCTTGCAGGCTGGGCTCTAAGATATGAAAAGCAGATAAGCACATTCAGCCTTCAAAGCACAGATATGATAAGTTAACCTAGTTAGCAAACCATGGGATTGCAAATGACACCAGCTGGAGAAGATAGTGGAGACTCCGTGGAGACTGAGACACACCAAAGAGAGCAAATGACTTTTTACGCAGCTGTTGGATGTAAACAGCCATGAGCCTGAGATGTCTTCCCGGAAGAGAGCAGAATACATCCCTGAATGTGTCATTTACAAAATAGGATTGTATTTTCAACAGGTAAATGAAATACTAAAAGGGCAATAATTATTGTATAGGATAGGTAGGTAGTAAATTTGGGATTTCATCACAACTTCTGGAATGAAAAGTGAATGAATAAGCCCACGGAGATGAGACAGAACTGGCCTGGCTTGAAGTCATCCTGTCATGATGCAGGCACGTAGCCACCACCTTGCAAAGTACACCTCCATCTGAAAATGACAACTACAATAACTGAAAGAAAAAACCCAGTCACATTTGCTTCTGAATTATTTTGCTGCCTGACTTATTTTGTTGGTACATGTTTTTTCCACAGCTCTATCTGCATAGCCTCTTTTGCTCTGCTTTTGCAGCTGGTCAGCAAATTTCAACTTTTTTTCGTTGACAAATTTTGAAGTGTAGTTTAAAGAAGAGATCATTACACAAATTTTTAGAAAAATATAATCCTGGTATAACCTTTTAAGCATGCCTTCTTTATGGTTCTCCTAGTCTCTTTAAAAGAAACACAACATCTTGAGGTAGCAAAGTTCAGTAGCAAACTCTCTGAAAGCACCACAGGAAAACAGTGGAATGAAAAATACAGGATCAAGTCTGAGGCTATGATGATATTAGAATTTGTAAGTCCGATACAGGGCTTGGAGTGCTTTAGTCAGAAGACGCCTGATGAAAATGTTAAGCTGGCTATAAACAGGTGGGCTTGGTTAAATGAGGGCATGTGTGCTTCACAACTAAATGATCTGGACAAAATATCTTGACTAAGGAATTAGAAGGTCATGTGACAAAGCTAAATACATAATCAGAAAAGTGAAACAGGTTTTCCATATATATCAGTTAGCTGATGCTCCTTAGCATGAATTTTAATAGCTTTTGCAGTTACCTATCACACCTGCTATTCCTTTTGTAGAAGTATTAAATACCTGCAAACATCTCATAAGATAGAAAGAAGCTGATATGCCTGTATAAAGGTGTTGTTTTGATTTTTTTTTTGTCATTGTTTAATTTTTCAAGACCAAGACACTAAGGACAGAATGTTAAAAATAAATAATATATACAAGGAACCCAGCCCTTAACTATCACAGACAAAAAGATTTTTATCCTTAGGGATACAAATCATGCCATATGAAATGACTGAAAACGTGTTCAGAAAACCCCCTATGTCGCTTTATTCAGTTTTTAATAGTGCAGCAGTCAGTTGCTCAGTCACCTTATTTTAATGTAGAATGTGTAAAACATAATCTTCCTAAGACAGCAAACCTCCCAGTTATGCCATCTGAAAGAAGAAATCCCTCCTTCCTACTTTGTCAGTAGATGTTAATCTTTAAAGAACCAGTTTTAGTGACTGTCAAATAAACTCAACAGTGATTTCAAAAAATACAAGCCAAACAGTCCAGAATAAACCCAAGATTGTTTCGTATAAATAAATTCAGACCCCACATGAACAGATTATTTGGCAATTAATATATATAATGAAGAAATTTAAATGCCGATGGCAAGTCGGACTGCAGTCAGTAGCTTTGGAAGAGCAACAGTGACAGTGTCCATGCATCACCTGTCTACTTTGATCTCCTCTCTCCTCTCTCCTCCTCCTGTTTCTCCCCTTGCCATCCTTTGTTGATAGGAATCCCAAGTAAATTCTTCAGGACAGGAATGGTGTCTTTTTCTTAAGTACCCATGGAGAGTTTAGCATGAGTGCTGCATATTGTTAGCTGCAGCTTCTATTATATCATTAATAGCAAATAATGATATTTGTCTGTCGGTTCTGATCAAAACACTCATTTTGGATGGAGTTATTCTTGTTTCAGATGTTTCCGCATATACTTTGGAGGTTCACGATCAATGTATCTTCTGTTTATTTCTTTTAAAAAGGAATTCAGATTGAAGTAATTGTTCTGGGAGTTAGAAGATTTTTTTCTCCTCCGCATAATAATTTTCTTGATGTTTATTCTTATATATGCGAGATATATCAGCTAACAGTAGAGTATCTGCTATTATTAGCATTCAGTACCAGATACTTCTTGAGTTTCCATGTAATTGGAAACAAAAATGCACAATTTTAAATTCCACTGTAACATTTAATTATATTACTTATTAGGAACTCTTTTCACATAGCAGTTATCTCCACCTTCAAGAGAAAAACTTCAGGCATTTTGGATGAAAGGACAGATCCATCACTTTGAAGATGCTGGTGGTCCTTTTTTGAATTGGTGAACTCTTTGAAAGGGACCACTCTGGCTTTGTCCCTTTCAGGAGGTTTTAAGCAAGTTATGCCACCTCAGAAATAAGATACCAAAGACAATATTTGGCTGTATAATTATGAGAGGTCTTTATCTGTTTACAAACATACAATTTTCACAGTAGGGATAAACCCAGTCCACCTTATCATTTCTTATCAGAGTGAGCTATTAAGCAGCTTTGTAAAATTTATTCTCACTCAATTTGACATTTTATACTGGGAGCTAATCATTTCCTTGGATTTCTGGAGAGGGTTGTCTTTATTACTTGCCTTCCCCCTCAGCCTTCAGGCAAAACTGAATGTGAGCCACTGCATTATTCACTGGTGATGTTGATATGACTCTCTGCCTTATCAGGTACTACTGGTCAATAGGTACAGTGATGGCACTTGGCTCCCTCAGATGTTTGCATATAGTAATGTCTCTTGGTAAAATGGAAGCTACAGAACCAGAATTTGAAATACAGAAAAATATTGGAAAGAGTTCCTATTTGCAAATAAAACAAAAACAACCCCTATGATCTGAGAGCAAGAGGGCATTTCTCTCAGAAGCAAAAAGGAACTCCACTGGCCCATGGGCCACCTCCTCTGCTCTCAAGAGACTACTGATTCTTCACATTAGGTTACAGTCCTGCTTTTCTCATTGAAGCTTAATTAATGACGATTATATAATCCTCCCAAATGGAAAATCAAATCTCTTGTATGTGATTTAGCACAGCCAGTGACTCATGCAGTCATTCTGCACAGCTCACATTGCTGTTTCGCTGGTCAGCTGCTCTCACTTGGGCACAGCTAATTCAATGGGGATTCACTCATGTGCAGGCAGCTCGTGTCACAGCCCTGGTGTAGTTGCAGCTGCAGAAATGTTCAGCAGAATGGGTTAGAGTAGGGGTTCCCCAGGACCAGCCAGTCTGCCCTTCTTGCTAACCCTGGCACTGGGCTGTGCAGCTCCTCTAGCCCTCAGCTATAGCTGAGCCCCAGAGCTCCAGGGACAGTGATCTTCTGAAAGACTGAACACATGCTGTGAGCCGTGTGAACTTTCCTGGGCAATTTCTGGGGCCTGTACATGCATGTCCCTGCTTCTTCTAGGATCAGGGAAGATGCCAGTGACTGCTCCTCTGTGGGAGTAGCATGAGTTTGATGTAAGTTGTGTGTGATCTGGCTCCCTGACAGCAATTCTGATGACAAGTCACCTTGGCAGATATCTGGTATTTGTTCTATTTAAGCATGAAAAAAATTATCTTTGGCATCTCAGTACAATGGCTTTTAAAGCCCCAGAGCTCCCATTAAAGTTAGGGAGAGCAGCTAAGCCCCTAACTGGCTTTCTAAGCTGCAATCCTTCAAATTAATCCATTCAAACACATCCCTATATGATGTTCTCAGCCATAAGTCACAATGCGATTAAAAGAGAAGGTATGAGGGAGGAGGGAGGGGGGAAGGTGACTGGGAACCCACATGCATGATCCCTTTCCCCCAAGCACCACCATTATATGAGCAATGAACAATAATAAAATGAGCCTAAAAGATGATAATTCAAGGGAGGTTACATAAAAGGTTATGTGGAAGTAGAATAAAGCTAGTGACATTTCTGTTGAAGAGGGCAAAAAAGGACCTACCAGTTCTTAAAAACATTAGCAAAGGTTAAGTGAGAAGGAAAGGTGGAAGATATGCTAGGGCTGTTACTGCCACGACCTTACATTAATGACAGTGGAATAGTTAAGTATCCTGCCCAGGGACAAAAGAACTTTCCTGGCCACAAAGGCTCTAAAGTCCCTGCGGCAGAAGCACACAGGCAGAGTAGCCTCAGAGTATGCTCAGCAAAACGTTGAAAACAAAGGTAGGATTTGGCATTGGGTAGCTAAAAAGGAATGGCAGAGATAGTATTTAGAGAACATCCTGTATCAGTCTCCCATGTGTAGAAACATGCTCTCACTTCTACTGCTGTGAAAAGCTATTGGGAAAAACATTCTTGAATACATTCATAAGGAATGTCTCCTGCTAATTAAGCTTAATTTGCAATTTCTGTCTTCCTCCCCCAGCTAACTGTTTTCTTATCTTAAAAAAGCTTAGCTTCCTTCCTTCACAAACACCTCCAAAAAGCAGGACTTGGGGCCAGATGATCCTATACATATAGGGTACATGCTGCCCTGAGTGATATGTCTCTCTCCCACAACCCTTCCCACCGCTGTCATTCTCATCCATTTGGCCTCACACCTGGAGGAGGGATGACAGGAGAATGGGTATTTATTTAACAGGAGGAAGAGGGCAATTACTGTCAGGTCCAGCAGGCGACAGCCCTGAGGTGCACGGGCTGGGCAGGATAGTGCATAATAGTGGGTCATCCTGGGGTGTGGGCGGGCCAAGCAGAGGCAGGAACCCAGTCCACCACTGCATCCACCAGATGCTCAAAGGTACCTGTACCACAAGTTCCTGTGCCAAAGCCCCTGCACCAAAAAAGGTGCTTGTGCCCACCCCCGGGGCTGGAAAGCTGCCCAAAGCATGGCTGCATTCAGATGGTGCTCATTTGAGTTGATGTCTCCCATGCCTTGCTCAGGGTGCATCCGGCTGATGCAGAGAGCCCAGTGGATCCACTGACAGCCACTTCAGAGGTCTGCACCCTCCTCTGGCTGCTCAATCTGTCCTTGGCTTAAGATTATCATCTCCTGAGCAAAGTCTGCTGCCTCTACATCGTAAGTCCGGGGCACTTGCTTCCACCTTTGCTGAGAGGTGGTTTTGTGGCTGGATTAAGAGCCAGGCTGAGAGGGGGACAACACAGAGGCAGCCACAGAAGTGACTCCCAGCCTAGGGAGAGGAGTGATGGGGACGCACTGGTGAAGCAAGTATTTGCATCAGGCTCTGCACTGAACTGGCAAAACTAAAGTCAGATGGCAAGGGGGCCAGGAGGCACCATCTCACAGAGCCAGGGTAAAGACTGTCCCTTTCCTGTCAGCTGGAGGGTCAGACTGCAGCAGAGATGAAAAGAAAGTGGAAGAGACAAAAGAAAGTGCAAGATTTAGAAAAAGGTAGCACAAAGGGGAAAACAGAATTTGAAGCAGAAAGCACATGTCTTATTTGAAAGCTGTAAGATGGAGTCTTTGGAAAATGATTTTGTGCCTTCTGAAATCATTATGTTCCCATTTAGTTTATATGCACTAAGCTAGGGAAGATAGCTGTAATGCAAGTTTTATCTTCTGAGAAATAGCCACTGAGACAAATGCTGGGATACGAAATCCTAACAGTTAAGGGGCCGATATTAAGGTCACGCCAAAATAAAAGGCTGAAAATCCTTGAAGAAAATGGATCAGAAATTCCCCTGGTAAAAATGTATGCTTATGAGTCAGCACCTGAAATCCGGTTTCTGCTCTAGAAAACAGAACAGCTTGGTGTGTGCGTCTGTCAGGCAGGCACAATTCACTTCATTCAAACTAGAAAGCATACAGGCAGTTACATTTTTTTTTATACAAATAGAGCCTTGAATCAGATGGCACCAAACAAGAAACACATATCTCCATCCTGCAGATAGGTTTCTATTCTAGTCATGTGGAGCAAGAGCAGAAAGTTAAATGGGGACAGGGACATTTTTTTCGCACTGTGGCATGCAGTTTTTGGAAAGCACGGTGGGGAATTTTTTTGCAGAGGATGACCTATTTGGAACAATACCAGCAACTTTGGAAATGCCACTCTGGAGTTCAGTCAGGCAAGTAACTAAAGCAAACTTGGGCAGGCAGGAGAAGGGAAAGCAATAAAAGAGTATTTCATTTCTGACACTAATGGCCGTGCAGCAATCTGTTTGTTAGGGAAGGGGTAAGGTGGAGATCTGCTCTTCATTCCTTGAAAGATGGTTTCCCTAGACTGTCTATGGTGCATTAACAGCTACGCTGACTGTATTTTTTCCCTTATTTTGGAGAGTATTGAGTTCTGCAGTGCTCCAGAGGAATATAAAATGGCAGCTGGAGAGGGCAGTCAATGGATAGCAGTGTCCTCAGCTGTTCCAATGCCACGTGGCACTGCTGCCTTTCCCCAAGGTTTTGCAGAGCAGGGTGAGAGGGCAGGTTTGGCAGGTAATCAATTCTGGCACAGAATTTGTGTTTAATGTAAACTAGCAGATAAGGGTAGCAAGCTTATTATTTCACTAATAGGTGGGGTCTTAGCACACAGTATTAGTGAGCACAAACAAACCCTCCTCTAAACCCATCATTATTTGTGAACTTATCCAGACACCAGGATTACTGCAAGGGAAGGGTAGTGACAAAAGCAACTAACACTATTTCAGTCATCACATGTATTCATCCAGCTATTGCAACTCAGCCATGAGATCTGTGTGAAGCAAAATTTACCCCACAATGTTAAAAATAGTTCTTCATTTAAAAGCCTGTTTTGTTCAATGGATCAATACTTATATTTTATTTTACACAGCTAAAGTAACATTTATATAACAATTAAAGCTTACCATTGCTGTAAGACCGAAAATTTCCTACAAATTTTATGTATTCATATGTTGGAAATTCCTTTGGGTTCAAACTTCCTCTCAGAAGATGACAATAAAACTCTAGTTCATTGTCAGCTGGATTGTTAAAAGAAGAAGAAGAAGAAGAAATAAATATACTAATTAAGCTAAATACAACCAGAGGTGTCTTCCAACCCCAATCTTGCAACTGGCAGCACAAGAGCAGCTTGTTACCACTCAGGAGTCCTAAACACCAACGTGCTATACATTGCAGGATCAGAGCCTCTGCAAGGAAGGGCCTTGCAGAGATGCAGGTTGTTCAGCTCTGTGCATGGGCTTGCCTGCAGCTCAGGGAAGCCTTGGAGATTAACTTGCCCTTCTCTGAAATCACCTTTATCACAGGAGTTCCACAGCCATAGCATCAGTGCAGCAAAGGAGAGAACTGGATCCTTCACTTACTGTTTTTTTCCGTCTAGACTTTTCACAACTCACAGCTGTTCTACATCTTGTGTTGGAAAACTATGCCTAATTACCTCAAAATATCTATGAAATTAACTTCAGTGTATTAGCTATCAGCTGCAGGTTTCATACGATACAGTAGATTAAGCAGATGTACATCTTACATTATTGTATGTTTGCTGGTTTCCTATATCTTACCTCCCAAAATGAATATGGATGACGCAGTAAAAAAATTTTTAAGAAAAACAAAATTCAATTTGAAAAAGAATTACTATGTTTTCAGAGATACTTTTCAACTATAAGGCAAAACAAAGGTATGCAACATTAGCATATCTCTGAACAGCATCTTATTTGAACAGGCTGAAATATCAATTAAGATGTGATTAGTCTCATGTGAACTCTCAGTTTCCATGGGCTAACCTATTTTCCTTAGCTGTCTCAAAAGATACAATATTTAATAATTAACATAACCGCAAGTAGTCTTAGCCTAGTAAAATAAAGGCAATGAATTTCATTTAAAAATAGAACCAAAGGGTCATTCCAGGTGGCAAGATCTTTTTAAACAGCTGTGAAACTAATTTTGTATTGCACATCACATGAAAAACTCTTTCTGAGAGAAAAATTTTATCCTGCCTATGCTTCTTCACTTAGTAGAGAAGATAAAATAAAACTTACTTTTTAGGTAATCTGATGAGGCAGAATCTGTCATAAGCATACATGAAGATAACATCTTATAAATTTCTGAATGTTCTTGTTCTGGGAGGAAATTTAACAAATTCTGGTCCAAGACATCACACTGCAAAGAAAGGAACTTTTGAGACAAACAGAAATATCACAACAAACAACACTTGCAGAGATGCACAAGGTGGATTCAAAGCCTGTGGTATTCCACAGGAGTTTCCCCACTGACTTCCAGGCACTCCTGACAAAGTCTACAACAGGGGAAACTGCTAGGCAAACTGAGGCGCCACTTCTCTGTTGGCTGGTTCTCAGATTAATTCTCAGCACTCAGTGATATTTAATGTTTCTCAGAGACCATCAGATACAACAACTATGTCCATGCCATTAAATGATGAGACCTGGGAGTGAGCTGGAAAATGGGTGTCTGGCTCCCCATACTGCTCACCAATTCCATGGACAGGTCTGCTGTGGATCACTGGAGCTTGTTCTCTCCCTGCCAGACCCTGACTGGTGGGAGCAATGAGGCTGGGAATCACCCTGAGCCACCGATCCCAAGAGTTGTGTCAGTCCCAGATCCAGCCCCTTCCTGGGGGTATCCACATAGCTCCTGGGAAGTGCCCTTGGGGTGGCAGGCCTTGCACCTCACTTCCTACATCCTGGCAGGTGGGGCCAGAGAGAAGAGGACTCCCCAATCTGGACATCACTTTACAGCAGCAGCAGCAGTTAGTCCCCAGGGAGAGGGACTTCATGGAGCTTGCAGCACAAGCCCCCTTGACTGCTACGCACTGAGTGCCTATGTGCCTCCACCCCCACTATCAGCTGGCATGAACCTGAAATCCTTCCAAAATCTAGGTGCTGAGATTTGGGAGAAGAAAGAGGAGATGGATTTTTGGAAAAGGCTGTGACTGGCCAAGGCTGGAGATGATAAAAGGTCTGTCATAGAGCTGCCAAGAGGAAGGTCTCACTGTGGCCAGCATGGTGACTGACCTAACACTAGAAGAGTATATCTGAAAGGAAGCCTGAGGTAAAGTGACCCTTGACTTACATGCATCCCACTTGAGACCACCTCAGGCTCAGCCGACACACTGACACAGCTTTGTGTGTCATCAGACCAGCTGCTATCAGACTCTATAGTCATGTTGAAAACGTGTAAGCTCTGTATGAGACTGGCAAGTTATTAATCATCATCATTTATTTATGTAAGATTACACTTTGGTTTCCCTCTGCTTTCTATCCATGCCTGCTTTTCTGTGTGTAGTTCCTGTTTAGAGTAGCGAAATTCATCGAGTATACTTTAAAAATTAGAGTGCTACACATTATATACTTACCTTGTTGTGATAGTATGCCACTTTAGATGATTCAGTTTAAAGTATTTATTACATGTGCTCATTTACTTGAATATTCCTTTTGTGAAGAACTCCTGCCAGGGACCTCCTGGTAAAGCTGGCAAGAAGGGACAGGGAGGACCCTCTTCAAGGGACTACATGTTCTTGGAGTCATAGTGTACCCTCTCAGTGGCAAATGCTATAAGTTGTGACTAGGTTTCCAGGAGTACATTTCAACTAGAGTCAACCTTACCATGTGAGTTACACTTCTCTACCTCAGCCAGCCCTAGGAGCAGTTCCAGATCTTGTTAAAACAAATTATTTAGAATTATAACAGGGGAAGTTTGTGTTTGAAAATGCTCCATGGAATTTAGAGAAGCTGTATTAAAGAGAATTGGATGTATTTGTTGCCAGCATCAGAGACTTTCATGATTTTAATGAAAGGAAATACATCAGATTTCTTGATACAGATCCTCAGAGAGCCCTGCTCCGCATTCTGCCCGGTTTTGCTTTTTTTTCATTGCTCACAGGAGATTTGCAGAGTATTTTTCCCTGTTGTCACAGAGGAGAAAGAATTGGTACTTTGTTCCTCAAACAGTTACTGAATTTGGCTTACAAATAGATCCTGTCGCTAAACAAAATAAGCTACATAGATTTTCCAGATAGCACTCAGATCAGATTTAAAACTTAAAACCTCCCAAATATATGGAAAGGGCAACAGAGGACTAAAACATCCAATGTGCACCTAACTGCACCCTCAGCTGGGTCCCTGCCCATGGCCATGGTGATCTGCCTACCTGGGGCAGGCAGAAGCCTTTCTTGCTTGTTTGGTTGAGGTCTCTGGGGTGCACCCAGTCCCTCTGCATGTGTGGGCTAGTGGGGAAGTTGCTAACCACTACCACTCCAACAGCTCCAAGAAGTCTGCTCCACATCTAGCCCTGTCAGATTGGTTCCTGCACTGATTCTGTGTGAACAAAAGTAATGTCCCTCTACTTTGGGCTGGATACCATGTAAGGTTATCACACAAGGTATGTCTTCAGGAGAGAAAATCAGTTTTCCTTCTGATGGTCCAATTCAGGAATTATGAACCTGAATCCATGTTCAGTCAGTGCTTAAGATTTTAGGCAGAGGGTCTGAGATGTGTCTCCCTGAAGAATATTTTCCTGCAGCAGATACACCACTGTCACGACGTCCTCCAACATACCACCTCCAGTAAGAATCAGTATTTGGAAGGGATACCAATAAAACCCTCAAATGATGATAGACAAGAAAATTTCATGGAAATGGGTAACTGCATGAAGACCCCACAGTCTGTATGCAGGACAGAGCTCTCCCCACCTTTGAAGTGAAGGCAAATGTCAAAAAATAGGTAACTACTGGTCTTCTCAACTGCTGAGGATGAAAGAAAACTGAGATTCAGTCCAATCTGTTATAGCATAGCAATATTCTTTCATTTACCAGAAGCTGCTGCCTTTCATCAGGTTCTTTTTGTCTCAGAAGAAAATAGTTTTTGTTCCTATTACAGCAAGGTAGCGTGTGTGCGAAATACCTTTGTCTGGGTGGAAAACATAACAAGTATTTGGTGAAAAAATAAATGAAAGAAAAAAATCTAATTTTCTTAAGAACAAAATGGGGGTAGTACAATAATAATTTGGCAGCTATTTCTTTTCTCCTGGGCATGTATTTATTTGAGACCAGGATATAAAAATGAGTGTGAGGATTAATCCGTAATTATTACACCATTTCTCCTTGAGGAGCCTTAGCAACAGGAGCAGATTTTGGAGCTCTCTCACCTGCTCCTCCAGCCCAAGCTAGTGGATGCCAGAATGTCTCCCACAGCAGGACTCAACAGCCCACAGATAAAACAATCTGCTCCTGTTGAAGTGAGCACCAGCTTGACCAATGTATGGGTGCACTATGCACCCAGCATCGGCTTCACCAGCACCTCCTGAGAGCAGGGTGTGCTCCCCTTGGGAAAGCACAGCTGAGCTGCAGAGAGAGCTTGTCAGCAGCCTCCGGATAATGCTGAATTCAATGGGGTTTTTGTCTTTTACCTCCCTGGGAGCAGAATAAGGCCCTTAACAAGCTCCTTTCTGGGCTGCCAGCAGTACTGGTGCTATTCTCTCCTAGCTTAGAAATCAGAGATGGAAAAGATCAGCCAGGTCACCCTGTCCCTCCCCTGGCCAGACTATTCCTGCAGAGTTTTTCCATTCAAGCTGAAGTGCCTCATAGCAACAAAAACCTGAAGGGTATGAATCAGAGAGAGAGAATAGAGCTGAGCAACAGCAGCAGCCAACATAACACAGAGACAAACTCCCTCACCACATTTTCAGGAAAACACCACTCCCAGCATCCTTTCACATCTGTTCTAAAAATGCAAGGCCTTATTCTATGATGTATAGTAGAAAAGCCAATGCCAGAATTACTCACCGGTAAATGTCCTAGAAGAGGTGTGATGCTGTCAGACACATAGAGGATGCTTCCACCTGTGGTTACTGCTATAATGAAGCCATCTAATGCCTAAGGAAAACAGACAAGGGGAGAGTGCTTTAACAGGAATGAGTGGTGTAAACAGACGTCTCATCAAGTGTTGATCAAAACAGTTTGACTTCAGCACCATATTGTTACCAAGTTGTAGGAATGTTATATCAAGGTGCAGAACAGTAATTCTCTGATTTTACAGTCTGATTTAACTTTTAGAAGACTCTTTGTAGTCTAATAAAACCTACTATTGAAGCAACAAAGGGCTCACAGGAACATTTCATGTCTCAGTTTTTAAATTAATCACACATTTTAATAATGCAAAATGACTAAGACTGGATCCCTTGGAAGTTATTAAAATGAACATTTGAGCTCTGTGTAAATATCAAAGGATGATGAAAGGATGCAGTCCTCTCTCAAAATGGTACTTCTCTGCAAACCCCATAAATCTCAGTTTGTATTAATGTAACATTGTATATTACTGGGCTTTCATGTAAGTAAAAGCAATGCAAATGATCAAATAATCCTTAGCTTGAGTTTTAATTGAGTGATTTATTTTAAAGGTCATCGTATTAGATTACTCATTCCAAGCGAGATTCACCCTTCTGCAGAGTTTCTTCCCCACTTCAGTCCCACCTTGCAGTAAGCCCCTTCATTCCTAGCACTGAAGGCAAATACCAGCCTTACCCCCATCTCTTTACAGGAGCAATTTCACCTTCAAAATTAGTCTTTTCTTAGTCTGACATGCCAAGTTTTGAGCTCAGTGTTGTTCAAAGTTAAATCTAGGTAGATTTTGAGATCTAAAGCAAGATTAAGTTATTTTTTGGGGGTATTCTCCTCAGAGTGATCTAAAGCAAGATGAGCTTTAGATCGCTATGAAGAGAATGCCCCCAAAAATTAACACTCAATAGTAGGTGCTCAGAGAATATAGTAAAACCTTCCCACGGTCATTAGGAAGTCACTGGTGAGGCTTCCAAACCTTCAAGTGGAACAAGTCTGAGTCCTTTCTGTCAGTTCCTTGGTATTCTGGAGTCAGTGTTGCCAGCAGTATTTGAGCAGTAAAGGCACTGCAAACACGACTGAATCAGAACAGAGTTTGACTATACTCCAATGGCAATACCTGCTCAGGAGACAGGTGTACTGCAAACCTCCTGATCACGGTGCCACAGTGTTACAAAACCATACTGAATATCCAGGCCTGCCTCTGAGCCAGACTAGCAGTTGATCTTGTAAGCCACACCACATCATTCCCACCCCCTCCACCGCTGACTTCAATAAAGGAGAGAATTCTGAGAACACTGGAAAATGCTAATTGTTAAAAAGAAATAGGAAAACACAAAGCCTTGAATAGACATACAAACATATGTTCCTTTTACCAGAGAATGCTGAGCACCCACAACTATTTAAGTCAATGGGAATCTGCTGGTGCTTCAGTCTTTTGAAAAGCAAGTCAATAACTTATACCCCAGTAGAAGAGTAAGTGTTTAGCATCTCTAAAACCCCTCCAGCTGCTATAGTTAGTTTGATTTTGTTAATTTAAGTGCAGAGAATATGTTTTTCTTTAGTGTGGTACATTCAAGCTGTTTTCTATAAAAGCATGATAGCTGTTAACCTGTGGAAGAGAGCAGCGATTTTACAAGGCAGTTGAATTGTGCATGTTACTATGGTGAAGGTTGTTAGTTTTTAAAAAAATCAAGTCTTTATTTCATATCCAATGCAAATTATACAGTGACTCATATCAGAATTCTGTGATAAAATCAAATTAATGGATGCATACATAATTCTATTTTTATTTATTCACGACTGGCCCTTCCAACATTAAGAGGGCATATCCCTCTTCAAAGATTTCCGTGCTGCAATAGTCCTAGATGGACAAACAGAGCCTAATGCCCACTCTTGTGTAGTATGATGACAGCTTTTTCAGTGGGGTAAGAAAAGGCCATTTTCAGGAAAGCTGATGTATTACTGCAGTCAATTAGGCTCTGATTATTTTGAATTAGTGTTTGGAAAAAAATATTCCTATCTTTTAATAACAGGATGGGAAAAGCTTCAAACAGTCTTGTCCAAATGTTAATAAGATTAGTAGAAAGGCAAAATAGCAGGGAATGATGAACATCTGGCACAACAGGACATCCCAACACCCAATGTTATCTTGAAGGGCATGGAAAATCACAGTAATAAGAAGGTGATTTATATGCTGGGAAAACAAAAGTGATTGTTTTAATCTAAAATTTTGTAGCATACAAGTAGAATCAACAAAGGCCCAGCCTGTCAGAACAACTGCCAATTTATTGCTGTCTGAGGGACATATTTCATTGCAGACTGAAGGAGTTACGTATGTTAAGTTCCTGTGCACTGAGAGGGGAATGGGTGGTTGTCAGAGCAATGGGAGCAAAGCGCTGCGTAAAACCAGACTGGGGAGTTTCATCACAACACACTGCAATGGCCAGGGGACTGTCAGCCCCTGGGAGCCAGCAATGTGTTCCAGTTTTATGCCACCCCTTGGTGAATGAAGGTGCTCCCCAACATCCTTCCCTCCCCACTGCCAGAGGCTGGATCATGTCCGATGTTCACATCATTTGTGGGAGGAAGAGAAGCCTGCTCTCAAAGAACACCATGGGGCCATGAAACCTCCATGTGTTTAGTACAGGCAAAGGACCTTGTTAAAGACAATTCTAGCTGAGAGAGAAAAATACATTTTAGCAGCTCTTTTGCATTTCATTTTGAACCTACATAAATGCCATTGAGTCACCTCCCTTCAAATCCCAGCTAGTGTTAAAAGGATCTATGGTATAATTTAAAAACTCTAATTGCAAATGTTAGAATAAAATTTTTTTTGATAAGGACCTTGCAAATCAGAGTGGAAGTATCAACTGTATCAAAGAAAGAGTTACTGTCAGGCTTCATCTGCTTGTACAGCACCTAGCACTAGAGTTTCGCGACACTGTTGCCTTGCATAAATATTAGGTAATATTAACGCCTTCCAGGAACAGAACTGCCACATGCCCTTTACCTCACCTCTGTAAAAATAAAATGTAATCTGTGATTTTAATCTGGCCCCTGGATTGCACTTCTTGAGAGTTGCTGTGCAGTTTAACAGGCTGCAGCAGCACAGTGCAAAGGCACCACTGAGTGAAGAGCAACAAGTGGGGACTTGAGTCCCTTGTCCCACTGATAGCTCTGCTTGACAGTCAAATACAGCAGTACCTGAAACCTCCTCTTTTGGAACTGCACATGACATTTTATTCTAGATTCATGGGTGTTTTCATGACTGCTGGATAAAATTAGGAAAGGCATATATTCATGTTCACCTCCAACATCAGCTGGGTGAATTCTTCATTGCTGAGAAATGAAGGCTTCCAGTCCTGCTGAATTTCAGAAATCTCCGTCTGTGCTGAGACTTCTAGACAAACAAAACATTTAGATCTTTAAAATTCAAATTAACTTCTATCTTGCAATACTATATATGAACTGCTATGAAAAGAGAGAAATCACCTTTATAGTCAAAATTTGCAGTTTTCAAGCAAGGGTTTTGCAATACAGAAACAGTAATGACTATCTAAACCAGCCCCAATCCTGAAATGTTTTCCTTATTTTTTACTCAGGTCAACTTGTACTGACTTCAGTGGGAGTCTGTATTCACAAAGCCATTGGCCTCAAGCAGCATTACTGGGGCACTGAACAAAAGATAAAACCACTTTGCATGAAATTAAAATCAAGGCAAAGATTAGCACATGTCAGATTGCTATTTACAATTTAGTTTCAAAATTAGGATGCTAGAGAGGGTTCAGCCTACAGCTTCTGTGCCAAATAGAGAGCAACAAGAAAACTCCATCAGAGGAGGCCCAAAGGGAAATGACCCCAAACAGCAGGCAAAGCCCTGTTGCTCTGTTTTCCAAAATGTGAGGGAAACATGAGCATTTGCAGCAGGTTTACACTGATGCTACTGCCACCACTGTCTCTCATGCCTACCTACAGCCCCACGGTGCAGGGCAGCCCAGGAGAGGGAATAGAGCATCAGCATCTCATCCCAAATCCAGTCTGGAGGGCAGGGGCTCCTGTGCTGTCAGCCCATGAGACGCTAAAGCAAGATCTGCCCAACTATTGGCCAATTCGGACCTCACAGAGCCTGCAGAAGGCTTGCCCCCTCAGGGCTTTCCATGGAGAGGTCTAGGCACACCGGGATAACAAGGCATAGGTTCACACCGAAACTGGAGACCATACTGGGACTGGAGGCAGCTGGTTGCACTGCAGTGAGCTGGGTTCTTTGGAAAGCAGTCACTCACATTAGCTCCACCTGAGTCAGACAGGGTTATGGGGGACAGAGCTTAGAATTCAGAGAGACTAGAGCTGGTTTAGTTTGCTGCTCCCTCCACTTCTCTAAGAGTGCTTCCTCACTCAGCTCTAGTAGTGAGCGGATAGTGAGCACACACTGACTTCTTTCAGCGCCGCCTGCTAATTAATCCTATTGATTAACACTTCAGAACATGTAACACCCAATGCTCTGTATTCAGAGCACATAGACAAACTGGCCAGAGAAATGCAAATGCTAATGATACTAAAGACAGTAAATTTATATGACTGCCTGTGCATTTTGTCACCTAGGAAGAAATCAAAGCCTCCATTCAGGCTGTATTAGTGGAGATGCAGCTGTCTGCTTCCACCAGCTTGTTTAACTTGCTTTCTGCATGGCTGAGGGCTGTCACTGATGGCACGGCAGCTCTCCACAGCTCCCGTGGTTTTACAGAGATTTGAAAACCAGACTAAGAAAAAGAGTCCATCAGATTTTTGTTAGGTAGTTTCAGAATATAGGATACTTTCTAGCAGATCTGTAGCTTGGAAAAGCTAATGTACATGAAATGGTGACTGTTGGAAGAATTACTTGAGATTTGGGAGATTCTGTGGATTATGAAGAAGGAGGCTGTTTATGAAGGAGAAAAATCTGAAAATTGACCTCCTCCTCCATTATGACTAAAATTTTGGTTTAGCCTACTAAATGAAAGGGAAATACAATTGAATAAACCAGATTCAAAGTATGCTGAAGATAATCAACACTTTTAAATGCTGATGCTTTGTATTACATTGTGTGACTACTAATCTGGTTTAAAAATAGATAATTTGCCTTTTTTTAGCAAGTGCACAAAACCCAGTCACATTCTGACCCAACTGCTGTGGATTTGTAACAGTTAGCTTTCTTTTACCTAGTTGTTCTTCAAGAAAAAGTGCCTTTTTGAGTCAATTATTTGGGTCATCACCTACACCTATCTACACTTATTCAAATCTTGTGTGATTGTTCTTCGCTTGGCTTTATATTTGAGCATATTCACATCCTCCTTTACTCTGCCTTGGGCAGCTAAAAATAAAAGTGATTACTGTCATTTTAAAGAAAGTATACACAACTATTAAACTTTGAAATGTCCTAGTTGTCCCCTCCTGTATAAAACCATAGGTTAATGGGTGGATTCAATGGTTTTAAAGGCCTTTTCCAACCTGAACACAATTCTACCTTGTCTGTGGCAAAAATTCATTTAAGGAGAAACTGCACTCCAACAACAGAACCATTATAATTATTTCCTCAGCAAGACTGATACTTGTGACTCTGTTATGTTGGGAGTCATGATATGGGAGTTTTTACAGTCTTTCCTGTTTCACCCAGTGTTCTCCAGGGAGTGCAGGAGGGAGGTGCTGGATGAGCAAAGGTGAGCCAGGTGAAGCAGTGCATCAGCTCATGAGACCTCCTTCTGCTTTATGGGACTGGGGACACTCCTCACAGTCACTTGCAGAAGACTCTTCTCTCACAGTGGCAGAGCAAGAGAGACCCATTTTAAACCACTGCCCTGATTTATAAGGGAGAAGCATTTCAAAAACTGCTGTTGGTGGATGTCTATGCATCAGAAGGCCAAAGTGCCCATTCCTCTGATTAGAAACTAGACCAAACAGACTAGATCAACAGGGTTAGAAATCTCTGCCCTCTGTGAAGATACATTTCTAAAGGACTTAAATGTCACTGCTGTGAGCATTTTAAAGAACAAACTCTTCTCTTTCTGAGGCTGAACTTTACTACTGCAATGGTATACCGTGCAAATATGATGTAGCTTCTGCTTGTGCAAACCAGGTTAAGCATGTTAGCTATCTGTGGATGCATTTTGCTGAAGCCAGCTTCAAAAACTGAGGCCCTTTCAGGTCTGAGTTTTTGGCTTAATGTGGAAAATTGAGTCCTACACAGTCCACTGAGGAGCAGGGGTGCTGAACAGATTGCTTTCCTGCATTTGTCTGCAGAAAGGGTGGGGCAAATGCTTTGTTCTTCTGCTCAGAATATTGTGAATTTCAAGGAAATCCTCCCTCTGGCCCCAGATCTCTCCTGTTAAAAGCATCTGTCTCCTTCAGGTGTGCTGCAGGGCACTGCTGCCCTCCTTCCCTTGGCTCTTGCCATTTGCCCCCTTCTCTAGCAGGTTGAGAGTCATCTTCCAACTAAAGAGCAAACATGGATTTGGGCAGAACAGTGTTTGCAAATGATTCTTCTTGATGCGATAGAAAAAAAACCCAAACATCTTATGTTGGCACTTTTAGGTCCCTCAAGCCATTCTGATAATCACTGAAGGAAACAGGATATTATAGTAACTGTCTGGCAAGTGCATGAAGAGCTGCAGTGAATCTTACCATTGTGTTTCTGCAGAAAGCCAATGACTTTTTCCAGCACAGTAGTTTTGTCCATTTTGCGAGTGTTGCCTGGAAGCATGGAGCTGAGCTCTTTGATGAGAACATTGAACTGATCACGCCTCTTCTTCTCAGACTTGTTACGTGAAGCCCTGTAGATAGGGTAAAAGAAAAAAAGGATGAGCAGACCAAGAGAAAAATGATCATGTACCTTTTCTTTACAATGTTGGCATAAAGAATTTAGCTTGCTACATGCCTCAGCATGTGAGACTGACACTGGATTCCATCAAAACTGCAGAGGCAAGTAGGAGACAACAGTTCCCACCTCCTGTTCTTGTCTTTGAGCTGCCTTTAGTATCCAGTGGAGAGATGGAGGCTCTGCTCACCCCTCTGTGCTGCCTCTAGACACTCTGGTTGAGCTTGTCAGGTCAGCATTGAGCCTATAGTTGAAGGAGCTCTGTCCATCTCCTAAACATATGTGGGATCCTGAAAGCTCATGTACCCTCTGAGGAGGCATTCAGAGCGAGAAGAAATAGGAGTAACAGTAAAATCATCCATAAAGAGGACTGCGGACTGAATCATAGCCATCTGTGCAGTCTTAACAGAAGACAGGGACCCCAGTCTTGCAGCTGTTGCACTGGAGATGGTTTTACCCAGAGGAATCTCCCACTTTGGTTACAGGTGCTCTGCCTATCTCCAGGCTGGCAGAGAAGAATAAGGCCGTTGTCTTCCAGTCATTAAGATCAGGGATATGAGTAGAAGTTGCTGCAGCTCCCATATAGTTCATGCGCCAAGTTTTCGTTCTCCTTTCCAAGGTCACATGGGCAAGCAGGATAGAGGGCATCAGCATGGCTTATCCCAGTATGGACCAGGTCTGAGGCTGGGATGTGTTCCGAGACCTGGGGTCTCAGAAGGGCCAGAAGTGCTTGCCCTTAACCTCTGTGTGCCACTGGGAAAATCACTTAATGTCATGGTGCCCTGAGTCTTTAGGTGTAAAATGAATATTCTACAGCTCATGGACTCTTCACAGAGAGCCTGCTTCTACTGCTATGTTGGAAGAGCTCACACAAAGAAAGGATCTGATTTTATTTGGGGTGTTTTGGCACCATCAGAGTACTGTCATTAAGGCTGTTGAAAATTTTTTCATCATGTTCGCTTTGTTGTTTGGGATTTAAAAAATTATATGTCAATCTATACATGAGCAAGTGTTTTCTGAATTGTTCCCATGAATACAAAAATTGTTTGGCTTGGAGGTTGTCACCTGGACTTCCATGGCCATGTGAAAATAGAAATAAATATAACCCAGAACATTTGTTTGTCCTCAAGCAGACAAGATTTGCCTTGTCAATTATGTGAAGATCAAAAAATCTGGTTACATGTAGACAGCAAAGAAAAGCCAAGACGCTGGTTCTCTGAATTTCTCTCCCAGCTAACTCTGCTGTGCCTCATAAACAGCTCTGGATGCACACTGCTGAAAATCAGAGCAGAATTTAGCCCAGCATCTACATCCCCTCCAAGGACCAGGATGGCAATAAACATTTTCTGCAGAGAAATCACTACAGAGGCTTCTGGATGTTACTACTGACAGAAGGGTAATTTTTGTTTGTCTTGCTCTCAATCCTGAACACACTTGGAGATACACTGGATAGAAGCCAATGCTTGATTATTTTACAGCTTTGAACACAAGAGATTGGGTGGATACTGTCTGACTGATTTCAGCCTGTTCTTATTACAGTGCAAAAGGCTGTCAGAACAAGATGTGAAAAGCTCCAGCCTTATTCCATTTCTCTACAGTTCAAGGGAATGTTAAGAATATCAACATTTTACGTCCTCATAATTCAATCCTCAGTTCATTTTAAGCTTAAAGAGTCCAGATTTCCCTGAAAATAGAATAAACCACCAACTGTCGATAGGGAAAGTGTTGCATTTTTGAAGGAAAAAAAGAAAAAAAAGCCTTGACAGAAATATAAAGTATCTATTTTTAACACTTGACATTTTATTCACAAAGGAAATATAAAAACTCCTCTAGTGGAAATAACTCTACTAAGATCTGAATCAATGATTACAGCAAAATTTTGTAAAGGAAAAAAATGATAAAAAAATGGGAAAAATAGAGAGAAAAACTACCCCTGCAGTGTTGAAAATGCTTTGTTTAGTATAGTTTTAAATGTATTAAGTAAGATAGTTTTCATCACTTCCCTTTGAAGACTCTTTCCTAGACTTGCTTACTTCACTGCTAGGGCATACAATCACAGTAAGCCCAAAAAACCTCTGAATTAATTCTATACTATTTGTCCCAGTTCTCCTTCTTCCTTGCTACTCCAAAAAGATTACAGCACATACAAGGGGAAGAAGGAAACACAGTATGAATAAAGTCAGGTTTTTTAGTGAGTACAGCTAAAGGCAGTACAGAAAAGCCTGAATTCAGAACGAACAAAATCACCAGTTTAACATGTGTTAAAAACAGCCATTTTTGTTCTTTTACATATTTGCTGCTTATTGTGTTAGAGAGACTGATACTGACTAGTAGCCACTACGCCTTGCTGATTTACAATGAAATGTGACTGTAGACTAAATTTCGCATTTCTTTTTACTGTCCATTGAAGTATGTTATATATGTATCAATGCAAGTAACTGTACCACATACCTTCATTCAGATTCTTAAATTTACTTTTTATTTCAGTGGAAAATGGCAGGTGGTAGTCTTCATGATTAAGCACTTTCTCATGGTTCACTTCAAGCTGGTTTTGGTTGGAATTTGGAATTCAACTGAATTGCAAAAAAAGTATTTAAGATTATTTACTATCAAAGCAAGCTGAAAGAAGAGAAAATAGAGAAAAAAGTGCACAAAGCACACTTTCTGTTTAGAATTAATAAATCCATAAAACAAAATAAACTTCATCTAGCATCAAAGAACTGAAAATGAAATTATGGTTTCTGATCTCCAGAAGATCAGAAGACCTCACATGGGTCTTCAGTGCTCCCAAGTGTGGTGCCATCATATCCACATTTTAGTTCTCAGGTCTTTGGGGTGGAGCTGTGCCTTAGGGAGTCAGACGATGCAGAATGGGGCTCAATTTAACCAGTGTCCTAAAAGAAGAGCTCTTTATCTTTGCCAAATACTAGACACCTGGCACAGGGGTGGGAGTGTAAGTGGCTCTTCTTGCAAGAGGATGGATCCTCTTTTCATGTCTATATAATACAAACTGTATGTGCCTAATAAATTGCAGTAGATATAAATGGTGTGTGTGTGTATTTCTAACCTGAGAAACCCAGCTCCTGGCTTGAGTCCACCCCCAAAGACATAGATCCAGAAATTTCCAGTCTCAGCTACTTTTAACAAAGAAAATGAAAGGAGAGAACAATTTTCTTGGCTTTTTTTATCTTCTCTCAGTTTCTCAGCACTGAGAGACGCAGCTCTTATACTGAACAGAAGAAAACAATGAAAGCATTTCTCCTATGTACAGGACAGGTGGGAGTCCTCAGTTTTCAACACAAGGCAGCAAAGTGTTCATCAAATGGCTTCTCCAGAGTTTAACTTTCTTTAAACCTTTGGAAGAAAACCTGTAGCTTTTAAATTAATTTGAATGGTTTTAGTATAATATATTAACTTTAGACCTTCATGAAGACTCTCATGATTTCCAACTTGATTTCAAATATCGCTTTATTTCTAAAAAGAAAAATTACTTAAATTTAAATCTGAAGAAGCAATTTCCTTTCTTCATTTTCAAAGTTATCATTTTTTTTCATGCACCTTGATAGAGGCCTGCCCCAAGGTACGATAAAAATTTCCTCTGGGAACAAACAGCATGAAAACCATATCGGATGGTGATGACAATCACTGATAGTGAAGATACGTGTTATCCTATTTTTTCATATATTCATTTGTTTAATGCATTTTTAATTAAACAATTAACATACAAATATCTATAAGATAATCAGGCCTTAAGCAGGTGAAGTGGCACTGCAAGGCAGGCTCTCTACTGCACACTCTCTGAATGGGAGCAAAGGGGAACAGCTGAGCTTGGCTGCAGTCCGTGCTGACCTATATTGGTGAGAAAAAGCTGCAGGGAGGGAAAGAAGCAGAGAAGGAATCAAAGGAGATGAAACTGGATCAACTGCTTGTGCCTAGACTGGAAATACTCTCATTAGAGAGAACCAAGGGGAAAAATGTGGGCAACCCACTGCTCTCTCTAAAGTAATTAAACTGCAGGCTGTGGCATTGATAACCTCAAATGCTTCCAAACCACTTTTCTGCAGATGCCGGTCAGCTCTGACAGTTATTAAGAGTTTTATTGCCACAGGTCTTCTGCCTTGAAACACCCCTTTTCCCTCCCCTCAAAGGGTTTACAATGAATTCCTGTCAACCAGGACTCGACTGAGTGCAGGATACATGTGAATATAGGTTTGGGCCAGTTTTGAGCTGACTTTTCATGGTCTTTCTCTGCTCTGAAGTTAACTTCTGGGTGTTTTCATTACTATGAGATAGACATTGATAAATACATGACCATCCTAATAGAAAAAAATAGCCACACTCTTTCAGTTCTTTTTTTTGTTTGTTTTGGTAAAACGTGTTTTGTTTTTTTTTAAAAACCCACATTTTTGTACACTTGGGAAGCTCAGATGATATATTATAGAGGCAGGAGTATGTTGTTGGTGCTTCAGCTCTGATGTTCTGCAGCAATGTGAAGAACATGATCAATGCCCTGGCTTTTTTAACATTATCCACAGGAAACACTGCTGCTTTATTTGCTTCTTACAGGGCAGCCAAGAGTAGGAGTCTGTGAGATGGCAGTTTTTCAAGTTGTGCTTAACTGTATTTTACTCTCTCTCTCTCTTTGATTAATTGATTATGGATAAAACAGCTTCTGCAGCAACAAACCCTATAAAGCTCATCACATAGAGTTATAAAAGAAAAGGTGCTCACCTCTTTGCCCTGTCTTTCTCATCTTCATCCATTAGATTGTCTAAGCAGTTTTTTCTGTTGAAGGAATGCGAGAATCATTATGAATTGTCATTTTGTTAGCTCTACTTGCAGGTTAATCTCACAGTTGCTCTATTTCATTTTAATAACAGAGTGATGATATCCAGGTCAGATAAATGTGTCAGCAGTGCTTTACGCCACAGCCCTTGATTTTAGGAAACATCCATTGTGGGTAATGTTATTCCTGAGTGTTATGCTACCCTTAGGGGTTTAGCCAGGGATCAAGGCTCCCAGGCACCACACAGTGCATCAGCAGAGTGCAAAAAAACAGCCACCTCTTTGAGATCTTTTCATATGGAGGTTACTCTCTGCAGACTCATAGGCTGGATGAACCCTGGGGTCTGTCCAAATAGCAAAGGCACTTTCAGTGCTCCCACATTCCCTTAAAAACTATTTCCAGTGCAAGAGTCAGTATCACTGATGACTCTGACTTCCCAGGTGGACCTTCCTACTGGGAGGCTCTTTGTCCTCCTCTATGGTTCCTTCCCCAAAGCCAAAAGTGATGGTAGCAACTCTACTGAATTACACCCCAAAGTGTCCTCATAAATCCCACTCCATAAGCCACACTGTGAAAAATCCCTCTTGCAGCCCAGCCAGACTGCCTGCCCAGCACTGCTGACACTGAGTGTGGGGACTGTGCCATCCCCATCACTCTTTTTGCTAATCTTCATCAAAACATCGTGTTCTGCTGTCAGCTTTGGAGTCCAATTGCTCCAGCAGTTTGAGCTGTAAAGAGAATGTACTCTGAGCACAAGATATGTCCATAAAGCCACAGAAAAGGGTCAATTCAGTAAATTTGTGTAGGCAAGGTGAAGGGAAAAATACAAGAGGCATACAGCTGAAGGCCGAGTGCCTCAGAAACACTTCTCACCAGTTCACTGACCATAATCCTCTGCTCCTTGGCTTTATGAGAAAAGGATGCTTGAGCTGTAACCACTTCAGCCTGAGGAAGAAACCCTGTGCTGCTGCAGCTTCTCATGCACCGGGCACCCACGTTGGGTACAAAAGTTGCGTGGTGCTGCATCCCACACAAACATTTTTGGAAACAGCAGCACATGCTGCTACAAACCCTGGATATTGTCAAAGCATCATGCTCAAAGCAGCAGTGTAATGACAGGCAATGATAACACTCATTTTCAGCAATCAATGTTTCTCATTTAATGAGTCCTCAACATATAAGAAAGACATGAATAAAATTAGAGGGGGGAAAGGGAAAGTTAATTGCTAGGCTTTATTTAAGCCCATGTTACTTTCCACATGTGCGTCACACATAAATTTGCCTGTTTGAAGAACATTTTATAAAAACCAGGAGTGAAAACTTCTTTATAGTAAGAACAGTGGATAAATTCCTTCCTTCTGCTACTAGTTCTCTTACAGCAATATTCTACCTGTTCATTACTCAACAGTTAGCTAAGAAAACAAAACTACCCTGGAACTTTTTATTAAATGAGTCATGAAGAATTAAAGCCATGGGTCACTGATTGGAGGATAAAGCTACTACTTCATGGCATTCAGTTTATATATGGGTAAGAATAAATAGAAAATATGAAGGCCAAAGGACTGGTTTTTTAAGCAATAACTTGAAAATTTAAGTTGCTGAATTGTATTATACAAAACAAAGTAACATTAGTTTTTAGATTTTTTTTTCAGATATTTATTTGGACTTGCAAAACAGTCATCATAATCTGTATTTTGGACCAGGAAAATTTACAGGCCTAGTTAAATTTTACTTACCAGTGTTTTACAAATACTTCAGGTGCTTATTTGTTCAGTCCCATAATGAGACTGCTATCCCAACAAGTGTGTTTCCAACTAATTCAGGCTAATATGTAGTGCCAATATTCAGTGGCTTTTGTTGTTATTTGTCCACATACTGCAATCAAAATGTTCACATATCCGACTCAAGAATAAAAAAGGCATCACTGACACAGCAGTGGTCAGCATTTAGGATTTTGCAGCCTTTCTTTGCTAAACCTTTGCTCAAAATCATAGAATCATACAATGTTACAGAGTTTGGAGGAACCTTAAAGATCACATTGTCCCAACTGGTGGGGGCACACCTGGCACTAGATCAGGTTGCCTTGAACACTGCCAGGATTGAGGCATCTTCAATTGCCCCCAGCAACCGTTTCAGTGCCCCACCACCCTCACAGCACAGCACAGCACAAACTCTGTAGCATACACCCTTGATGCATATAGGGTATGACAAGAAAATGGGCCAGTGCCACCAAAAGAAGTTGCTCTCCCTGAATCCTTAAAGGTCTCCTCTGATGCACTGAGGCCTCCTCCGGTTTCCCAACAGAAAGCAGGAATATCGGCACAAGAGCTCTGACTGGATGTAAGGAAGAATGCAAGTGGGTGAGGCAGTCAGCATCAGTGTTGCTCAGCTCTGGCTGTTTAAGAGAATCACAATGTACCTAATAGAAAGGGCTTCCTACAGCTGTACCCTGTAAACCATGAAGAAATTACACTGCCAGGAAGCCTTTACTATTGAGAGAGAGCAACAGATCTAACTGGTCTGTTCTGCCAAGGATTTGGCTAGCTCTGTAAAGTACTCATGGCCAGCTTCCAGTAAACAAGGTTCCTCACTGACTGACATGAAATTCTGGACCTGCTGTGCTGTTGCTAGCATGAGACAATTTCTAATTGTCATTTTGCTTCTGTTTGCTCACATGGCAAAATCTCCAGAGCATCACAAGCATTGCTAACAGGGTTTGCCAGTACATATGTACCATATGAAGTTAAAATTTTTCTCAATAAAATAGATACATCAGAGTATACAACTGCTGTGACCTGGTATTGCCATCCCTCTCCTGAGCCCCACCAGATGCTGGCTTGCACCTAGACAAAGAAATCCATGGCATGGAGCCTAGATAGGTGCTTAGTGTAACCTGCTTTCTTCATGTTATCCTCCCAGTCCCTCAGCTGGGAAAGTCCCAGATTGCAAACTGGTAATCTACTGTCTCATCCCTGTCAGTGCCTGGTTTAGGAGGAAATTCCAGCTCATTGCAATGATAGCTTTGTTTAGGCCACCTTTGCTAGGGCCCTCTCCATGTGGAGCAAGCAGTGCTGTCCCTAGAAAAGGCTGCTTGGTCGTTCAGGATGCTGCCGCATGAGACTGTCATCTCCGGGGTCAAGTCTCTAATGACCCATATCCTGAACTGCCTGCATGCAGGGTTGGGTCTGCGGCTTCCAGCTGCTTCCTATCACCTGCCGTTTTCGACCCTCAATTGTCGCTACAGGGCTTTGCAATGTGGGTGAACCCTTCAAGCCTGCGCAATGGATTTTTTAGGTGAGGCACAGCATGCGCAGAACTGGCCCCACCCTTTACTCCTAAGGTTCATCTGCCACAGCCTAGCGAGCTTGGACGGTGACAGTGAATACCTTAGGACGTAGGTTTGGTTAGAGTATCCTTCTCTTAGATGGATGGCCTTACAGGGCTAAGCGAGCTCCATCTGCCCGAGTTTGTGGTTGGAGTTGTCCTTCTCCTAGGATGGTTGCCAGATGGCTAGCGAGCCCATCCTGCCTGTGGACACACTTTGTCTGACCCTTCAGCTGAGACCTGTCTGGCATGGGAGACCCTACCGGTGGCACAAACCCCCTCCAGCATAGCTCTCAACCTCATGAGGGCATGCCAAGCAATGATAGAGGCAGTCAGTAAATACCATGGCTTTGTGCCATAGCTCCCCTTCAGAGAGGTGACACAAAAAACGAAGTGGTACAAGGACTTCTCAAGACTTGAAGTATCCTTTCTTGCTAACAAAGAAAATTTGGAAACCTATGGGTAACAACACCACGATGTAACTCCTGCCAACAGAGTATTTAACAGTGACAGTTACATTTGGAGCTTCATTAATATTATCGTTATCATTAAGGAGTGAAGACTACACCTCAAAAAGATGGGAACTACCTGGAAAAAGGAGGAGAAAGCTCACATACTCCCACCAGGGTGGTACTCAGACAAACACACAGAAAGATGCATACCTACAAGTGGGGAAAAATGGCATTTTAGAAAAAAAAGACTGGCCAAAACTGTTAACCATGTAGCCCTGGCTTAGTTATCAGATGGGGAATAACAGCACAAACATCCCCACACCATTCATTCATACAATGAATAGTTGCTTTGGAAAGAAGTAGTTCAGGCAGAGTGCCAGCTCGCTCCAGGGACTCTCCAGAAGAAAGGTTGCACATGTTTATTTTGATACAGTCTATTCCCAGTGGACACAGGACTTGCACTATAAAAATTCATCTGGCACTGATCACCTTATCCTGTGATAGAAACATGTATTTTAGTGAGCTAAACTACTACTCTTCCGTGTTGGTGAGGTTGGTTTCTCTCCTTCCTGTCCTACTGCTCATAAGGATATGCTATAGACACTCAAATGTAAGTAATCAGCTGTTGCTTTCCCGTTAATTTGCCACAAGGCCAGCTAACAGTTCTTACAAATCAGCCTGGTATTTAACAAGAATTGTTAATCATAGTTGTTTAACTCAACTGAATTAACTGAATTAACTCCAGCTGGAGTTGGACCAAGAGTTGGTCTTGATGATCTCAGAGGTCTTTACCAACCCAATCGATTCTATTTTTTTTTTAATTTTTCTTTTAAATCAGAGATGTAAATTTCTTTCAGAGGTCCTGGGATGTGCCTGGGGAAGCCTGGTGAGAAATCACAGTGCTTGTGGTCCTCTGGTCATTATGTTGGGCAGTGCAAGCTAAAAAATGGACCTTTCCTCCCCTTCCCTCTCTGACATGGTGGGGTGTTTGCCTCCATCACACCAGAGGCCTGCTTGGGTATTCAACCATTTGTCCTATATAGGGTATGCTCAGCCCTGGGGAGAGGGGTGCTTCCCACCATACCCGGCTCTGCTTCCAACCCACGACAGATACACCTGAGCCTCAGATCTCAGACCTCACCCTTAGACCACTCAGGATGTTGGTACAATACAACTATCCTAAGTAAAAATGATGATACTGTTCTTGAGAACAATACTCTCAAAGACAGAGGATGGGCAAGGGTTTTATGGAAAACTGGGACAAAAAACTGGGATGAACCTTAAACTACCATCTGACATTCCCAATAACTGTTGCCTTTGTGAGGGCAGAAGGAAAGGAACAACACGGTGTAGGGTAGACATGCTACCATACCTTCCAGACACATTGTTCAGCCTCCAGTGCCCATCTCTGCTCAAGCATTGTTTCCATGCTGTCTCAGCAGGGAGTTACTCTTGTCCCCAGTTCGAAGTGGAGGAAAGAGAGTAGCAAGGAGCTCAGCATTATAAAGGAGACACATGGGTATGTTTGGTGGAGTTCAGGATTTAAAGGCCAGATGCAGCCACGCACTGCAGGCATCCTGCACATAGTGTGCAGGTTTAAAGATACGGTAAGAAGGCACAAAAAAGAAGGACATGCTCCAGGCATGAGTCAGGGGCACAGTTTCTGGCCACCCACTAGCACAGGGGACAGTGTGGCTTGGTCACTGTGCTGGCACTGCTGTCAGATCCCCTGCCCAGGGATGATGAACAAGGTCTGATGGGCACTGTGGTTGGTCAGTGGTGATGCCCCATGGATCCTCCATAGTGTGGGATAGATGGGGACTTGCCCATGCTGGGAAGCACCTCGTGGCTAGCAGTTCTACTCACTTCATCTCAGCTAAGCAGACCTCTGAAATGAACCACACTAGCAAGTAAGGCATTTCCCTTCCACGCCTTGCTGGGAGGCAAAGAGAAAGATTAGCAAATGGGAAGTGGCAGGAAAGGTCATAGGGTGACAGGCAAGAAGTCACCAGCTGACCATTTTACATGCCTTTTTCCAAGTCTCTGTGACTTGGAGGAAGCACTTCGATATCCCACCATGAAGGCAATAGCACAAACACACAGCAGAAGAATTTGTATAAACACAAATCAGAGAAAATCAAGAGATTCACAGACCTATCAAACTGAATTACACCCCTCCATTCTTTTTTCGTAAGATGTAAACCTATGAACTGTTCCAAGAACATGCTGGAGTCCATAAAATAGCGCATTTCCACCCACAGCAACAAAAATTGATTCACCAAAATGTAAACAGAGCAGTCTTAAGAAAACTTCAGAAAATATAGTGAAAAATCACTTTCCTAATGAAATACATTGTTATTTGAGAAAGTTATGTGACTTTTCAGTGAGAGAATGGCAGTCTGAAGTTACCATCGGTCATGTAATGCTAAGATTCTTCCGGGAATTACTGTTTTTAGGAGTAAAGGAAAAACCCAGTAGCATTGTAAGTGTCCAGCTTTGAGTTACCTATATATGTCTAGAGTTATCTACTTTAGTCTGACAGTGTGCAGCATAGTCTTCCTGCATTCAGTAGGTTACTACATTTTGTTTATACTAGGGAAGAGGCTGTTTAGAGGGTTCTGAAAAAGAAAAGAAGAAATATTTTTGAGAAAATATTGGACTTCATGAACTTCATGGACAGGTCCATGTTTTATAAATATGTGTACAATGAATCTTTGGCAAAGCAAAACAGACATTAAAAAGAATTCATACGCAGACAATGTAAATAATGGAATTTAACATAAATTAATGGCTCACTCTTCTGAACTGGGGTGCTAGGAACATGCTCACAGGTAATGGGGCTGAGTGTTATGAAATTATGATGAATAGAAGTAAAGGCCCAGAGCATATTCTAGTTTTATTCTTCACAATATTTCCATTTAGTGGGAAGAGGTATTATTTTCTTCATGTAAGAAACCTCGCATCTATTGCTATGTGCTATTAGACAGCTTGCCCCTCCTCTACCCAGGTGCTGGCTGTATTTTGGGGTGTGCAGCCTGCAATCCCTCCGTAGATATGGTGTAGTTCACATCAGTTTAAGGCAGGAGTGAAACAGCTGACGTCAGCAGCACCATGCTGGACAGCAGCCAGGCTAAGTGAGAGGTGTCTTTTATCTCTAGCTTGTGAACAATGTGTAAAGTTTGCGTGGTGCTTGGGATCTCTGAAGATGATCAGTATATGAATGCTTGTTATCTTCCTTATTGCTGTTATTACTACTGACTGACTAAAGCCATTCAGACTTCAGTGAACAGGCTCAGTGAATCTCTGTGTTCAACTGCTGCTCTACTCTCTCCTTGCACGGCTGGAAACAGAAAGGCAAACAAATTAAACTAACATTAATCAGCAAAGACTGCCATCTGTATAACTCAGAGCCCTTCTCTGCGTGCCCGGCCCCTTCCAGCAATGCTAAACAGGATTAGCCTTCCGTGGGCGGATGGGGAAAGTAGGTCAGTTTGGTAACATCTCTGCGTGTGATGAACGGAGGAGGATGTGACTGCAGTGGTCTGCTGGCAGCCCTCTCGCCTTCTGTATGAGCCATGGAGATGAAGCATCTGGGCTTGTCACAGGGCACACAAAGTGGCTCAGATCCCTGCATGATGACACTTGACATTTGTAAGACCAGAGGTTTGTCAAAGCCTGGCTAATGCATTGAAGATACTGGGTGCATTTAAACAACAAAACTGAGGCTCAGGGAAGCTAAATGCTTAGTTATTATTAGTCTGTGCACAGCCAAACATTTGTGAAAGCTTATGCATAAGCAAAGTGGCAAGGGATGGTAAATCACCTGGCGGAGGTATTGTCTTTCTGTATTGACTTTATTGGGTATGTAGACATGGTGGCAGAAAAGGCAAAGCTCACCTAAAGTTGACACCTGCAAGGCATGTCAAGGGCAACAAGAAGAGCTTCTGCTACATCAGTGGGAAAAGGTTGAACAAAGCCAGTGTGGGACTGCTGCAGTACTGGGGGTGTGTGAGGAGGCATATTAGTGACAGTAAAACAGGTAAGGTGGAGGCACTGATGCCTTCTTTGCAGCATTCTTCACCAGCAAGGTCTCCCAGGCCTCTGCTGGAGGCAGGGGCAGGGAGGTGCAGAAGCAGCAGCAACAGATGAGGATCAGTCCAGGGAACTTGAGGAAGCTTGAGGGAAGTTGACCCATACAAATCAATGGGGACTGACTACCCGCCTTCCTTGGGTGCTGGGGGACTTGCTGGTGTCCTTGCTAGGCTGATCACTCTCATCTGTGAAAGGCTGTGGAGACTGGGGAGGTCCCTGATGTCTGGAGAGAGGCAAATGCTGGCCTTCAAAAAAGGTGGAGAGGCAGGAAGCAACAGGCCAGTCAGCCTCACTTTAGTCCCTAACCAATCATGATTCCTGTTGGAGCACATTGCTGGGAACATGGAGGAGAAGGTGATGGGAAATAGCCAGTGTGGATTTATCAAGAGTAACCTGACCTCCTGCTATGATGAAATGACAGGATCTGTGGATGCAGAGAGAGCAGTGGATGTCATTCACCCTGGATTCATGCTTAGAGACAAGGCTGTCATCATGGAGGAGACTGAGAGGCTGGAGTAAAGGACAGACATGAATCCTCATGAAATTCAATGGACAGAACTGCCAAATCCTGCACCTGGGAATGAAGAGCTTTGCACTCTGATGGGATGGACTCTGGGGATGGACGGACCAGGGAGAAGCTCTGCAGGGAAGTCCCTAGAAGTTCTGGCAGACAGCAAGCAGAATGCTGTTCAGGAGGCAGCGGTGTGCCTTGGTGACAACGACAGCCAACAGTACTCTGAGTTGCATGGAGAGGAGCAGAGCCTGAGCAAGTGAAGGGCTTATGTACTTGTTATACCACATGTAGGGTAACATGGCTGGTCTGTGGCTTTCTAGGAAAGAGTCATCAGAGTGGTGGAGGCTGGAGCATTTGCCTCATGAGAAGGGGCTGGTGTGTCTGGGATGGCTTAGTCCGGACAAGAGACAGCTTTGGGGACACCGAATAGTCCTTTCATTGCCTACAGGGGGTCAATGAGGAACCAGAGCCGGACTCCTCAGAGCTGGTCCAGGATGGGAGAATGAGAAATAATGGACCTAAGTTTTAAAGAACAGGGGAGAAACCTTTCACCATGAGGACAGCAAGGCAATGGAGCAGGCTGCCTGGAGAGGCTGTGCCATCCCCGTCCTTTCAGGCTTTCAAGACCTGACTTGGCAAAACCCTGAGCAGCCTGGTCTGACCTCAGAGCTGGCCCTGCTTTGGGCAGGAGGTTGGATTAGAAATCTCCTGAGGTCCTTTCCAACCTGAAACACACTGTGATTCTGAATCTACTGAGCTGGCTACCACTGGCAACATCCTAAACAAATCAGCCCCTCTGAACTGGTTCCTAAATTACATGTGTTATTGAAATCTATTTTGTTACACTTTTGGTGTCTATGCTAGAAATAGCCTGTGCGCTGTCTCCCCTACTCTGACATCTATCCTGCTTTATAAACCTGGTCTCTAGGAAAAGAGAATATTGGACATACATCTTAACATTGCCTGGAAGTCAGGTGTTTGTCATGCCGCTTTTACATGTTGATTTAAAAAAAGATTCACTTTATGATAGAATTAGCAAAAAAAAAAAAAAAAAGAGGAAGAAAAATGCCTCTCATAAGAATGGCCCTTGAATGTCAAACATTTTTTTCTTCTCTCTCTACTTCTTATGTTCTTAATCTGTTTTAGGTATTTATAAAACATTGATCCTCATAGTATCAGAAGTCCCGAATCTACAAAGACTTTAACATGTGCTTAACTCTATGCTGCTACAGGAAGTCCCTCATGTGTGTGTATCTTTTCAAAATCCAGGTCTAAATGTGGAGGTAGAGATGCACAGATTACTTTGCAATTATTAGCTGTGAAATCTTCCCTTTAAAAGGGTCTCAGTTATAAAGTATTCTCAGCTCTAAGCATCTGTTAAAGTTTATGTGCTTTTGCAAATATTTGAATAAGTAGAATAATATAACATCTGACCTACGACCTTCGATGGTCAAATGCTCAGTCAATACAGGAAAACTGGCAGAACATGCAAGTACTTATTTGTCAGCCAAACAAGGATTTTTATTTTGTTTGACATGAACTACCTGGGAAACACCACCACAAGCATAAAATCAGGGTTTTTTCAATGGGAGTGCTGTCAGCCATTCTCTTTGTTTTCTGGCAGCAATAGTCTTGACAAGATAATTTTAATTCCTTCCATACAATTAAACAGGATATGGTGGCACTGGGATGTAAAGCAAGATGTCCAGGGGCTGAGATAGGCTGGTCTCATTCTCCCCACTTGTTTTGTTTGTTAAGTGTTTATGGAAGGATCTCAAATAACCAAATAACTCTTCTTTTAAAAGCTCTGAGTCTGGCAGTAACTTTGCTAACAGCAGAAAACTTTGCTCCAGAAAGGAATTCTGAATCTTTGACAGTACTAGTCAATTAATAGTCACAATTTACACCAGCTGCCATCGTACCCTCCGTATGTAAGGGCTGAAATAAGAGGCTACATGTTTCTGTGGAGATTTCAGCAGGAAAGCAGAAACTAAACATGAAGCCAAATTTACTTCTAGTTTTAGGCTCCTATTCTGATGCAGCATCTCCCTCTCCATTAAACAGGACCTAGGGTGAAGGACTGTCCTCTTTCAGAGTCCTTGCCTTCTACCTGACTGTGTGGGATTTGTTTGCTTCTTCAAACAGCAAAAAATGGAGGGCCAAGCTCCAAGAAGCAGATCAGGACTTGAGCCAAGCAGTCAGTGCTCTCCTTGGCTTTCCTCATCTTCGTGCACATCACAGCATGGTGACACCCATGGGTGTGCAGCTGCTCCGCCATTGATGGGGTCTGGAGGTGGGAGTTGTTGGGGAATATGTTCTGGCAGAAAGACTGCCAGAAGCAACAACTTCCCTGCTCCGTGCAAGAGGCAAAGCTGTGGCCTAAATCTGCTGCTGTACAGGAAGAATAAAATCCCTATACAATACTACAGAAATAAATACAGATATCAACACCAATAATCCCATCATTTTTGTGTTAACAGCTTGATAACTTATCTGCTTATAACTCACACACTGCACTAAATTTTCTGCTCTATAGTAACTACCATATCCCTGTCAGCAGAACAAAATATTTAATCATCTGGGGAGATGAATCACAAAAATCTGTTTGGGGGAGATATTTTTAAATGGACAATTTGTTGTCATTTAATTTTGAGAACTTGCTCTCTCTCTCTTCTCAGACACGACCCTGCAAGCCTGTCACCACACAGACTATTGCTCTGGGTAGGTTTCTGTCTCCCTTGCAGATAATGTAATCTACAGAATTTTAGGGTAATTTCTGACTACAGCAAGGCAGGAGGCTACAGTCAGCTCAGGGTTTGCCTAGGCATTGCTAAACCTAAAGACATAGTGAAGCAAGAGACACACAACCTGCCTGGCTGCATGATACTTTGGGGACAAACATTCTTCAGTTGTGATCTCCCAGTTTTGTGTCTGAGTCCATAAACCCACCAAGAGTTCAGCAATAACATCAGACCAAGGCTGCACCTGTATTTTGTGCCATCTCAAATGTTTATGCCCTTGAGTCCCTCCTGTCTCAGACTGTGCCATGCTCCAGCTGTGGCACTGGCACATCCCCACCGATGTGCAAAGCACTGCTGGTCTCAGCCCCTCCATTCTACCAGTGATTCCCATTTTTACAATGACTAAGTTGCTCCAGCATGATGTAAAATTCAAATCAGGTTTTACAAAATGAATCTCTAAGGAAAAAGGATAATTATTAAAGAGCTTCGTTAGTGCTTTGCAATCTTAATTATGATAATTATATTTTTGTAGCTAATATAACTGAACTCCTGCTTTTAAATCCCATTAATGAGCATTTTTAATCCTTCTCCTACTGGGCCAACAAAACCATACTGTTGAACTTTATATTTACACAGGGCACTTTTTTAAATAAAAATGATGCACTGTTTACTTAGGATTTCCATTCCCTTTTATCTGCACTTTGAAGGTGCATCTTCTCCCAAGGTACAAAAAATTAAGAGCAACAATGAATTCAGAAGCTTGGGCTCAATTTCCTTCCTTGGCAACAAGAGGGCATAGTCCCTGCACCAGAATGGCAGTTGCCTGTGGATATTGGCTACCATTAGGGAAGTCAGTGACACCATTGCTCCCTTGGAAATGCAAATTTAAAGTTCTTTCCCTATACAGCTCAAAGGCTCAGTGTCATCCACTCTAGGTCCCCATGTGGACTTCAACAAGACCATGTACACCATGTGAATAGGCTGATACTCACATGAAACAGACCTGAGAGGTGGAAGAGACCAGGCAGGTGCACAGGACAGCTCTCCCATACCAGAGCAGTCCCAAGGGTGAGCGGGAGACTGAGGGGTGGCAGAAGCCATGCTGTAGTGACCAACACAAGTTGATGGTTAGGTCCAGGGGAAAAGGTGGCAGCTGGGAGAAAAGGTCAAAAGAAATCTCAAAAAGAAATGCCTGAGTTCACAAACTATTAATCCCATCTAAGCAGGAAAAGGCACCTCCCCAGCTGACTACTGTAAATCTTGAAAAGTTCCAGCAAGTGACACCAGTATAAATGGTGTTTTCTGAGTACAGTTTATAATGCCTGATAGAGTGGAATTTGATGCTGTGTCCTATGTTATAAACCAGTCACCACCACCCAGATGCAACAGCCTAGTGGAATTTTTTTGAGTCCGTTTGCAGCCAAATACTTTACAGTTACTAACAGAGAGAGAGAAAGGATCAAAGAGAAAAGAGCATACAAATTCAGATATCTCAATAAAGAAATTAAAACAATAAAGCATATATTGAATATCATCTGCCCATTAATCTCTGGAGTAAACTCAGAAAACTAATTAAAAGCTTCTACACAGATAAATGATAAGCTGCTTTATTCAGTGAGCTCAACATATGAACAAACAGAGGTTTGTGTTGATATCATCATTATTAGCAATCGCATTAAAGCAAATGATTTTGCTATGCTACTGGGAATACAGTGATTTGAAAAACAAAATGTTATGGGATGAAAATTCAAATCTTTGCTGTGCCAAGTGTATAGCATTTCCTGATCTTGTGGGTCAGCATGACTAAAAAATAAGACATGGAGAAACAAAACCAAAGCCATTATAAAAGCAGGAAAAGTCTCTGCATAATTGGTCTCCAGTGAAAGGCCAGCTTTAAGGGGTGATATCACCTTCCTGCCTGGGAAATTCTCTAATTCATGGGTTCTTACTGCATCTTGTATCCTTTTTTCTGCTATTGGCTTCAATATTCTCAGGGGATTGTGTCTGAATTTTATAGGGAGGTTTTTGCCTCCTCAACCGTAATTGATAGATGTTCTATTTTTGTGGTGAAACACTGCTGTCGTACATGACGTGTGTCGTGGTGCTGCATGGGGAGCTTGCAAGGCAGATAGCCTTGCTCTGCCTTGGTCCTCCGAGTATAAACCTCAATCCAGCCATCCTTTAGATAGCTGTGACTCAAAAAGAGGGATCCTGAAGAACACAAGTTTACAGCTTAAGCTGTACGTTCAACTGAAATGCAGAGCCTGAAATAGTTCATATCAAGATATATAGTCAGTCTGGAATCTGATTATTTCAAATCAATTAAAATTGATCTTGCTCCAGAATTCAGATATACTCCTAAGGATGGTACACAAGGAAATAAATTGAAAAACTGTTTTTTAACCATAGTGCATTCCAGTGATCTGTCTCTAAATAGCATAAAGACAGCTTTAAACTGATGAAATGGGGGAATGAGAGAACTCTAACTGCTTATATTTTTTATTCATACACCAACATCTTCCTACTTTATATTGTACATTAAACTTTTCCTATTGACCAAAATGAAGCAGAGATTTTAAGAAGTCTCAGGATAATGTCCTCTTGAACACGGGCTAAATGAAGGATACAGACCACAGAGTGCAAAATGCACTTAGATTTTAGTATATTCACTCCACTGCAGCGTTTCAGAAACAGAGAAGTCATTAAAAGCCCCATAGCGAAAGATTAAATTATGCCTCTGCCGGATATTAACTCTGAAAAGGAATAGAGACAGTCTGAAAACCACAGTGAAATACTGATGTGCTGATTCACCCCATGCTTATGTACTGTGCAAGCTAGAACTGCAAAATAATCTCTCTTCTGTGCCAAATGATATTGGGAGGAAAGCATCTTTTGGCTGTGATGGGTGTTGATTTCCATTCTGAATGTGCATTTTCCCTTTCCATTTGCAAGAAAATTTGCTGTCAAAATGTCAAGTTGACTTGTTATTTTATTTGCCATCTGTATCAAATACCCATACAGGCACACTAAGTGTGTGTCTGTGTCCCAGAGGGCATCAGTTGTGGAGCGCTGTTACCTATCTTGCATAATTGCCTACCAGGATCAAAACTAGGAGAGGAAAAAAACCTGACATAATTCTAGACCTCAACTCATGCTGAATTGCAGTTCTTTTCTGACTGCCATGACCATTACTGGAGCACCACATATGGAAAAACAGGACTTAAACCCTCAATGCGCCATGAATTTTGCAGGTAATCTAAAAACTTTGGATTAACTACACTGCAGAAAGCAGGGTACTCTACATCCCCTCTATTCTGTAAGCCAGTACTGCGACTGCAGCTTTTGAAGTATTATCGAGAAAAGTAGTTCATCGACAATGCAGCTCACTGTAGGTCTGCTTGTTTACATATTTACCCAGTGTCACCAAAAAAAAATTTGGGTAGAGCAGTTCAATTTAGGGGGCAAAAGAAAAGGGAAAAGAGAAAAAGGAAAGGAGAAGCAGTTGGCAGGCAGCTGAAATTAGGGTTGGGTACTCTGGCTCATAGCTTCATGTGAAGCAGCTGGGAGAGGTAATTTGCAAGGCTATGAGTTGAGGAGAAAAGAGAAAGTCCAATGTCTTATTTCTAAAATCCACACCAAAAGTGGGATCCCAAAGGCAGTTTGGGGGACCCTAAGAAAAATGCTGTTGTCACTGGATGGACTGGGATGTTTGGTTGCAGAAATGCTATTGTTGCTCCTTGTATGGTGGGTTTAAAGCAATCTCAAGGGTGTCTATACAAACTGTAGCAAATGTAGTGTTTCCAGAAAAGACATTAATTTATAGGAACTATGCCAAAGGTAGTATAAAATTTTATATCATGGCACTTCATTTTGAAAAATTTATACTTCATCCTACTGCCACACTATTTTGGGGGTATTTGCCTCTGGGCATATTTGCTTTAGAACCGAAAAATATTATGTTCCCTGTGTGTTTTCTCCCCCTCATCCTCCTTCCTTTAGATATTTTAAAAGGCAAGATCCTGAGACAACTTTTCTGATGCTTCCCATTGTTTCCTACTTCAACTGAAAAAAAAACCATAATGTTAAATCTGAACACCAAGATTTTGTGAATGTGTAAACTTCAGTACTCTAAACCTTTCAGCCTGTGCCAATGTAAACCACCTAAAGACCAGGGAATTAAGTACATTTTATCCTCTCTGACCACGATTGAACATGTTCCAGTCCTAAAATCTGCGGCAGGGAATCTCTCAAATCCCTCAAAGCAGAGCAGGGCTTTTTCAAATGGGCATGAGAAAAATAGGGAGATCCTCATCCAAATCACAGGCCCAGCCCTTTAGCTCTCATTTTGAAAATTGTCACCTTACTGTTTCTAACCACCTCACTCTCAAGGACATGGGACAGGAAAAACTAAAGCATACCTTTCCTAAGAGAAATGGTCCATATTACCGAAACTCCTGGGAAAATTGCACAGAAAGTTCAAGAAGCACTTTCACAGTGTACATTGGGGTCTGTGTATGTCACCCACCCTTTTCAATGTTGCTCCATTACCATTAATGTCTAACTGACCTGATTTTTAAGCAAAACAGCTATCTTGGTCCAACTTCTGGAAGTTGACAGGGCTAAGATGTATATTTTGGGAACCCATTTATGGGCTTTCTGTCCCTTGGGCAGCAACAGCCTCTCCCTGTCCTGCTTCCCTCTCTGCCCACAGCACTGTGGGCCAGGACCTTCTCCTCTCAAGTGAAACCATCCTGGGGATCATGGCACTCTGCTGCCTTCCTCCTGCACAAGCACACATTATTCCCTCTCCCCCTTCATTGTACTGGATCCAGTGTCTGAGTCAGAGGCTCTGCACTGCCATAAATAATGTCTTCGATGTTGGAGGTGGATATCTGGAAGCACGTGAGTGCTGCCACAACAGCTAAAGCCTGATGTATGTGTTGGCCATGAGGAACTGGCATCTGACTTGGGTATCCAAAAAGGTTTAAGCTATTGTCAGTCATAGGAAGCTGGAACAGAAAGGCATTAAAAGGCTGGCATTCCTTAGACTTGCTCTTATCTCTTTATCACTTGAAAATATTTTCCAGGAATGAACTGCAATGGTGTTGCAACTGTGCTTCAGTTGGTCCACTGTCTTTTTCAAAGCTATTTTAAAACTGACATTATCCTGAGAAATAATGAGAAGTCTTAAACTATACTGTGAAGCACACAGTAAATTTTTAGGCAGCTAAAGAGTGAGGAGTAAAAATGTGAGAGAACAGTTTACCTGATATATTTCCTCTCTCTCTTCATAGAAATATTGATGTGAAGGATAGTAATACTTGTACTGAATTCTGACCTGCATGGCTATAAAGATACATTACTTGCATCAGTCCAGGAGACAGTTCTCTCAATCTTGCTTCCTCTGCAAATGCAGTTATCTCACTCTGGCACTTTGCAAAATCCTCTAAATTACTATTAAATTAAATACTTCTAATTTATGAAGGATTTAATCTGAACTCATATTTCTGTGCCATTAATTATCAAGTATCTTACTAACTCTGGAGAAAACATTAATAAATCAATCTAAATGAACTACCACCTTCCTCCCTGAACTGGGGATAGGTGTCATCAGTCACATTCTAACCTGAGAAGTTTATATTTCCCTTGGATTCATCATTCATCTAATTCTAAATCATGTATTTCTGAGTGGACTCAGGGTAACATTTTCAAATGTGGGATTTTAAACTAGTGATGGCAGTATATTTAGCTGTCTTATTATGTGGATGGATTTTCAGAGGTCTTCTGCAATTTCAAACAATTCCCCTTTTGCAATGTTAAGGTTGATTTGTTTCTTTGTTGGTTTTTTTTTTGGTTTTTTTTGGTTTTGTTTTCAGAAACAGTAATTAAACAGCTTGTCTTTTAGATAAAATATTATTTTATTCTTATAATCCTTATTTAATAATAAAATTTGATTTTATCCTTTATTATCCTTAGACACAGTGGAGCTCTGGAGAAGTACAAGTGGAAACACAGGTAGTGATAAATCACTGGAATGGAATGACATGTGGGTGCTTGGAAGGGTAGTCAGTCAGATGGGTAAATATAGACTTAAGTGCTGATCTCTTGACATCCAAAATTGAAAATACGGACCTTAAAATGCACTGCTGCTCTTTAGCATGCCTTCACACAGCATAAAGATCTGCAGGAGTTCAATATAGGTAAGCCATGGCCCAAAACACAGTCAAAGGAGGACTGTAGTAGTAGAAAAGGCAGGTGAGATACTTTGGAAGCTGACAGCAATACCAGGGGCATTCTCATTACCCCCTCAAAACAGTGTTACCCCAGAGCGAAAAAACAAATGTGTTATTTCACAGACTAGTTACCAAAGTAGATGTTCCATTTCATCAGTTTCATCCTCCATTTGCCAAACCCAACACAAATCTTGGCGAAGGAAGGTATTTCATGAAGTTACGTGAACTGACTTAATGTATTAATCTTCACAGTGACACAGATTATTAGAAACTCAATGATATGTAGAATGTTTTATGATGTGCTTTCATGCTGATAAATAGCTAATCACCATATATTTGTGACAACAGAGCATTACAGAGAGCAGTGGTATGTATTCTGAAAAACACCATTGGTCCTTTTACGCTCTCTGCATAATGCCCTATCATCTACAGCACTTAACTTTGCAGTCTTGCTTTCAAAAACACACAAAAAATCATTATGAGGATCCTAGCATTTGTCAAAGCCTCCTTTCTGGTCTTTTGTGCTGTTATTTTTTTCAGTAAAAGTGCATTACATGCCATTTGACAGCTGGTAATTGTATGTGTATTGAATTAAAACATTGATTTTAATTTTCAAAGTCAACGCCACCCTCTTTTTGCTGAATGAATTACTTTGTTCTTGAGGAAAAACACTGATACTGGACTTCAGATACAGGATCAGAGCTTAGGCAGCCTGTCCTCAGGGGTGTTTTCTGCTGCTTTCTTTCTGAAATATTGAAAGGTTTTACCTTGCCCATTACCCAGCAAAAAAAAAAAAAAAAAATCTCTGAACAGCAAGCACAGCTCCTAAATTCATAGCTAGCTTTCAACTATTTTGTGTTGCATTCCAATACCCTGGCTGCTAGGTTGATTTTCAATTGTACAGATAAGCAATAACAGACTGGGCAAAGCTTGGATAAGAAACCTTGAAGGAAAATTCAGGTGCTGCTAGGAATTGCACTGATTATGCCATGCATTGCAATGTATCTTTGAGTCAGTGCTGAGGTACATTAAGAAAGCTCCCTGGGAAATAAGAGGTTCTCTGACCCCTTCCCCTATATTATCCTTTTCACAGATGAAGGCACTTTTGCTACTCTAGTCCACTCCTGAGGAACTAAACTGCAAGCAGAAGCAGATACTATTAAGTGGAAACCATAGGAAGGGAAAAAACCAACCCTAAAAACAGAAAGAAGGATCATAGGCTGTCTTCCCAAAGAGATGTTCAAATAAAGACTGAAGCTTTGTGCCATGTTTCAGAAGACAGGCTGCTTCTCCTTCTCTCTCTCAAAACCTAATCACCACAAATCTTTGACCTGTCACTCTTAACATGCATTCAAAGACATCTGCTGATTCCTTATTCTTAAACTATCAAACCAATTACCTTGGGCTCAGTTTGGATTTTGCCCCTCTCTGTAGTGCATGAACCTGCCCTGCTGACTGCTCACATCCCACCTCCTCCCTCAGCATTGCCCCCTCCAGGTGTGGATGCCCTATACCATTTGCCTACTGGCATTCTCCAGCAGATCAGCTGGGATGGAGAAATGAGGCCAGGCTCTGTTCTCACTCTGCTCGCTGAGAAACGACAGTTACAACCTTTGAAACGTGTGGAGTGAAAGCTCTGTAAAACAGACCTGGAATTGTGATCCAGCACTACACACAGAGGGACTGAAGTGGAGCTGGAATGACCAAGCACAGCAGCTGCTTTTTGTGTAAAGCAGTTTCCTGCTAATGTGGAGTCACGGTTTGGGTAAGCGGCCTGCCTGCTCAGCACAGCCCCAGTCACACTGCATGCTTCAGGTGTGACAGAGCCAGAATTTGGATGAAGGTATTGTTTTGTCACACTGAGTGTCATATTTGTTATGCAGTAGGATGGACAAAGAAAATCTCTGCAGTTTAAGAATTTATTTTAAAATTGTGTTTTGGTTCCTTCACACTTAAGATCCTGCAGAAATGACATTGCTTTCCCTTGTTTCTTTATCAGGTAATTCAGTCTTTCCAAGCAGGGATTACAAAATTCAGCATTATGACTTCATTCAATTCAAACTTAACATGGAAAAAAAACCCCAAAACATTCAGAAAGATGCAGCTTATGTCCCATCTGATGCATTTTTGCAGTTCTGCCAGTTTATGTGACAGAAAATGCTAGTCCACAATGTTTAGTGTGTGCCTTTTTTGTCCTAAGACCTGTGGGGCTTTTTGTGGCTGTGCATTAAAATGGGTTTTCTCTGAGGCATAATAAAAATATCACAGTAAAGACATACATCATCTTTTGGATGCCATGTTATGTGATGGCATTTTTCATGGTACACTTAGTTTTCTTTTGTCCCAAGCAATTGAAAGTGTGAATGTGCATTGACCTGCTCCGAAGATTGCCTTAGCCACCAAAAACACAGAAGATCACATACATCAATTTGACTCTGTGCAGCACAGTATTTATCATTTCTGCAATAAACTGTAGAAGAAAATAAAGTGTCATTTCATTCATGTCTGGCTGCTCTATTGCCATGGTATTACTTAGCAGAAGTAAAAATACAGATATATACAGAGGGCTTTTCTCCATCTGGTCCTGATGTTTGTATTACCAACCACTTTCTAGTTCTGAGTCTTACTTAAATCAAACAAGCCTTTAGAGGGGAAATATGTTGATTTCTTCCTACGCCTTCCAGGCTTACACTAGCTACTGTTTCACTGCTTCCATTTCAATGTGGTAAAGTGAAATAGTCATTCTGGAGCTTGGGTGTTTGCAGATATTTGGCTACCTCCTTTTCTACAAAGGAAGGGAGCAACTGTTGTATCTTCACTGTATACCAAACTTTAGGAACTTGACACTAATTAGATCCACAGCTGTAATAAAGGATTTTCCAAAAACAAGGCATTCCCCGTAATGCAAAGGTGAACCTTAGAGCAAAGCTTAGGATTGTTACAACACCAGAAATAATAAGGTGATGGCAGATCTTCATAGGGGATTGAAAGAATCATGATAATTACTGGCCCCTATCCAAGGACAATCATGAAGAATTTGGGGGATTAGCACCCTCTTCAAGGAAAAAGTCACTGGCTGCTCTGGAATGATGTGGATTTTATATACGGTTCTCTTGTTACTAAGATTACACAAGCTCCCCAGCCTTGCTTTTGCAAAAATATTAAAAGATTTTAAATGGGCTTTACTCTAGAGAGACAGAATCCCAAATGCTGTTAGACAAATAAAGTCATGAATGGGATGCCTATATATCATTTACTTCCTCTTGGAATTGGTGACCTTCCATCAGTCAGTAGTCTCCTTCACACTCCCTCACTTGTGAATTATAAGTTAATCAAGAGTACAATGGAAACAATGCATCCATAGCCTGCTCTCTGCATTCATTTCTCTCCTCAGGGTGGATTACAGATGTTAAAGTTGTAATGAGCTTTCTTTTAGTCCAGTTTTGACCTCAATTCTGACTTTACCAGCAAAAATTTCTCATGTGAGTTAACACAAGACTTATTTGGAATATACACTGGGATCTGGAAATGGGGGTTGTGAAGCTGGAGTAGTTTAAAAAGAAGTACCTCCTTAACTGCACTATTTTAAGGAAGTTGGTTACATGGAAAATAATTTGAACAGAGAATGCTATTTCACATTTATCAGTGCAGAAGAAAGAGTATTTTAGCATATCTTTCCATTTTACAGAGCTTGAGCCTAGTCTGGGGAATTTCCACTGGAAATATTTATTTTCAAAACACAGATGCAAAATAGCAGTGAATGGAATACGAGGAAAAGTTGTTCTCTTACAGTGGATAATACTAGTGGTAACAATGAAGGAATTATTCTCATTATAAAGAAGCGTTGATCTGAAAGGTAAAGAGAGGTGGTAATTAATTTCCTTTAATAGTCACACTGGGATCTCCTGGAGTGTGCTGTCTGATGTTAATAATATATTTTCTCCCCTATAATTAATGTTCATGTTCTGTTCCTGGGGGACTCTTCTCCACTATCCTCAGCATTGTCATTACTTAAGCATGCATAAGCAACTTCAGCACTTCAGTAGCTGCAATAGCTAATCCAAGCACTGCATCCCTTGCCTGTATCTTCTCTCCTGTCATGCAGGTGTCAAATGCAATCTCAGGAAAGCTGGGAAATTATGAGGTACTTTTGTTCCATTTTGGAGAAATATGAAATTTAAAAGAAAACAGTAAGACAACAGACTGTGACAGTGGTCCGCCTCTTAGCTTGAATGTGCACTCTTTCAACTGCCCTTTGCCTGTTCTGCTTTCAGAAGCCTGTGATTCATGGGTGAGGTCTTTATCAACATGTTGCTTCTGCTTGCCATCACAAGGCTGTACCACAGCAGGGTGAGCAAGGAAGTCCTTGGATTTCGGAGCAATCTATGGCTCCTGTGCTAGCCACCAAGGTTATGGGAAGAGAATGAAGCCAGGGCAGAAGCAGCATGGACTGGGTTCCTTACAGGTATCTGTATCTGGTGTAAAAGTCCATTTGAAATTGCTGGTTTGTGTACCAGAGACAAAGCAACATTTGAATTACTCTAAGATCCTCTGATCCTTACCTACAAATGTAGAAGGGACTCTTCTCAAAAAGAAACAAATCTGAGAGGTTATTTGTTCTCACCAGAAAGAAGAGTAAAAAGCTTAAGAAGGAATAGGAAACTAAGTGCTTTGACATTGTAACACCTCCCCCCACCTCCCCTGGATTTTATACTTGTTTAATTTAGGGTTCCTGTGGGACAAAGGGGCCACAGATGCAATTATTTTCCCTTTACCCCTAAATTTCCCTTAGCCTGCTATGCAATGCTGGCATGCATTCACTACACTTTAGAAGATTAGGGAGAATTACTCTTAACAGACAAGTCAGAAAAGAGAACACAACAAAAAGCTCAAATACACACATTCTGTTTCTGTATTGTAGCAGAGACACACATTTACAGGAACACAGTATTGTATTAAGACCTAACTCTAGTCACACAAATGCAAATGTTTCTGTTTGGTTTTCGTTTGGTTTTCTGGTTGTTGTTGTTTGGGGTTTTTGGTCGGTTTTTTGTTTGCTTGCTTTTTAAAAACATGCTATCTTGAACAATTGAGCAAAATGTGTCCAAACCAAAATGTTTCCAGAAGAGCTTTATTTCCCTCTTCTCTCTCCACCACGGCTGACACCACTGCCCAGTCCAAATGAGCACTCCCAAACCAGCCATGTCCAGCCTTACTGGCACCACCCAGCTCTTCACATGCACACAAGCAGGTTGGCCTTCGCTGCAATGTAGGGACTTTCCCTTTGGCACTACTAAAATGGGGACAGTGACATCACGACACATGGTTTACACCTATGACAGCAGCTTTTAGAAATGAGAAATGAGCTTGGGCTGCTGGTGGAACGTCTCTTAGCTTGAATGTGCACTCTTTCAATTGCAAAAGCTTTTTCTGGAGCAGCAGAGAAAGCTAAAGAAACCCTGAAACTGACTTTCTCCATTCCCTCCTTTTGACCTTCCCTATCCTCATTTTTTTGGTTCTCAGCAGAAGGAGGAGTAAACAAGTCAAAGACAGAAGCAACACTATGTTCACAAACTTTCCTCCCTAATTTCAAACTTACATTACACCTGCAGTCCTGAGTCAAGGATATTTCACACACTTATGCTGAAAGTATAGCCTAACCAGAGATTTAAAAGTTCTCAAAATGTCCATAAATATAAAATGTAACAGATTTTGCCTTTTCTTCCCATTAGGGGAAAACTGAAATACCTGCAGTTTCACTTTAGAACTAATTTTTATTTACTTCTTTATGAATAAAAACTCTATCATGCCAAATTTTGTTAGTACACATAGAATTCTGCCAGATATATATCTGAGAAAGAGGGAAAAAATCTGGCTTGTGAAAGCCACCAAAAATGCCCAATATTAAAGACAGAGATGTAATACACACAGAATACTTATTGACATTTCTGGCTAGCTGACATAGCTCTCAAGCAGTAAAATGACTAAGTAAATAACTGGAAAGATGGAAATTGAGAGTACCACTATTACTGAGCCACTAACAAGAGGGTTCCATAAGATTCAGAGATGCGATGTAAGCAGACTTAAGGCTATACTGCACAAAGCCATACAGAACAAACTCATTGGAAAATAAACATCCATATGCAAGACATAGCTAACACAGTATAGTGACTTCATAGAAACTTTACTGGAAATCTTTTATTATGTGGAAAATATTTTGAAGGGTGATATTTCAACTCTTATTTTGAACAGTGCATTTTCCTGCTTATTCTGACAAAAGATATTTATCAAACACATTCAATTCAAAGTTTTCCCATGTTTTCCAATATTGTATTTTCTACTTTGTATTGGGGGGAAAATAAAAAGAGGGGGAAGGAATAGAGAGTAGAGGTGAACGTTTTATTGAAGGTTTCAGTAAGTATTTCCAAGTCCTTACATACCTAGGCCTTGCACATTTAAACAAAGGTGATTGTGAAGTGTTATTTATGAAATATGAATTAAGAAGAAGATGGCCAACAGATGACAGGATCTTCTATCTGGAAAATGGCATGTTTTAACGAAGAAAACCTGACACCAGGGACACTTGGGACACTGCAATACATCTTCTCTTTACTGGAATGATTCAGATTTTCAGACCTTCTCAGTAAAAACTAACTACCGGGAAGATATTTAATATTCCAGAATTTCATATTAGAAGTGTCTCATTTGCATATTAACTCAAAAGCTACTTGCAGGCAGTGTCCACTGGTGTAGGCATTTTTCAGAATAAAAACTTCAAAATGACTTGTTGCTTCTCCATTCCACATTGGGGAATCATCCCCTTGAGACTCTGATCCAGGAGGTGATGTGGGCATGACATGAACTGCCCATGCAGGTTTCCCATTCTGTCAAGACCAGCAGTGTATGGTGGTTCTTGCCTTTCAATCAAAGCTTTTGTGGGCCTTCTCCCACAAAGTGGTAGGAGATGCCAAGAGGTCCCCAGTTTCCAGTAAGAGAGGCAAGGTATAGCCATGTACTCATGCTGCTTCTCACCTGACCTTGCTGGCATGGTTGGAGACCTCTGGGTGCTTGATCCCAGGTTTCAAGAAAGAATGTGGTCCTGCCAAGTGAAAGCACCACTGCAGCTCTCAATATTACTCCTAAACTGAGGAAAATAATACCTTTCCATTACCACTTACATTAAGAATGCAATCTTCTCTAAAAGAAGTGATATCACAGTGCTATTTAAAATACATAGTGGCAGCATGGTGTGCAGCTGCATAGCAATGCTGTTTTCCCATCCACGGGGAAGCCCATGTTTTGAGACACACACACACTGCTCTTGTCAAAGGTCTGCTTCTAATCAGGGAGTAACTGAAGCCCTCTTTAACACCTACATTGTATGGATTTAACATGCTAATGTGTAAACCTGTCTCAAATATCTAATCTCAAAAATGTTTTACTTTCTTTTTCAGTACTCTTAAGTAGTTAGTCCTGCTAATTTAACTCCATCAGGCTGAAGGGCATTAAATGAAATGTCTAGAAGGAAATTAAGTGCTTATCAAAGACTGGTAATATCAATTTTCACTGGTAAGTAAAATGAATGTATGTGAACTGGAATCAGATACATTGATTCCACTCTATTGTGAAAATATAGCTTGGAGATAATCATAAATACTATGATTATTCGCCCAGGAAAATGTGCATCATTCTGCTCTCACGACCTTGACTAAACTAACTGTGCTACAGCTTTCTCAAAAGCAGTGCCAAAATACCAGCATCAGCATGACATAAATATTTGGTTTTTGAGGTCTCCATTTTACAATGAGGCATTGAGAAAAGTAATCTTTATCCACAAACATTTCTTGACTCGTATGTGCAGTTATTGCTGCACTTCTGCATAAAGAAAACTAGAAAATAACACAGCACATTGTTCAGGGCCTGTGCTTGGGCTACAGTTAAAAGGAAGACTAAATGTACCTCACAACAGCATTTTCAAAGAACAAGTTTTATACCGTGATGAAGTTCATTGCTGCTGCTGAGCTGCTTCCTAGAGCATCATTCTACCTTAGGGATTCATAGCTCAAAGACAGCACAGGCTGTTCAGCATGGCCACTAATACAGGTTTAGGAATGGCTTCAGCTGGTGTATGGCTATGGAAAAGCTGGAGCTGAGTATTTCTGGATGCTTCCTCCAGACCATAAGGCTGTGTTGTGATCTATGTTGATATTTATTAATTCTGGAGGTTTGAGCTGTTCAAGTCTCTTACTGGTCTGGCTAGAGCTGAGGTTGGGGCTAGGGACTGATGGAGATGAAAAGCAGGTGCTATTGCTGGGAAGACCACAGCTAATAAAGCTCCAGAGGAGCGTAAGTGTAATAAAGCATGAACAGCTGTAGGGCTGGGTGGGAATAATGTGCTTTAGTTTAATGTTAGTCTGGAGTTTAATGACTTGGAGTAGAACTAAAATTTGGACCCAAAGAATTGAGTTAATTACTGGATCTCACAAGGCTTAACTGATGATTCAGCTAAAGACAAGAGCAAAACCTTGCCACAGGCCTCCCTATGCCAAGTGCAAGGCTATGCCTTAGTCTAGGCCATTACGTCAGCTTCCTCATTGCTCACCCTTGTGCACCATGAACTTCCAAATTCGATTTTCAACCATGGGAAGCCTTTATGCTGATACATCAAATTTTTTGAGGGCTATTATTAGCTTATTGAAATGAAATTGCTGTTGCTATGAAAAGCTTTGATACAAAACCAGGACAAAGTGACCTGAAGACAATATGGCTTAACGGTCTTCACATTCTGTCAAGGCCTATCATGCACCAGCTGTGTGCACATAGAAGCTAATGAGGATTCACATGCAACTAAAACCATTAAAGGCAGCAGGCCCACATTAAGAAAGTTTAAAGAGGACCCATTTCTTCAGACCCTGTCTCTGCTGCTGAAAAGAACAGTGTCTGGTCAGTGATTTTGATCATTCCAAGTAAATGAGAAAGCAAGATCATCAATCCCTGATTTTGAGGAATCCAGCAGCTTACAGCTTTGTATGCCTTGTTATATTGATATGTGACGTGCTCATCAGCAAAGATTTTTTTAGGGTTTTTGCCTGCCCTCTGCCATTGTCTCAATCCCACTATAAAAACCCCTCTGGGTGGAACATCACAGATGCTGGGCCAAACCCTTTCTTGTCTTGGGTCCTGCACAAGTGCCCATGTTGCGGTGGGAATGGCTTTGGGCAATGTTAGGAAGCCTCAGAGACTTATCGAGATGGACCAAGCACAAATGTCAGCAGAGCAACTGGCTTGTGTATAACCCAGATATGATGGGCTGTTAGAGTATAGCAAGGATGAGGGTTAGTGTTGGAGCCAGGTTTAGAGGATGGGGTACTGGGCAGCAATGGCTTCAAGCATTGGTTAACTGCCTTGGCCGTACAAGTTCAGTGGGGCTGGACAATGGCAGCTGATGTTGGGGCTTAAGAGCAGGTAGTTACTTGTACTGTGAGGACACGCATGTGAAATTCTTTTGAAGTGCCAGTTAGGTTTAGAGACGAGACTGATAGAGTCTCATATTTGACTGGCCCTGTAGGGCTGGGACAAGGCCTGGCAAAGAATGAGCCAGCGACTAAGGATTAATTATGCCCCTACATCTGGGGGGCTTCAGTTTCTGTAGTCCATCCTAGCCCCAAATGAAAACTAATCTTCCCTAATCTCCTTGAGGGAACTTTCTGCCATCTATACCACCCTGGTCCTTAGACAATACAAAAATCAACTAAACGCATAGAATCACAGAACCATAGAATCAATTGGGTTGGAAAAGACCTCCGAGATCATCAAGTCCAACCTTTGGTCCAACTCAGTGCCACATCCAATCTCAGTTTAAAAACCTCCAGGGATGGTGAATCCACCACCTCTCTGGGCAGCCCATTCCAATGCCTGATTACTCTCTCTGGAAAGAATTTTTTTCTGATATCCAACTTAAATTTCCCCTGGCAGAGCTTGAGTCCATGCCCCCTTGTCCTATTGCTGAGTGCCTGGGAGAAGAGACCAACCCCCACCTGGCTAGAACTTCCCTTCAGGTAGTTCTAGACAGTGATGAGGTCACCTCTGAGCCTCCTCTTCTCCAGGCTAAACACCCCCAGCTCCCTCAGCTTCTCCCCAAAGGACTTGTGCTCCAGTCCCTTCACCGACCTTGTTGCTCTTCTCTGGACCCGCTCCAGTACCACAATATCTTTCCTGAACTGAGGGGCCCAGAACTGAACACAGTACTCAAGGTGTGGCCTCATCAACGCAGAGTACAGGGAAAGGATCACTGCCCTAGTCCTGCTGGCCACGCTACTTTTGATACAGGCTGGGATCCCATTGGCCTTCTTGGCCACCTGGGCACAGTGTTGACTCATGTTCAGCTTCCTGTCAATTAGTACCCCCAGGTCCCTTTCTGCCTGGCTGCTCTCCAGCCACTCTGTGCCCAGCCTGTAGCGCTGCAGGGGGCTGTTGTGGCCAAAGTGCAGGACCTGGCACTTGGTCTTATTGAACTTCATCCCATCGGAATCAGCCCATCTCTCAAGCCTATCCGGATCCCTCTGCAGAGCCCTCCTGCCTCCCAGCAGGTCGACACTCCCTCCCAACTTGGTGTCATCAGCAAATTTGCTGATGATGGACTCAATCCCCTCATCTAAATCATCAATAAAGATGTTATACAGGACTGGACCAAACACAGACCCCTGGGGAACACCACTAGTGACTGGCCGCCAGCTGGATGCAGCTCCATTCACCAGCACTCTCTGGGCCCGGCCCTCCAGCCAGCTCCTAATCCAGGAGAGGGTACACTTGTCCAGGCCATGGGCTACCGGCTTTTCCAGGAGTATATTATGGGAGACAGTGTCAAAGGCCTTGCTGAAGTCCAGATAGACCACATCCACATCCACAGCCTTCCCCTCATCCACCAGGTGGGTCACCTGATCGTAAAAAGAGATCAGGTTGGTCAGACAGGACCTGCCCCTCCTAAACCCATGCTGGCTGGATCTAATCCCTTGTCCATCCTGAAGCTGCTGTGTGATTGCATTCAGGATGATCTGCTCCATAACCCTGCCAGGCACTGAGGTCAGGCTGACAGGCCTGTAGTTGCCAGGGTCAGCCTTGCATCCCTTTTTGTGTATTGGGGTGGCATTCGCCAACTTCCAATCATCTGGGACCTTCCCAGAGAGCCAGGACTGTTGGAAGATGATGGAGAGCGGTTTGGCAAGCTCTTCTGCCAGCTCCCTGAGGACCATCAACTCTTCAGATCCTCTTTCCCCTAAACTCAAGCAAAATGAAGCCTGCATAATTAAGCCAAGCATCTCCTCTCAGCATGAGGTCCCAAGCCCTCACTACAGCCCAATAGTTCCTGCTGGCTCTCCCAGAAAACTGAGCAGCTCACTCCTGCCTGATTTTAACAGTAATCACCATTCTAAGACTAATTCTATGTTTAATTATCACCTAAGACTCCTAACAGCTAAAAACATAAATTTTAGCTGTTTGACTCTTGCCTTATCTGCTTCTCCCTCTACAGATGTAGGATTCAGCAGCAAACTGAACAGCCCACCCCAAAGCCCCACTCCCAGGCTTTCTTACCTGTCCTGCATGACACTCATGGAGACAAAATTCAGCTTAGAGCATTTACTCCTATCAGCTATCATTTCGTACCAGCCCTCTGGTCTTGTGCAATCCAGGACTATTTCTCCTTGTTCAGTTTTTCCACATCTAAAATGTAACTGTATCTCTTATCTCAAACACTGTGTAATAGTTGCTCAATATCTCCTCCTTTCCTCCACAGCTGGCTGTCAGCCCCCACAATTACAGCTCTGAAAGCTGAGCTTCAATTGGCAATAAACCCAGGTTTTCCTCTCATCATCTAGTATTGAAGTGATCCCAGTGATCTCTTGTAGTAATAAAATGAATTCTGCCCCTGTGATTGCTAACAATACCTGAATGTTAATCTTAGCTTTAATTTTCTCTACCTCAAGGCCAGGCAGAAGCAGCTGGTCTCCATTGAGTAAAGGCCTTAGAGTGGTATTCCTTATTGACTTGGGCCCAACCTACCATTAGCATTTGGGTCCAGGGGGCTATGTTTATTGATGGGTGCTGTAAGACATGCATGATGAGGGTATTACAGTCTCAGGTGGGTGGGGGCCATTTAGCACACCAACCAGTTGTGCCCATGGTTGGGATAAGGAAGAGCAAAGAGTGAAGAGCTAAATTTACTACTATGTCCTGCAAGTTGTTCTGTTCCAGAATGATATATTGTTGTGTGGTTATGGCTGTGCTTATTCAAATATTAAAAGAGTTTTTCAATATTTTTATACAGAACTTTTGTCTTCCTTCTCTACAAAAATATCAAGTAAATGTTTTTGACAGTTTTTGACTCATTGGAGAATTCCTTTGGAAAAGCCCTGGCTCATATTCTTTATGGCAAGCTGGCTGCCTGACTGCATTGCCATAAAGCAGTACTGCTCCACTTCAGAAGGCTCCAACATTCCCCCGCTCCTCCCAGACTCCCTTATGATAAAAGCAGATGTTCAAACCAAAGTCTGAGGGTCTGAATAGCCACCTTTATAATTTGCTTGAGCCCTGTCTCCACACTAACAAGTTTTCTAGAAATGGGCTGGGTACTTTCAGAAGCGTAGAGATGGGAAAGCACAAAGGCAATCTTCCTGCTTTTGGGCTGTGCAGGAATTCCCTGTCTGGGACAACCAAAACAGAGAGCAGCCTGTCTGCAGGTCACTGAAACATTCTCTGTTTTAACTGTTATATTGCAGATTTGACTGGAACTTCTGGTTCTGAAGAAGCTGTATTTTTCTGGCACATTCCTAGGAAAGTAGATCCTCAGTTTGCAGGAAAGAATAGTTGAGTTCTTAAGAGTACCGAGTGGCATATTAGCAAGGGTAAACGTATCCAAAAAAATGAAAGAAGACTATATTTCTGCTTCTGATTCACTGTTCTGTGCCAAATAACACTTTCTCAGTCACCTTTTCTTCCTCAAAGAGAACGGGTTGTGACAGATTGAAGTCTTCTCCCCTACTATGTCAAAAGCCTTTATGTGACAATTATAACATCATTTTTGTTTTACAATCAGCTGAAGTCGGTTCAAAACAGCACATCACCTCACACATGAAATAGCATTACTTTATGTGATGGGGACTGGAACTTGGCAAGAACGTTTCCACATTTGCAGTCTGCTTTTTTCTCTCTCGATGCAGAGTACCTTGAGTTTTGAAGTCAGTCAGGCTTATCTGGAGGAGTGACTCATCTAGGGCAAGCAGAGTAGCCAGCTCCTGCTTACTCTGAAATGTTAAGGAGCGCAGGAGGAGAAAAAATTACAAATTCATTATGAGGAAGACCTCAGACCTTCCAGATAAAACCTGTGATATTTATTAGTGGCTCTGTGAGCAGCAAGTTCAGCACTCAGTGGGCAGTTTCTTTATCCCCTCGTTTTCCACAGCAATTGCCTTTCTGTCCTGTTGCACCCAGCTCACGTACCATAGGCAAGGCTGGCCTCAGAAAGTTCAAAGAGGAGCCAGCTGGCTGTGTGTGAGTGCTCAGATCAGTGGATCCTACTGATGTAATCAGCAGCACCATGTCTTCTAGCTTTTTTATTTTGTACATCTCTAGAATAGCAATTAGCCAAGAGCAGGTCTAAATGCTGCAGTGTTCAGAGTAATTTTGGCTTTCCCTGACAACTTGCTTTTTCACATCATCTATTAGACCTATGAAAATAATACAGCATTTCCCATTAGTTAGTCCTCTCACTTGTGATTTCTCTTTTTGTGCCTGGAGGAGACAAAGTGTGTATTCACCACACAAAAACCTCTCCAGAACAACCACTACTATTATACTGCATATGCCAAAACTGCTACCACCATTAATTCAAGAAACTTGGCCGTAAACCCATACATCCAACTTTCCCAATTTATGAGCAGTTCCTACTTTTCTTCTTTATTGGTTGCTGACGTTTTCTTTTTAAAATGTTTATTTTTTAAAACCAAAACCAACTCACTTCAGTTTGAGCCATTTAATCCTTCACTGCACCCAGATTCAAAATAAAACATCTGGAGATAATAAAATAAGTTTTGTGAGAGGTGAAACCAGTATCAGCTGATGTCCTACTGGTTTCCGTTAGAAAGCTCTTGTTTGGGTATTCTGGTGTCTGCAGGGACTGGTATCTGTTGTCACAAAAGCTGAAGAATTCCAGCAATTTTGAGATCTTTAACTTTCAAACTTCACAAATTGGCCTGCAGGTTCAAAAGACAGAGAGAGAGGTCTGCACACAACCACACACACACAGACAGACACACAGACAACATGACCAAATAAACCTTATTTCCCTAGAAAATCAGTGTTGTTGTATCAATACTCAAACCAGCCATATTGCAAGGACTGAATCCTGTAAGGTGGAGGGATAGTGTCCAACTTTCATAACATATGGATTGTGATTCATCTCACCTAACACCAGGTCTTTACCATACTGATGCTATTAGCCATGGGAACTGTTAGAACTCTTTGTAAAGAAACAGGAACTCTTTGAACACAAGCAAACTTATTTTAAGAGTTATCAAAAGCAAACCAGTACTTTTTGCTTGAGATGTATGAGTTGACAGTAAAGGTTCAAGCTTAGGCTAATCCCCTTCTTCCTCTCTCTAATTCCCCAGGATCTCAGAAGACCCCATTACTCCTACTCACATGCACCTTTCATTGCCTTCCCAACTAAATCAAATTCCTTCCCTTTTCTCTTTCAGGCCTCAGCCTCTTCACCTGGGCTAGCAAGTCTTTTCTTCCCCTCCAAAAGTATACAAGGACAACCACCTCTGATCTGCAACAGGCTGAGGGAGGTGATTCTGTCCTTCTCCTTCTCTCTGGTGAAATCCAACTAGAGAGAAGTACTGTGCCCAGGCCTGCAGTCCTCAACATAGGAAGGATGTGGACCTGTTGGAGTGAGTCAAGAGGAAGCCATGAAGATGATCAGAGGGCTGGAACACCTCTCGTAGGAAGACAGGCTGAGAGAGTTGGGGCTGTTCAGCCTGGAGAAGAGAAGGCTGTGGGGAGACCTTGTATCACTTTGCAGTGCCTAAAGCAGGCTGACAAGAGAGCTGGGTGAGATGTTTCACAAGGGCATGGAGTGATGGGACAAGCAGGAATGGCTTTAAACTGAAAGAGGATAGGTTTACATTGGATAGTAAGAAGAAATTTTGAGGGTGGTGAGACAGTAGAAGTCCAGAGCAGTTGTGGATACCCCATTTCTGGAAGTGTTCAAGGCCAGCTTGGATGGAGCTTTGAGCAACCCGGTCTAATGAAAGGTGTCCTTGCTCACAGAGGTAGGATGGAACCAGACCATCCTGATGGTCCCTTCCAACTGAAACCCTTCTATGATTCTATGATCTGAAGAAAGAAATCTTTGTTTTGTTTAAAAAACCTTTAATTTGCTTATACAATAACCCGTTATTTTATTATTCTTTCAGACATGTGGTCTGGCATTTAGCTCGTTCTCAGCTTGGATGGCCCTATCAGTCACAGGGAAGAAAATAATACGTTAAACACTCAGGACCAGAACTGCAGAAGTACAGGGTGGTGACTTAGGAGTAAGGAGTCTATGAAATCACTTTGAATTCACTCTTAAACAATTATCAGGCTGTCAGACTGAGCATATACCTTTAATTTTTCTTGTGTTTTAAAAACATAACCCAAGAGAATTAGCATTCTACTGCTCTATTGTATTGTATGGCCAGGATTCATGCACAAAGATTTGGGAAGGGCTCTCCCCACATGGGTGTGCCCTTCCAGCCTGCACAGTGGATTTTTTAGGTGAGGCACAGCGTGCGCAGAACTGGCCCCACCGTTTAACTCCTAAGGTTCATCTGCCACAAGCGAGGGAACTTGGACGGTGACAGTGAAGTCCTCAGGACAAGAACCTACAGCCCCTGATATTCCCAGGAGGTCTCCCATGCAATTACTAACCGGGACTGACCCTGCTTAGCTTCCGATATGTGACAGGATTGGGTGTCAGCGTGGCATTTAACTGCCTACTACTGCTCTATGTTTATAGTATAAATGACAAATGAGAATAGTGAATGCATCTCGGAAGTGGTGTTCTTTCCTTTAGATGTTTGATACGCTATATAGCTAAGTGCTGCTTTAAGACAGATGAAAACTATGTAGGTTGATTTACGGTCTATTTCGAGGTAAAAAACTGCACTTAATACTCTCATTTCCTTATCCTATTCTTTTTTTTTCCATACCAGGCTGCTGCCCAGGAAAAATGAAAGTTTTGAAGATAGGTTTATTGATCTTTGCATTGTGCTTTAATAATGTGCATCATCTGATACTTACTTGTACATCATAAAAATCCGGTAAGGAAAGACGTTGAGCACATGTTCTAAAACAAGCATATGCTTTAAACATGCTGTTAAATTGTAGTGCTTTTTTTCCTTAATTTTTTAGATTTTTCTATTTTCTCTCCCAGAGTTTCAATTCCTCTGGGGCATATCACAAAGTCCTTGCTCAGACAAAACTACTTTTCTATTTACTTTGTTTAGGTTGAAAACTGCATGAGGCAGTAATATCCTCAAGACAAGTATTTTGTCATTACTTAGGTCAGCAAAGTTAGATTGCTTTTTGACACAGTAACTATTGAATAAAATAATATTAAGGTCACCAGCCTTTTTCTGGCAAGGATTTTCTTAAAAATCAATGGATTGCTCCAGATTAGTTGTCACAGTGTTTATATAGGTTTTATGAATGATGGTGCACATGCACTCAATTTTTTGTTCTGCTTGTGTTTAAAAAATATAGTGAAAGCAGTCTCAGTCCTGCATGGAGACCATCTTTTTAGTTTCCACATTCTCATCAATTCTGGTCAGACAACCAAGTACTTTGGAAGTGGAATTTTCATTTATTATTTTCCTTTTTGCACTTTTTCCTTTGAATTTCCTCTTGTGTTTGCCTTTGCCTCCATATTTATGCCTTTGTCTCACGATTTTCAGCAATGGGCTGCTGGCCTACTCCAGTGTCCAGGAAATAAGCTAGGAGAGTGTTCAGCATTTGATCATCACAATACCGTGTGACATTTCACATCTTTTTTTGTAATTGTAATTTCAATGGTCCTATCAACACTGATGAAATTTATAACATACCAGGAGGACACTCTCAAATTAAGTTGTTTTCTTGTGTATTAAAGGGCTGTCATGGAACATTAACCATGAGACTTCAACAAAATGGACTGAGATTTTAACACAAGTTTGATGCCCTAGAGTTGGAATTCAGTGCCTTTTTCTCCTAGGAGAGCTACTTCCATTACTCTCCAAGTAGTTTCAGTTCATTCATTGGGACTACTTGTAAGATGCAGTCAACTGTGATTAACGAGGTCAGAATCTGTCCCTGTTGACAAAAGATTATTTTAAAACTTAGGATTTCCTTTGTGTTGCTTTTGCTTTGACTAGTGAGCACTTCATCAGGTGAGTCATCCCCTTTCACTGAGACTAAAGCTTGCACAGCTTGATCTATTAGGATTTATGGCCATGCATATGTATACCCCATTAGGCTACACCACTGAAGTGAAGGACACTGCTTTGGAACAGTGAGGTATTCACTGTGAGTAAGTAATATTAGACTGGGGCTAGAAACACACTGTGAACATGTTGGCAAAGGAGACAGTACTCTGAAAAATGACCTGAGCTGGGTGATTTTCTGTAGAAGTCACAACCCAGAGGAAAGATTTGTTGCGTAAATCCATAAGGGATTGGGACTTTATATTCCTGCCTTAGAGATCACCCTAAGGACAGTCCTCAGCAAGGCACTGAACTAGAAGAGGCAGGTAGGGTTTCAAGCCTTCCTTCTACACTGCACTTCCTCAGGGACATGCTTTTCCCCTGCTTGGTGAATAAGCAGTTCAGGCTCTGCATCTTGAATGTTCAAGGCCATGAAGAGTGAGCCAGCCAAGAGGCTTATGGCCACCAAACAAAGAAGGTCAATCATCCTGCTTTTCCTGCACTGCTCATCCTTCCTGCATAGGGCAGTCCTGTGGTGTACAGGAGAGCACTCTGGACTCTGAATCCCAAGGACCTGAGTTTGAGTCTCAATGGGGACCGTCCCCTGGCAGTTCAATGCCTCCCTGCCATCCCATCCCATCAGATCTCAGATGCTCAGCAGGGTCAGCCTCGGTTAGTACCGGGTGCTGTGACAGTCCCGAGGACTTCACTGTCACTGTCCAAGCTCGCTCGGCCATGGCAAATGGACCTTAGGATTTACACAGTGGGGCCAGTTCTGCGCACGCTGTGCCTCACCTAAAAAATCCACTGTGCAGGCTGGAAGGGCACACCCACGTGGGGAGAGCCCTGCCCAAATCTTCGTTCTTGAAGTCTGGCCATACATATACATCCTTACTGCTGGTCCATGCACCTTCTGTGAGCTGGCTCAGTTCTGTAATTTGGCAAACAATATCAGAATAACTATGCAAAACTACCTTATTAAATTGAAATAGTTTAATTTTAAATTTAAATTCATAACAACTTTCTGGAAGGTTCCTATTTTTAAAAAAGAAAAAAAAAGGAAGACTCAGGAAAGTACAGACCTGTCAGTCCCACCTCTGTGACTTGCAAGATCATGGACCCCATCATCCTGTATATTCTAAGGCACATGGAGAATGAGGAGGTGACTGGTGACAGCCAACATGGTTGACTAAAGGCAAATAATGCCTGACAAATTCGGTGGCCTTCTATAAAGGGGTTACAGCGGTGGTGGATGAGGGACAAGCAACTGATGTCATATGCCTGGGCTTGTGCAAAGCATTTGATGTTTTTGTCTCTGCACTGGTTAGACACATGTATTTGATGGATCAATCACTCAGTGGATAAGGAATTGGCTGACTGTGCTGAAACAGTTGTGGTCAATAGCTCAATGTCCAAGTGCACACCAGTGACAAATGGCATTCCTCAGGGACCAGTACTGGGACCAGAACTATTCAGTACGTTTGTCACTGACATGGACAGTGGAATTGAGTGCACTCTCAGCAAGTTTGCCAATGACACCAAGTTGTGTACTGTGGTTTAAACACTGGAGGGAAGGGATGCCATCCAGAGGGACCTGGACAGGCTTGAAAAGTGGACTATGAAGTTCAACAAGGTATAGCGGTTTTAGCTAGGCCTCAAATTAGCAGGCTCAGAGAAGCTACGTGGATTGAGGAAGACAGCTATCACCTGATTGGGTAACCAAGGGAATATGTCATACCAGATAACACAAACCTAAGATATGAGTGCAGCAGTGGGAGGTGTTTGAGCAGTTCCACCATGGCCAAAGTACAAGCAAGACGTGCTAGAGTTGTTTTGCTGTGCTAGACCTTGCTCCTGCTGCTGCCGCTACTTGCCTTTTGTTTGAGTTCAGGGAAGTAGAAATATTTTGTTGTTACTCTTTCTGTTTCTTGCTGAGTGTCTTTTGGGGTGCTTATAGATCCAGAGTGATAGAATCTGGTTTTGGTGAGAAGTAGAAATTTGTTGTTATACCTAAATTGTGTGTGTGTTATATTGTAATTTTCTATTAATTTTCTCTTTTCTGTATAAATATATTTAGCTAGTTTAAGCATAAACTTAGTTTGAGAGGTTTTTTTTCCCTTTCTCTCTTTTCTCAGTGAAGAGAGAAAGACTCTGACTTGATACTGAGCAGCTGGCCTTTTGCCTTAGACAAGTGCAAGATCCTGGGACTGCACCAGGGTCAGGGCAATCCCAAACATGAACACAGGCTGAATGGAGAATGGATTGAGAGTAGCCCTGAGAAGGGCTTGAATGCTAATAGGCCTAAAAGCCAGCCATATCCTAGGCTGCACCAAAAGAAGTGTGACCAGCAGGTCAAGGGAGGTGATTCTGTCCCTCAGCTCTGGAATAGTGAGTTCAGATGTGGAACCCTGCATGAGTTCAGCTCTGCAACATAACAAGAACATGGACCTGCTGGAGTATGTCTACAGGGGCCATGAAGATAATCAGAAGGCTTGAGCACCTCTCCTATGAAGACTGGTTTAGAGAGTCAGCCTGGAGAAGAGAAGGCTCTGGGGAGACCTTATTGCACCTTCCAGCATCTAAATGGGGGCAAAGTGGAGAGAGACCTTTTACAAGGACATGTAGTGATAGGACAAGGAGGAACGGCTTTAAACTGAAAGAGCAAAGGTTTAGATTAGGTATTAGGAAAAAATTCTGTACTGGGGGTGGGGGTGGTAAGGCACTTGAACAGGCTGCCCAGAGGAGTTGTGGATGCCCCATCCCTGGAAGTGTTGAAGACCAGGCTGGATGGGGCTTTGCTCAACCTGATCTAGTAGAAGGTGTCTGTCAATGACAAAGGGGTCGGCACTAGATGGTCTTTAAGGTCTCCTTCAATCCAAAACACTCCGTGATTCTATGATTCTAGATTGAAAAATCAACTTACACTAAATACCTATCAAAACAAAAATAAAATAATCAATTTTATTTCTTATCGAGGCTTCCTTTCATCTCACGCTATGAACCAAAGAAATGCCCGAGTTTATCCCTCAGACTTTGAGCACTGTATTACCATGACAACAATGTATTTACTGTAGCTATAATAGATGGACTTCCAATGTTAACTGGATCCTTCAAAAGTCCACGAGGGAGCTTTTGGTCTCCATACACCAGGACAAATGAAAGAATTACTCTTTCCTGAAGAGCTATCTAACAGGTAACATATTTGCTTTCAATTTCTGCCTGCTGTTTCAGCCAAGTTCACCACCTGCCATCAGTTTAAATCTACTGATTATTTTAATTATATGGAAAACCAGGTCAAACTTTTATTCACCACTTTGGTTTGCTTTTTGCCTACTGAAGCCTGTAATCTAGCAAGCTAATGCATCAATCTGACAGGATGTGATGTATGGACACCACAAAGGTTTTTATTGTTACTGTTTACATTATTCTACTTTTCAGAGCTTTCCAGCCTTGCATAGCAGAAGAGAAATGTGTGAAGCTTTGTTCTTAAACAGCTCACAACTAAAGGATGCTATTTTGCATACTTATAGGCTTGGAGCACAAAAATATGCGATAGAAACTAGACCTATTACTCTCCTGAAGACAGTGATGCATGAGAGTAATCAAGTCACTTCAACAATAAAACTACAAACTTAAGCACAAGTTTTAATACCTTCTTGAACCAAAGGTATGATACAAAACAGCACATGCAATTCTAGCTCAGCAAGCATGATTATACCAAGATTCTTAAAAGTTTGTGTTTCCTTAGCTTAAGGAGTATCCAGACAATGAAAGCCCTTTTGCACTAGGTTTTGTAGAGAGAGTAAATTATAAACATACATTAAAGATTTCATTAATGATTGTCAATCCGCTTCTAAAAGATGCAATTAGAAGATCACAACACTAATTAGAAAGTCCTTTTGATCTCACGAGTTTGGTTACATACTGACAATCTTGAAATAATTTGTATCAGAAAGAACTGTTGATTTATATAGTAGCACAACAGGTATAAGATACAAAAACGGTGCACAGTTCTTTAAAATGAAAATCTAATCATCAAAGGAGTCATAAAAATGAGTAGCTATTAGTAAGAAAAAATTTTTTTTGGTCTATTTAAACCAGAGAGAACTTTTCTAAAAATCTCAAAAAGCTGATTTAATCGTACCAAACCAAATGTCACAGCAGCAGAGACACCTGAAAACAAACAAGAAAGTTTGTAGGAAATAGAGATTTTACTCAGGGGTAGCCTCATCAGAGCTCCCTCAGCTGTTGCCTTTCCTAGGGAGTGATCTGGGGACAGCATCTGCCAGAAAACCTTGCCTGGTTCTTCCAGTTTCAAGAACGTTTTGCTGATCAAAACACTTGGGTTGAAATTCTGCAGTCTGGTGTCTGCCTGGACATTTTAATTATTCCTGTTTTCAGCCAAAAGAGTTAAGAATTAGAGATGATATATTCATGAGGAAAGTTAGTCTTTGCAGGTGTGTGAGCTCCTTGCAAAAAGGATATCCCCATTTAAAGATCTGCCTGGATTTGTCAATGTTTAATAAAACCAAAGCTTTTACCCTACTACATGGAGAATAATGTTGTCATTTCAGAATTAGTCTGGGCCAGGCTAAGCTAGCATTGCTGGCACAAATGCGATCATATCATTCCTCTGCTCACCCCAGCTCAGGACAGTAGTGGTGAAGTGACTTGAGCTGACTGTGAACTGTTAGTGAACTAACCTGACTTAAAAAGACCCCCACTGACAAAACAAAAAAAAAAATTTTGATCATAGTGTGAGCCCCAAACCATTAAGTACTGAATAATAATGAATATATAGGAAGTGAGTAAACCAAAGTTACACCAGCAGACTTAATTATACTATTTCCTAACTTTGAGTGTTCAACCCATAGCAGTTAGCATTTAATGCAGTACCTGTGTGTATGACTTTGCTAGATATTTCAAAAAATGGAAAACCTCACTAGCTGGCATTGTTGTGACATTTCCAAAATATCAGCAGCCTTCCAGTCCCTTCAGCTAACAAGCTGCATCAGCTGTCGTGGTCATAGGGTTCCACTGGAGGCAGGGACAATGGGCAGCCATGAGAGGCAGCAAGAAGTACCAAGTTTGTCAGGCTCGGGGTGCCCTCACAGGCACTCACATGAGCCAGCTGTCCCTGTCTGTCTCCCCTGACCTCCAGTCTGATACCTGCTTCTGTACATAATGCTCCTCACTCCAGTTCCACACTTCAGATAACATATGCTCACCTCTGTTTCTGGCTTTACAAGTCACAGCTACTTCCCAAGAAACTCTCAGCATCACCCCCTGCATCCCAACTCCACTTTCAGACTTTTTACAGCCCAAAGACCTGCTTGGCTTCTCCTCCATCCTCTTTCCCCCACACTGCCACCCTGATTTCCCTGTTCCAGGCTCAGCTCCGTGCTCCCTCCCTTCATGACACCCTCTTCTTCCAGTTGTCCACATTACCCTCTCTTTATCCAAGCTTATACTAGGGGCTTCTTTTCCATCTTTTCTTTTTCTTTATTGATATGGATTGCAGCTCAAATTTCCTTGTCTCCTTGTTTCCTTGCTCCCCATACACTGTCCATGTTCCTTTTTTTACTGGTCATCATTTCTCACTCTACACACTCATGGTGTTCCCTCTCCTCCTGGCCCATTTTTCACCCCAGTGCACACTCTCCTTGCCTGACCTGTACAACTTCTTCAGTCAGTCTCAGCCTCAAGACAAACTTCACGCACCAGTTCCCTTCAAGAAAACCCCATTCCCACTTCTCATCCAGAAATGAAAAAAGTTCAGCACTCACTGTAAAGTGGCTTAAACCCACACTGGTTCTAAGGAGATCTTGTTTTCCTCCTTCAACTCCCTCTCACCCCTGCAACTTGTGTGGCTGCACAGTTACCCTACCTTAGGAAAATGCAACAGCTGAAAACTAACCCATCCACACAAAGAAAAGGTTACATTTCAGGAAGATCAGCTTCCTGCTCTGGCATATTGGTGAATGTCCAGAGCTGAGAGTAAGGCAAAATCATTCTCCGCAGTAGCAGCAAAGACTTACATGGATGTGGTGGTTTGACCTGGATGCCAGGTGCCCACCAAACCCACTCTACTCTGTCACTCCCCTCCTCAAATGTACAGGGGAGAGAAAATATAATAAAAGACTCATGAGTTAAGGGTGAGGAAACATCACTCACAAGTCACTGTCACAGGCAAAACAGACTCAACTAGCAGAAATTAACTGAATTTATTGCTAATCAAATCAGAGTAGGATAATGAGACATAAACCAAATCTTAAAAACATCTTCCCCACATCCCTCCCTCCTTCTGGGCTTAATTTATTCCTGATTCTCTACTTTCTACCCACCAATGGAGCAGGAGACAGGGAATGGGTGCTGTGATCAGTTCATCATATGTTGTTTCTGCCACTGCTTTCCCCTCAGGGAGAGGAGTCATTCCTCTGCTCCAGCATGAGGTCCCTCCCACAGGGGACAATTTGTGGAGGACTTCAACATGAGTCTTTCCCACAGGCTACAGTTCTTCATGAACCCCTTCTTCACGAACCCCTTCAGCATGTGTTCCTTTTCCACAGGGGGCATTCCTTCAAGATGACACTGCCCCTGTGTGGGTCCTCTGAGGGGTCACAAGTTCTGCCAGTAAAACTGCTCCAGTGTGGGCTCCTCTCTCCATGGGGCCGCAGGTCCTGCAAGGAACATTGCTTCAGTGCAGGTTTCCCATAGGGTCACAGCCTCCTTTGGGCAACCACCTGCTGCAGCATGGGGCCCTCCATGGGATGCACATGGATATCCACTCCTCTGTCGACCTCCACAAGCTGCAGGGGAACAGCTGCTTCACCAGGGTGTTCACCACAGGCTGCAGAGGAATCCCAGCTTTGGTGCCTGGAGCCCTTTCTTCTTCACTGACCTCGGTGTTTGCATAGTCTTTTCTCTCACATACTTTCACTCCTCTCTTTTCTTGCAGCAATTACTTCAGCCCATAACTTTTTTTCCTTCTTAAATATGTTATCCCAGAGTCATTACTGCCATCACTGATTGGCTTGGTCTTGGCCAGTGGTGGTTCCCTCTGTTGGACATGGAGGAAGCTTCTAGCAGTTTCTCAGAGAGGTCACCTCTACAGCTCCTAGTCTTACCAGAACCATGCCATGCAAAACCAATACACTGCATTAAAGCAGTCTTGCTTTAGCAAAAGTGGGTAAAATTTGAGGGAAGCAATGGGAAATGAGTCTTAAATGGAAAAATACACTTTGGGAGCCGTGCTGCCTGAGTTCATTCCAGAAACATCTCAAGATTCCCCAGTTATTGCTTTGTTCTTTAAACAGTTTTCTTGCAAGAGATGTCATGCTTTGGCAGAGTGAGGGGAGTTTCACATCAAACAAACTTCTCCAAAAGAAACCTGTGGACTAGCTGGGGTACAAGACCAGGGAGAAAGATCCAAAAAGTTATTAACATCAGAATAAAATGCAGAAAAAAGGCTGGCCTAAAGTGAGACACTTCCTGTGTTATAATCCCTGAAAAACATGACTTTCACAGTAGTCATGCTCCTGGGCAAAATGCAAGAAGAAATGAAACAGTTAAGGCTATTCATCATATGAGGTTTTGGAAACCATTTTCCATATTCTACTTAGGTGTAGTCTGTATTTCAAATTTTGGGTGATACTGTCAGTGAGGAATGTGGAAAAACCTTCTATGAACCCCATGTCAGAAACACCTTTCTGCCAACTCTACTCTCCTGAGAAGTCTTTTTGTTGGGATGGCTTATTCTGTTCAGGGCAACAGTTTAGTTTTGCCCATAAAGTAACTGCACACAACACACACCTGCTAGAGAAATTTATCACCATGCCCTTACATGTGCTACTGTCAGCAAGGACCTTTAAGCACAGACAAGATCGGGCTCACCAAAATTACTTTCCTGCAGAAGCATTTCTGAGCTTGCTCTGCAATGCCTTTCTCTTTCTTTCGTTCTCTGTGTTGCAAAACACTGATCAAGATCCATAATTCATATACTAAAAAGAAGCAAAAAAGGTTACATCAGTGTCTGAATCAGTTAAAGTTTTGCACACAAAATTGTGAACCAACATTTTTCATGAATGAAGTAGCTAGGAGTCAAAAGTTTTCCGTATGTGTTTACTGCTAACAAATACTTTTATTAATTTCAGAAACCTTCCATGGCTGATGGGATATGAGAAACCCTCAGGACTTAGCATACAGCACCGCCCTCACATACAGATAGCCAAAAGTAATCTGCAAAAGAATGCTGTCCTCTTTTTAGATGCCAGATCAGTGACTCTGAAAACTGCCAAACATGAGGCTGCAGAGCAAGCAAACTAATTTTAATTATACACTTACTTCAGATCATCCAAGCCATAAGCAGAGTAATTCAAAATAAGGAGAAACAGCAGAACAAAAGGGTGGATGAAAGTAAAAAGTCCAGACCTGCTCCTCTTCTTGAGACCATATAGACAAAAAGCTGCCTCCCAGAAGGAAAAGGCCCCTTTGTAGCATGCTGATTTTCAGACGGTACATCCTACTTCACAGCTGCCATGCTACCATGATGACTGCTCCTTTCCTTCCAGCCCATCCTCACTGCTCTACACATGAGTCAGACTGGATACCTATTCAGCCTCTAAATATGTACTTAAGTCTTTCCATATTCAGGAAAGAAACTCATATGAAATGTAATGAAAAGCATATGCCTAAGTGTTTACCTGAATAAAGCTGCTCTGCTGAATCTGTGCTAAAATCTCAAGTATATGTCAGGTAAACTCAGGATCTTCAGCAGCACTCCCATTTGCAGAGCCTCTGCAAATACTGTGTTCCCAAGGAGGGGGAAACTTTTTGCTGGAGCGCAGCCCAGAATGAAAGGAGTCATCGGATCAAAGATAAGTCTTACCTCCCCTGCTACAGCCCTCACTTCCCCAAACAGTAGATCAAGGCAGAGGAGGGCTAAATAAAAGGGGAAAAAAATAGGGTTTTTTTTCTAACAAAAAATGAGAGGTTCCCTCAACTCCCACTTGGCTTCTCCAAGCAATGCAGCCAGGAGCAGGGTGTTGCTTGGAAACTCATGGACTGCAAGATAGGAAGTCACGGAGTGCCAGTGTCAAGTTATTTATTGACATCTCCTGCCTCCAAGCCATTTCACATCTTGGCAGTGCACAGGAGGGTGTTCAGATTCACCACAGCAGGCTGACTTTTCCACTTCCAGACAGAATGGTTTCCAGCCTCCGTGATTCAAAGAGTCATAGATACTTTTGTTTGTTGGCTATTATTCCTTAGATTTGGGAGATGGAGATGTTTAAGCTCAAACTTCTTGGAGTGAAACAAAAAAGGTTGCACATTTTACATTATCTCTTGCAAATATGAAAGCTTGCCGCAATCTTCAGATACAATATTTATGAATTGGTCTTTCAGCCAAATCCACTTTTGCATAAGGATACACAGCTGCTGGTACCCAAAAGTATGATAGTTCCCAAATATATCTTTGCCATTTTTAAAATCATTCTAGAGGCCTGAAAATAATACTTCTTTCATTGCAAGTGAAATCTCTAGTTCTGATGTCTCAAAGGCAGTCTGAAATTAGCTGGGTTTTGTTTGTTTGTTTGTGCACAAGTATAATTGATTAAATCAGCACAAGCGTAACTGATTATACACTCTACGAAAACTACTGAAGAATTCAGCAGCAAAACTAGCAGCATTGTGAAGAGCCATACTCAATTTTTATGCTTACATGTCCTACATAGAATCCCCTCTTAATTATACAGTAGCAAATTTGAAATGTGTCATCACTTCCCACTACTGGGTATCGTAGATTTTGAATGAATGTAACCTGCATTTTTCAACACTTCTAAAGACATTTTTAAGATGTCTCTTTAAACTTTTTTTCACAAAAAGGGAAAATTTGCATAGAGGAGTATTTAAATACAACTTACAAAAAATGCCAGCCCTCTTTCATCAACCAGTGCAATGACCCCTACGATAGTTTCACACTGAGAAAAAATATGCAGAGAAAAATATGCAGAGAAATATGCCAAGTCTAATGCCAATTAGGACTTTGAAAAAATATATATTATAGACCAGTCAAAAGAAATGTGAAATTCAGTTAAAAATCGAACTTATATCCTTCAGTCCTCTGAAAAATAATCTGTTTTAAATGAAAACAGAAAAGCTATCTTTATCAAATTTCTCATTCAGTAGACAACCATAAATTTATTGTTCAGATGTAGTTTAAATGGGTCTTTGGAAGAGGAGGGTTTTGAGAAAATCAAATAGAAATTACAATAAAGAAGAAATGCTTCTTTAACTGTCATTACTCTGTATATATAGCTTGCAGTTCTTCATTCATTTTTGGTTTGCCAGAGTAATGTGCAATTGGACACTGTGAAAAATTACTTGTAACCATTACATGAAGAGAAAATGTGCTTTCTTGTTTAAGGGAGAATAAGTGAGTTTAGTGTTAAGTCTTTAAAAAGTATGTCTGCAGGGATCCAGATGCTGAGAAACAGTAAGCTGACGACTTCAGTTTGAAATACCACAATATACATTAAGAAGCCATACACCTATTATTTATTTCACAAGCATGAATTAGGTCTTCTGAAAAAGAACACAAATTTCTGTCAGACTTGCAAAAAAATAACAATATTTGGCATTCTCAAAATACTTTCCATCTGAAAAATGCAAACACTTAGGAGGTAGCAGGGGTGAACGGAGCCATTGTGCAGGACATCAATGGAGCCAGGACATCCAGGGAAAGCTCCAATGCCATCAGGCTCCAATGCCTGATGTAATCTAACCACAGAGATGGAACAATGCCCAAAAAAGCCATCACTGTAGCTCCTCTTTCTGTCAAGTGTATATTTGGCATCCCAGAGCACCCTGCTTTGTGCTCCCCTCGGATACCTGGTTATGAATGGCATCCAGAACTGATCATACCCTAAAATACCCTGAAAAGCTGCCCTAGTTTACGGATCAGAGAAGTGATGCACAAAAAGCATTATGCATGTGGTCTAAGCTCATAACATTGCACAGTAGGAGAATTATGAATAAAACCCATTTCTCTGGAGATTTCCAGTTTTGTCACCCTCAACAAAACCCCTTTTACACACACTTCAAAATCTGTATTTTTTCCTGACAGCAATACTATGCCAAACATTTATTTTACCAGTCCAAAACTCAATTTACTACTGAAAACCTGCATCAGTGCTTCAGAAGAAATTCTAAGATTCTACCCAGAAGTGGAGAGAAGATTGCAAAGAAGAATATTGTGCAAATAAATCTCTGCCTATATCACCACTCTTACAAACTGCCACTTTGCCCTAAGGCAAGTACCTTCAAATAAGCACCTGTACAAATAAAAGGTCTAAAAAAGCTAAATTAAATTCCTGGAAACATTCATGATGTATATCAACTTTTTATAGTGCTGCAGTCAGTGAAGGTGAGGATAACAGAAGGGTAACTGAAAGCAAGTGTGAGACCGTAAGAAGAGAGAACAAATGAGGAGGGGGCAAGGTGGGAAGCAGAAGGTCCTAAGACCTGACTGAAGTAAAAAGAAAAAAAGATCCTAGTGAAGAAAGCTAAGGATTCAAAACCAGATATATAAAAGAAGGAGAGGAAACAGCTAGAATACAAGGTGAGATTAAAAAAACAAAATAAATTTTAAAAAAATCAAAACCAAAAAGTGACAGAGAAAGTTTAGACCTTTCACCAACTCAAGTCAGTAATTCTTTGTCAGCCAAACTCTCCTTGATTTCAGTGGGAGTTTTGCCTTAATGAGGACAGAAGGATAGGCACCAAATGCAGCTTTATTTCTTACACTTGAATAACAGCAAGATATAGCAAGACATTCTGTTGTTGAAAAAGATGATGCGTTTTTGAAGAAATAAGAATATTAGAGGCCAGGCACTATAAACGTAATTGCTACAACGAGTTGAGTAACATCAGTGTGCATCAAGTAACAATAAGGTCTTTTGTGCTGGAAAGAAAGAAAAAAAATGAAAAATCTGACTTGTGCCACGCTACAATCAATCAAATTAAAGGTCCAGAATTATTCCAGAAAAGTTTTCATTGACTTCAGTGACAATCCAGAAACAATCAGTATTCTTCAGTTCTTCTTATACAAAAATATAAATACAAGAGCGCCTATGATTGACCTATTTATATTTTGTCACTTTCGCTCTTGCTGAACTTGTTGGAAATGCACCCAGATAGTTCACAGAGCTATTGTGTGATTAGGCTGTTTATGTGAAACTGTCTTTAATCTACTGAAAACAAAGCATAAAATAAATAGATTGGGAGTAAAATATTTTCATAGCCAAAGATAAAGCAAATTAAAACTACTTCATGTTTATCTGATGAACAGGATGAAGATTCTGCCTAACCAAGTAGTGGCCTTAATGGTCCATGTACAAATCATAAGGTGTTTTGCCCTTTACAAAGCATAAATTAAAGGAACCCTCAATGGAAGTGAAACTGGAATGTTGGTATGTCTCATGCAAAGACTCCAATTTAAAACCTTTTCTTGTTTTAGATGTCAAAACCAGAAACAGACAAAAGATCACAAGCAAAATCCAGAAATTTGCCAATAAAATCTCTAGGGTAGATATTTTGGGTGAAAACTAGGAAAAACTGAAAAATCTTGGTATTTATTATTGACTAGATTTTGCAAGCATACCATTCTAACCCATAACATGAGAAATATGTCACCTCTTCATGAAGTATTAATGAGAGGTGTCCCACCCAAACCAATAACTCTAGGACATGCTCAAAGTCAGATTTATTCAGCCACTGACTCAATCAGATAACCAGTAATTCTCAGGTTTTGCATGGTTACATCCACCTGTTGATTTAGAGATTACAGGTGGGAGCTGCCTTATAAAAATTCTTCTCCAGCTTAAAAATTTGACACACCTAATAGAGGGAATAAAGACAAAAATAGTCCAGTCTGTTCATTGGTGATACAAAGATAAATGTCAAACTTAATTATTATTGTTTGCAAGACTAAAATTAGGCTTAAAGAAATTCATGGCCATCTGTAAGCCTTTTAAAGTTGATTACAATTTATTGTGCTGGTTTTCTTCCCAATAGTTGAACAGTATTGTCTATTTTTAAAGAAAAAAACCCCAAAGCTGCCTGAATAATAAATTGTTCATCCCATGATAGAACAAACCATAGTGATGAACTTTAAGAATGGTTACCAAATTAGAATTGAGAGTGAAAAGCAAGTACTTTCCTGTTCAAGGCTTTGTTTTTTAATGTGTTTATATTTTTAACTAGATTAAGTGCTGATTACAGAAAATTCAAGGCTACCTGGACATAAGCCTACTCAATTGACTGAAAAGTTTGATGGCTTCTCTAAAAAGTGAGGTCTGTGCATGAAATTAAATCAGTATCACTGGTCCCAGATAACATGGGGGGAGGGAAGAGGAGAAAAAGTTAATATCGTTTATTAAATAATGTTAAATGAGATCAAACAAGATGTGCAGGATTCAGGAGGGCTCTTGGAACTCTGGTTGTTTCCCCAGGCTGCTTATGCAACCTTGTTTGTGCAGACAGTGCAAGGGCCTGCCATTTTATTACATAAGGTAGCCCAAAAATATACAGCTAGGCAGTTGTGAGCTCCATTAACTCCTGCATTGGAGTTTTGGTATCGGTTAGCATCTGGAAATTTGAAGAAACAATCAGGACTTCGACCATTGCTGAGTTTGGGATTGGTGGTGTTGTTTTCATAGCAACAGATCTCATCTAAAAGCCAGCAAATATCATCGGCATGACCTGTATTTGAATACATTGTGCTTTGACCACTGCTTAAGTGAATAGCAATACAGTCTCTGGTTTAGCACAGCCATGGTAAATGCAATCCATGGCTTTAAAATCTGCCTTTCAGATGATTAAGCAAATTGTCTGATTTAGTAAACAGCAGTCAACACATTACTGTTTTAACCCTAGTCCTTAAATGCAGTAGATAGCTGAAGAAATTTAATTTCCAACCCTCTCATTCTCAATTCAGAATTTCAAAGCCTGGTCTTATACAGACAGATAAAACTGTAGCTACAGGAACACCATGTCAGGGAAGATGACTGCCTTGGCCCGAATCCTCTCCCTGACACTGGGCAGCAGCAAAGGCTGGGGAAGCCTGCATCAGCAGAGCAGGCATGTGGCAATCACAGTCTCCCAGTGGAGACTTCTTCAGCCAGGCATTGTATCTCAGTATTCAATGACTTTTGGTGGGATTGCTTCCCTAAATGAACTGTTTTCTGAACCTACTTGAACCCAAGAAGATAAGGCTGGCTATCCTCACCATGACTGCAGATCTCCATAACAGGACACCAAGGAGTGAGCTTAAGCACTGTACCTTGCTTTTTGGGGTACCCAGAATCACAGAATCTCCTGAGCTGGAAGGGACCCACAAGGATGATCTTAGCTCTCCATGGGCAATCACCAAACAGATGAACTTTAACAAGGGCAAGTGCTGGATTCTGCACTGGGGCAACCCTGGTTATGTGTATAGATTAGGGAATGAGGGGCTGGAGAGCAGTGCTGTGGAAAAAGACTTGGGGGTCCTGGTCCATGGCAAGTTGAATCTGAACAGCAGTGCCCTGGCAGCCAGGAAGGCCAACTGTGTCCTGGGGGGCATTAGGCACAGCATCGCCAGCCAGTCGAGGGAGGGGATTGTCCTGCTCTGTTCTGCACTGGTGTGGCCTCACCTTGAATATTGTGTGCAGTTTTAGTCACGCAATATAAAAAAGGCATTAAGCTTTTAGAGACTGTCCAAAGGAGGGCCATGAACATTGAGAAGGGGCTGGAGGGGAAGCCTTATCAGGAGGGGCTGAGGTCACTTGGTTTGTTCAGCCAGGAGACTGAGGGGAGACCTCATTGTGGTTTTCAATGCACAGTTCTGGCTCATGCCTTGGCTCTGCTTTGGAGCACTTCATGTAGCTTCTAGCACTAGCCTGTTCCATGGTAGATGTGCTACAACAGGGCCAGGCCTGAAGAGTGAAGGTACAAACCACCAGGAGCCTCTTGGGAGCCACCGTGGGCCAGATGCTTGCCCACTTCATTTTGCAGAGGAGACACTGGAAGACCACCTGGCTCAGCACCCTCTCTCAGCCATGGTCAGACACAGGTACAAGAGTACAGGAAAACCAGTGGTGATTATTTCTTCAGGTTACTCACAAAGCTTTCAAGAATGTGCAACTCAAAACTTCCTAAGCCAGAGGCAGTGGTTTTAAGTTTAATAGCCCTTGATGGATTTCTCTTCCATGAACTCATCCAGTCACCTCATTAGCTGATGTAACCTCTCAGCATCCACATCCTGTGGTGAGGAGCTCAGCAGTCTGACCACGCCATGTGAAGAGCCATCTCCCTCTGTTTTCATTCCTGCAACTGTCTGCTTCACCCAGTGCCCTCTGCTGCTGCTGTTGCTGCGAACAATCATTCCCAGTTTGCCTTCTCCGTGCTTTGCTTAATTTTACAGTTGCATTGCTTTATAAGCGCTGTCAGTCCTCAGACAGGAGACACTCTGTTCCTCTGATTACCTTTGTTACATCCCTCTGAACCTTCTTCCTCACCATTATGCATCTCTGACATAGGGAAGTGACAGGCAAAATACTGAAGATGTGGGCACATCAAAGCTCCTGCAGTGAAATAATAAGGATCCTTTTATATTATCTTCCATCCTTTAAAAAATAATCTTAATGTTCTATTTCCCTTTGGTTTTTAATGCACATCTGCCCATTGCACTGATTTTTTTTCTGAGTTGTCCATGGAAGATTTTATCAAAGCTTCCGCATCTACCATGACCTGTAGCAACTAATTTCTATGATTATAGATACATTTTCATCTATTAATTTTCAACCTGACATGCATATTACATCTCACATGAAGATACTCATAGAGAAAGGGTGATTCAAATGTCCCAGTACATCATGCTCTGTCATGCCAGCACTTCTTGTACACTTTGAAATGGCAGAGGTTTCATACGTGAACTTCCAAGTTTCCATTCTGATCTCAACTCTACATACACATCTTCTAGATTTTTTTCCCCACATCATCACTTCATTTGACTCTCTATGAACAGTGGTAAAACATCTGAAAAACACCTTCTGTCATAATCAGTCCAGCAGTAGATCAGCTGTTTTATACAGACTTGAGCCCAAGCAGGAGAAGGTTAGATAACCATCCTTTGCACCACTTCTGTGGTCAGTTTTGGAGTAACTTGGAGCTCTAGGCATGCTACCTGCCACACAATCACAGGAGAAAGAGATGGTATTGCCTCAGATGCTTGCAGGCAAAGGGGAGGACAAGGAAGAGCAGGCAGGTACTGACTGAGTACTGGGCAAAGCGTGTGGCAATACTATTTCCTAGTGACAAAGATCTAGGCTCACGAGTGACCTAACTTTTGTGAGAGTTCTATTTTTCTAAAGTCACAGGTGAATTGTCAGACTGAAAGAGGATTAAAACAGTTAGCACTGGGGATGCATAAGACTATTCCTCCCAGATATGGCAGACAGCATGCAAAAAACACTGATTTCTGCCATTGTCCTTGGATAAAGGAACAGAAATGTCTTTACCAAACTGTAATTAAAAACATTTTCATTGGACTGAGTTGCACTTAATGGTTTGCCTCTAGGGGGAAGAGACACAGGAAGAGAAGCATAAAAAACAGTCCTTACCTCTCTATCAAAAAAAATGTACATTGACTTTATATGTACGAGGCCAAAAAAGCTGTGCCCCCATATCCCTCAATCTAATCTGCCAACATCCCTGAGTCACCACAAGATAAATGCAAGGAGCGGAGAATGAACCACATCTGCAGTTTCTCAGCTCCTTATTCAGAGCATGACCCTACACAACCACACCCCTTTTCACCCCCTCGCCTTTCCTGCCCTGCAACTCTTGTATTTCTGAATTCAGCTGGCAATATACCGGCACATACATTGTGTGGCCCATAGCATGTCACAATAAAGAGTAATGGCTTTCGTTCCTCCCAAAAAACTGTAATACCAAAAGCACCACTACATAAACAAATCCACCACCCTCTATGCATTTTGCTTAAATGCTATTTCATGTTGTTTCCTTTTCAAACTTCAGGAGTTGAACTCATAAAATTATTCTATCAGCTGACACTGATTTCTGACTGAATGAAATTAGCTTAAATATAAATATTTGCATGGCCTCAGCCTAGTTTTTCAAGAATAAGAAAAGGTTTGAATAAGATCAGTGATCAACAGAAAGTTAAGCCAAATATAGGAAAATTACTGTTTTTATACAGATAATGATCCCTCTACAAAATCTGCAACTAAACTGTATCTAAGAGCCTGAAAACAAAGACATAAATACAAATGTAAATTACTTAAATTCATCTAAGACAGAAATGAAAACAGTTAAATGCACATAAGATGTATATTTAACTTCCTTTTTTTTTAACACTATGACATTTACCAAGCCGGGGTGGGGCAAAGAGGCAGAGGTAGGGACTGAAAAATACAGGCAGTGTGGGGAGGGAGATGAGAAGGATAAAAAAGCAGTAGTATCAAGCCCTGATCATTGAAGGACTGGAAACCAATGTTTTTACTCAGGTCTCTTGTCCCTGTACGCTACAAGTCTCAGCTGTTTTCTTTCCATCATTGCTTCTCTACTTCGGGGTTTACCACCTCTATCCACAGTTCCTTGCACCTTGTTCCCAGGCTTTGATGTCTATGACACCACCAAATCCTTTGTCATAATTCAAGGACTCTGCTCTTTCAATTTCTCAATGTCTCTCCATCACCAGTACTTTTCAGTTCTAGTCCCACAACTTCTTGTGACCATATATGTGAATTAAGCAGCTTCCTTTCCCATCCTGCCTTGGCATCACCGGGCACACTCTGCCACCAAAGACACAGTTGAGACAGTCTTCAGTGCTCTCTCCTGATGGTGCTCACTGTGGCAGCAACATATGGGAAGAATAACAGGCAGGGAAAGTCCACTCAGCCCTTCAGCCAAATGGACAAAACGGAGTGCTCTCATCCTTCCCAGGAAGACGAGCAATTCCTCAGCTCCTAACAATGCTGTCATGCTCAGCATGCCTTGTGCTGAGAGCATCTCCAGTGAGTGCCCCGAACAATCCCTCTACTAGGAGCATGCAACCTCAGTGTTGTGACAAAATTATAACTAAGAAAAATTCTGGAACCTTCTCAGAGGCTCAACATAAGGCACGCCCCCATCACAAGACTGATCTCAAGCCAAGTATCTTTTCCCTGCTCCAAAATACGAAGCCACAAGAATTCAAGTCTCAATGAAAGTGTTTCTCAACATAGCCAAAAAATGCATTCACAGAAAAGATCATCATCTCCTAACGCAGGATGATGTATACTTAAACCAACTTCATCAGATATATAGCCAAAAAATACATTTCTCTCTAACCATGTTCTCAGAAATACCTGAACCATTTCATCTGAAACTTCCCAGAGACAGTCTGTCTTCAGCTGACACTCAACCTGGAAAACATCAGCCTAGGTTTAAGCTTAGCAAATACATAAGCACCTGATAGCAGAGCATCATACTAGAAAGTAATAGATAATTTTAACAGAAGACAACACTGCTGCCTATGATAAAATAACCACTCCTTCAAATGCTCTAGCATGGTCCCGGGTAGATATTTGGGCAAAAATCATAATTCTGCAAAGTACAGTCTGCAGTTTCAACCCTGCACATACACAGGGCAGCACCTTTATTTGCAAGGGAAAGAAATTTTAGGCAAGCCTACTGTCCCCAGGCTTTGGAGCAGGGCACAGAAGTGCTGCCAGCTTAGGGAATCACCCTGCTGTCACATACCTGCTTCTGGAAAACCTTCATTTTCACATGTTCAGTAGTGCACAGCTTGGCAATTATGTCTCCGAATACTCCTGCTTCAGGCAATTCCGCAGAGCAACTATGTATCCATATTCATCTACAGAAAAACTGTACAGGATCGGGCTCTCAACCAGCTGACAACTCTCAGAATCAGACACAGATCAGCGGATGAGCTGGTTATGTCTGGTCACTGTGAACACTGATTATTTAGTACCACCAAACAAACTAAAGACACAGTTTAGTACATTAACATCTCACACCAGGGGAACAAAGAGGTAAGTTTCCACTTTGAGAGGCAGCCACTTGTTGAATGCTCAAGTTAGCTGTGCCCATCCGAGTGATCCCTACAGCCCTTCTGGAGATGTAACACCATGAAATGATAAAAGTTCCTCTGCTGACTGTAAGGCTTATAACCACTAATTATTTCTGAGTCACTTGAGTGAAAGTAAGCTGCCATCCTGTAGACAGCTAAGGACTACGGAGCAAAGTTTCTGGATGAGCGTACTTGTTAATTGCGAATCGGGCTGGTGACCATAAAGGAAAACACCACAGCTTAACTCTGTGTGAATCCAGTGTTGCCGTACAGCCATGGATTTAACGTTTACCCTGCTCCACGCACGGAAGGAAACACGCGGGAGCCCAGAGCAAGGCTTCTGAAGCAGCAGCGCTCTCCCAGCACATGACACAAACTCTGCTTCCACCAGAAGCCTTTGCCCATTCAAAAATGCCACTGGTCTTACTGGAAGTTTTCTTTGACCAAACGCTGCCCAGATACCTCACCGACCATGTTCCAGTCTAGTCTGTATGAACCCCCCAATTCAAGAAACCTCCAACCACACCAAAACGAGAAGGACAGCATGGTGGGGCAAGTTATTTTTCCAAAAGGAAGGGCCCTCCCGGCCGGACCTCTCCATCCCGGCCCGGCAGACACGGCGCACATATTGTGCTCCCCACGGAAACTTTCCCGCGGCAGATGCGATGCCGCCAGCACTACCGAGCCCGTCCGTCGCCCCCACGGTGCGTGGGATGGAGATGAGCTGACCCCGGTCACCGCCACGGGGGGGTCACCCGTGGGTGCCTGGGGCGGGCGTCGCGGGTGGGCGCTCCGCGGGGCGGAGGGGCGGTCGGGGCCGCAGGGCCATGGTTACCTGGGGTGCCGGTGCTGCGGGAGCGCGGCGGGGAAGCCCCAGCCGCCGCCGCAGCCGCCGCCGCCGCCGCCGCTGCTGCTGCTGCTGCTGTCCGCGGTGGCCACCTGGGCGCGGGAACCGCCGCCGGTGCTGGTGCCGGTGCCGCCGAGCTGGCTGTCGCCGCTTTTCCGGTGCCTGCCGGTGCCGCTGCGGCAGCGGCCGCCGCTGCTCGAGCCGCGCAGGAGGCCGGCCTCGGAAGCCGGCAAACTCTTCCTCGTCGACGATGAGCAGGGGACGCTGCCCGCCTCCTGCCTGCCGCCGGTGCCGGTGCCGTGTCTCATGGTGCGCGGGGCCGCCGCATGCCGCGCTGCCGCCGCCCCGGGCGCCGCGGGACCCACGCGCGCCGGGGCCAGGGGCTCCGCCGGCACCGGGAGGCCGCCGGGAGCCCGGGCTGCTGCGGGGGGGGGCGGATGCCGGGGGCCGGGGGGGCTGCTGGTTGGGGCTCCCGCTGGGGCATTAAGTTGGACGCGCGGCGGGGAGAGGCAGGGCGGGCGCGGGGGCTGCGGGGCCGATAGTTGTCCGCGAAGTTGGAGCCCGGCGGGCGAGGCGGGGGCATCCTCTCCGCCGGCCCTTCATCGCCGCCCGCCGCCGCCTCCCCTCGCCTGCCCCCGCCGCCGGGCCACCGCCCCGCGCCCTCAGCCGGCGGCGCTGCGGGGGCTCGCCCCGCGCCCCGCGCCCATAGGCGCAGCCGCGACCCCGGCGGCAGAGATCGCCGGCTCCCTCCGCCGCTCGCTCGCTTTCTCCGGCAAGGAGCGGGGGAGTGCGGCGTGGACCGAACCCGAGGCTGGTGCTCAAAATGGGTCAGGGAGGGCGAAAGGGTTCCCGGCGCTCGGCGCCTCCCTCCCCGCGGTGGGCTCCGGGAGAGCCGGGCTGGGGCGGTGGGTAGCGAGAGGGCTGCGGAGAGCCCTCCCGCCCCGGCTCCCTGTGCACAAGTGCAGGGAATGTTCCACTGACCTACATATTTTTCCAAACATACGTGACCTTTTTTTTCTCTCTCTCTCGTTTTGTGGGAGGAGACAGGCGAGGATCCAAGAAAAGGAGAAGCTGAAAAGAGAACGAAAAGGGAAGCAGGGAAAAAAATAAAAACCTCAATCAAAAAGCCAGCCCCGCATCAAGGATGGTTTCACACCACCGCCGCCGCGAGCAAACCCTGGCATGCCCACGTTTACATATGTCTGTAGCGACATCCCAGCGCTGCACCGGCGGCCGCTCCGGCAGCCTGACCCCGGGAGCCCCGCCGGGCAGGACAAGCGTCCAGGTGCCTGGCCGCCGGCTCCAGAGGCGATCCGGCGGGACACCAGCTCCGCTTCCCTCGGCGGGCCGGGGCTGGCCCCTCCGGTCGTCCCCCAGCCCGGGGGTTGACCCTGTGCCCCGGCGGCGGGAGCGGGCACGGAGCGGGGCACGGCACCGCTCTGCCCCGGAGCAGGTTCCCGGCCTCTCCGGGCACAGGCAGCAGCTCCCGATCTGGTTATGCAACGGCGCACAGGCAATTGGAGCAAAACCTTGACAGAGAGCGCTATTTTTTTTCTTGTTTCAAAGTAGGTCATTCTTTTTATTCCCTATTTTTGCCTTTTTATTTTTTTCCCCTAATAATCCTCCTGCAAAGTGGCCAGTAAGAGGGAAGGCGGTATGCTGGATCCGGGGAGAAGCTGTTGGTCGGAGCCTTGTTCTCGCCTCGACGAGCACTCCTGCCGGCTTCTGGCGGCTCCAGCGGGGTCCAGGGCTGCCCTTCCTGCGCATGGAGGGCAGAAATGGCCGGACAGCGGGGGCACGGCTCGGGCTCAGCCCTCTGCTCTCTCTGCCGCCCCCCGCACCTCCCGCGCCCCGCGCCCCGCCAGTTATTGCCCCCTGCACCCTGGCGCCGTCGCACCGCGTGTGCGGCCGGGGCGTGCTGGTCCTGCTAGCTGGCACCTCTTCCACCCGCAGAAGGGGTGTCCCTCCGAGACACAGTATTTGTTTTCAGGACAATTGCGGGTTTTTTGGTCAGAGGAGTGATTTGCTGGGGTAGTTGGTGCAAGCTCTGTCCCCAACAAAAGGCCTGGCTCCACAGCCATACCTGTGCTAGCAAAGTTTGGGTGGTGGGCCAGGGGCTGTTTCCCCATCTTCCCCCGGTGCATCTTGTGTCCTTTTTAGAAAAAGACACGTTAATCCTCGCAAAATACCGGCCGACAGAGACCTCTGCTCACACCGGCTGTGCGTGTATGGTTGCCCCAGCCGCCTGGCTTCAGCGCGGAGCGGCGCTGCTTCTCCCACTACCCCCACCACCCAGCTCACCCCGTCACCCCGCTGTGATATCGGGCCCCCCCCATACACCACATCCAGCCAGTTATTTGATCCAATTCAATCCCCTCTGCAAATGTTAATAACTACCAAGTTAGGGAGAAATGGAGCACTCCTTTGCTGGGCACTTTTACACTGTACTTTATACAACAGGCATGACTAGTGTTGAAAGGGTAAAGTTGTTTACTTTTAACCAAGATTAAATACAAAACTTTGAAAAGCTCCTCCCTTCCTTTGGATGAAACACAGCACTTTTTCCCATTTGGAAATTGTCAAACAGTGGTTAAACAATCCTTTGGCAAACAAGTAGTGCCTGAGGGAATAAAGCATCAGATACATGGGGAGTGGAATAAAAGACATTTCTGTTCCTGAGGTACTTTTCTTGTGTTGCACAATGAAGTATAACATAAAATCTTCAAGCCTTGTAAGGTTAGAGAAAAAGAACTTCTCATGATTATATATATACATTACATGATTTGATATTCCAGTCCTTTTGAAAGCCTACCAAAATCCTGCCCTGAATCCAACCCTGCGCCCTCAGAAACTGGGAAACCAAGTACCTGGAGGAAAATACCACATTGAGAAAGGCAGTTAGAGAGACACAGGGACACATTTACAAAATTACATCAGTACTGTGTTTTATCATTTTCCCTGTGAATTTTGAAGGACTCCATTGCACAAGTGAACAAGTGTGACTGGTTGAGGTTTGTTTCTTAATTCATTCCCTAGGTTACCGCTGTAAACTTTAATTAGGCCAACAAAGAGCAGAGCGACTGAGGGTGAGGCAGGCTTTATCCAGCCCATACCTGAATCATGTTGTGGAATACCAGCCATTCAAAACACACAGCCTTTCTCTCAGTCTGGTGACACATGGCAAATAACCAAATACTGACAATACTGAGTTTGGTTTGGAAATTAACCAAAGGGTTACGCTGGATGCTACATGTAAGAACTTTAGGCAAGGAGCCCAGTGTTCCATTTTGAAGAATTAAATCTTTTTATAATAGTGAAATATTAGTAAGCAACTTCTCACACACCAGGAGCCTGTGATCCAAAGTTGCAATCCCTTTTGTTTTTGACTAGAATAGGCTGGCCAAACTTTGTGGCCCAGGAGCAACACAGCAGGATTTTCAATGGGCCATGAACCACAGGCTAGGTGTCTCCCACAGCAGAGGTCCAAGGGGAGGAGTGGAAGAATACAGCAGCTCCCCAGGGACCTGCTGCTCCATTGTGTCAGGACCATGGGAGGGATATGGGGTTGAGTGTGAGTTCAACCTAGACGTGCTGCACTTAACTCTGCTGGTTTGCTTTCTCTTGCTTCCAGGGGTTTATATTATGAGGTATCACTGCCACCATGAGATTTAACCCTTGGCAAAAGAGCTACCTTGGGTGTCTTCTGCCTCCAGAGCCAGAGCCTTGCTGCCAGAGCCTGGCCACCACAACCCGGAAACACAGGCCTTCCAGGTACCTAAAGAGGGCATACAGGAGAGCTGGACAGGGACTTTTTACAAAGGCATAGTGATAGGACAAGGGGTAATGGCTTTAAACTGAAAGAGGGCAAGTTTAGATTAGATATTAGGTGAAATTAGAACATTAGAATTAGATGTTACTGTGAGAGTGGTGAAGCACTGTAACACATTGCCTAGAGAAGCTGTGGATGCCCCATCCCTGGAATTGTTGAAGGCCAGGTTGGACTGGGCTTTGATCATCCTGGTTAAATGGAAGGTGTCCCTGCCCATGGCAAGGAGGCTGGAGCTAGATGGTGTTTAAGGTCCTTTTCAACCCAAAACATTCTGTGATGACTTTATGATTACCTGTGCTATGTAAATGCTTTTAACATTTAGCAGACACCAGCACATGTTGTGGGGAAATAAGATGTCATTTACAGCCCTTAATTTATGTGTGAAACCTACATTTGGATTAACATTTGTGTGGAAATAAAAAGGGTTCCCCCAAATAATCATCCTTTAATCAACATAAATAGCAACAGTGGCAAAAGTCAGGGATGACACTGTGGGAGAGATGAGCATGGTAGAAAAAAAATAAAGGATCCTCAAAGAGCCGATCAAATTGCACTGAATATGAAACTCTTCTCTTTAGTTTTCAAGAAAGTAAAAAGGGGATGGACAGGGATTAATTTGATTGATATTAATTAAGGGGCAGGACAGACCTTGGGCCACTTGTTTTTCTGCCTTCCATGCTGAAAGAGAGAAGAACAGGGACAAATAAATGGCAAAGAAATCTAGTGGCTCATGTTGCAGGACTCACATCATTTGTGTCTGCTAGCTGGGGCAGGTGAGCCTGGGAGCACAAGGACAGATGTGAGGAGGTCCTTCTTTGGGTAACACACTTCTGTAACCAATTTTGTCAGAAATTTCTGCAGAGAGGAACAGTCTGTGGGGGATCAGCATTATTTTTCTCTCTGTGGCTTGCAGCTTCCTGAGGGAGGGAGAGGTAGTGCATACTGATCAATCAGCAGTGCAGACTCCAAATCATGAAAGGGCAGAGAGATGCCACAGTGAAATGAACAAGTGCATTCTACTGGTGCTGCCCCAAGCCCTGGAGTAGGATATCTAAAGGATCTTCAGGATCAATTCACCTAGAAAACCAAACTCTTTGTTTTTCTGCATGGTTATTACAAGAGAAGAGCCACTTTGCTGATTTGAACTTACGTTAGTCTGATCTGGTTTGAAAAAAAATCTATTGCCAGGACTTTCATAGAAGAACTTAGCCAGGTATACAACTTACCTGAGGGTTTGACTTTTCCAGCTTATTCAAAGAAGTGTTTGCAGGTTTTCTTTAAGTGGTTAATACACAGAGTGGGGAGGAAGAAGGCATGGGTTGAAAAATTAGTTACCAAATATTGAATAGACTTACTATTTGGAAGGGCTGCAATTGCTGCTGGGTGCCCAGAAAGTCCTAAATCTTGCTGCCTTGCAATCTTGTGGCTGAGCATTTACAGCTTTTCTGGGAACTGCTGCAGCATGAGCTGTACGTGTACACTCAATTGCCATGGAGCGTACTGTGAGAGAGAGAGAGAGAGTGTGTGTGCGTGTGCGTGTGCGTGTGCGTGTGCGTGTGTGTGTGTGTGTGTGTGTGTGTGTGTGAGCCTGGCCAGCCAAAGCTCAAAGCTGTGGAAATAATTCCTTCTCATATGGGAAAGAGATGATCCACTTATCCTCTGGCTGACTGTGGGTTTTGTGCCTGTGCGCCTCTTGACCCACACAAGACCTTTTGTTCACTCACAGCAGGATGAGAATACATCTCATGGCAAAATCCAGTTTCAGTGGGACTGCTCTGGTTATTAGGAGTATGGAACTATGGTGTGTCTGTACCTGAGAAAAAGGCTCTGGTCTAAAATCAGGCTGATGGAGCTTGTTCAGATTTGAGAGTTGTTCAAGAGAATGAAGTTCAAACTCAAACCCAGGAGTAAGAGATCTGCTATTTTTAATCTGGAAATCCCAATGAAACAGAAGATAATAAGGGGTTATAGTGCCACAGCTGAATTAAGAACAGCTGGGAGAAGTCTGAATGCAAATGCAGCATCTTTGTGCATACCTTGACTGAGAAAAAAGACTAATTGTTATTACATTTTGCATTACTATTGCACTGTGGTAGTACTGTTTTTGGCATGTATCCCTATGCTACATATCCTTATGGATCTGCACAAATATTTTAATTCATGGCAGGTTTCACAGAGACCTTCTACCTCTTTCAAAGGAAGATGAGCAACAAGAAGGTGTAGTCCTTACAAGAGACAGCCTGATTCCCCCTCTCCACTGACTTCACCAGTATCTGGGTTAGGCCTGGATTTCTTCATCACTGTCAGCATTCCACAATTTTCCAAATTCTTAGCTAATTGCTCTCCGTCCTCTTTATTTTTCTTGACTACTGTTCTTGTTCACATCTTTGGAGTTACACTACTCACCAACACATGCTCGCTTTTTCAAATTCTTCTCAGCTTTGTTTGATTCTGTGCAAGATTCTACCTTGCACCTACCTTAAGTTCATGGTGATATTATTACTTATAACACTTGCTAGTAGAAATATGGAGAATTGAAATGTGAAAGTTAAGTAAGTAACAAAAGAAATATTAAAAAAAAATCTTCAAACTCAGGGGTATGTGGATCTGTCCACAAATATTCAGCTCTGCCAACTGTCAGTGTCAAGACAATGTGGAAGTCTGAATTTATCTGCTGTTATCAGATTCATCCCTTCATCATGGCTTCTAATCTTTCTAAACTTCAGCAGTCCTTAGGCACTAGATGTCAATGAGGTCCTAGTAGTGTTCTGCCACATGCTTATCCCTGTCCAGATACTAAATTTCTGGTAACAATTTAAAAAAACCCTACTACATTAAATAATGCCTTTAAAAACAATTTACTTTGCTGTTCTAAATTCGTAGTTTGAGCGTAGTCATACAGTTAACAAAAAAAGTTCAGAAAACTTTTTTCCTTTGAGCTTGATTATTTCTTTGCTGTATTGTCAATGAAAATGGGCTACTTCATGGAGTGCTCTTCCTTTTTTGTGGCTGTCAGCTCCTCATCCAGATATTGATGCAAATGTGGTTCTGATTTCATTGTGGCTGCCCTGGGAGAGCATCGAATAAAAAAAAACCTTTGAAACAAATTTCACCAATGTAAAATCAGGTGAGGTATTCTGTTGCTTTTACTAAGTCAGAGCTTTGGCTGTAAGAACTTGGGAGGTGCATTTGGCTTCCCTCACTAGGGCAGGCTGCACACAGATGCAGCTGGTAGCAGAGGCTGTGATATTGTCCTTGCACAGAGCATTGCATGAGGGAAGGAAGCAGAGGAAAAGAATGTGTTAAAAAGATAACTATTGACTTAAGGAGGGGAGACATAAAGGAGAAAGTGCGACAACTGTAAATGAGCCAAAGAGGATGGAGAAAAATTCTTCAGCAACTGTAATTAGGTTAGATTTCAGAAGTAATTGCAGTGTTCCGGCATCAGCAGATACTGTAGGCAATATTTGCCCTCAGCTCTGTTTGCAGAGAAGGAGAGTCATTTCAGCCTGTAAGGCCTGATGTGGTGGCACTGACTGCACACAGACACGAGCCCACTGAGGCAGGTGATGTTCTCCCTCTCCATGCCACTGGAATCAACCAGAAGGTTTGCCAGGAATGGAAATGGTGGGTGCAGAGATAAATGCACAGTAGTGTGTGTGGATGCAAACACATGGCATAAATGGAAGAATATGTATTTAATGGAGCTGCTGGTGCAAATTGTGTTAGCAATTTAATACTGAATAAAAGGTGTTTAAATTATCACCAGTGTTTGTGATATGCTAATGCTGCCATCTTTGCAGCCACAGGTTGGAGCAGTAACAGAGATGCTGGAACTGCATTGCACTCTGGTTCCTTTAAGATGTACTTCTCCTGCATAAAACCAGATTATACAGGCTTTCTGCAAGGAAAATAGATTTCATCTTTAAGTCTTCTGCAGACATTTTACATTAGCAGTTCATGCACCATCAGAAAATCAATTGCCACAGGTATTACATGCAGATGAACAGTGCAGAGTCATGGAGCATACATTTTACACAATGCTTTTAATAAAATGCTAAATAGAGCAAAATATTTCCCAAAGAGCTATTTATAGCCTCTGTGTGGGAAGTATGTCTCCAAGGGGAAGTTTGCACCTTTGTGATTTGGGTGAGGAGTGAGTCTCAGCCTTCTTAATTGCTAACATTGGTCAAGCATGTGTTTCTGCCAGGCTGGATTGAAGATGACAGCAGTCCATCACCTATAGTGCAATGGCTGTTGCATCACACGGAAAAACACTTTTTCTTTTAAAAACAAGAGTTTCACAGGCTGTGTTGTTGTAGTGCCAGTTGTTGCAAGACCCTAAAATAACTGAATTGCTCCTTTATTCTTGACACTCTTATCATCATTTCCTGTTCTTGAACAGCCAACACAGTTTGCTGATTAGATTTGCAGTGTATATTTCAGTAAATCATTTACTACAGCACCTTTTTACAAACAGATGTATCTGCAATAATAGTCCTATTCCTGTCTGAGTTTGGGGATGTATCTGGGGCAAAGCAAGGGACTCAGGTGGTTTTATCAGAAAGCAATTATGAAAATAAGAACAGAAATGCAGGGCCAGACCAAAGTATGCTGCCTCTAACTGTGGCCAGAAAGAGAAGTCTGAGGAAGTGAATAGCACAAGCCAGCACTTCCCTGGAGTGCTTCCTCAGCTGTCAATAGTTTATTCTCAGCATCTCCCTGTATGCCCATGTAACCACCGTAGGCAACATCTTCCTGCAGGGAACCCCACAGCTTAACTATACACTTTATGAAGAGCCATCTGGTTTTGCTCATTTTGAACCTGCTGGCATTATTTGGTACCTCCGCATTTTTTGATTGAAAGAGAAGGAGAACAATCAGTCTCTCTCCACCCTCTTCATGCTATCTCTGATTTTATAGACATGTGCCATGTGCCCTCTCAGTCATCACTTTTCCAAGTTGAAGAAACCTAGTATGGAAATTGCTCCATGATTTTGATCATCCTTGTGGCTCTTCTCTGAGTGTTTTCCACTATATTTCCTTTAAAGTGAGGACCAGGACTAAATGTGGTATTCAACAGGCAATCCAAGTGCACACAGGTGCTCTGCAGGTGCATGATGGTGTTCTTGTTTTCTTTCCCTAATAATTGATAACATGTGCAATGACTCTTGCGTCTATAGGACCTTCTGAGTTGCCTAATACAGTTCAGTTACATGAACTCAACAGTTCTTTCTATTTATTTTTTTTTCTAATAGCCCTGCTGAATCCAACCCCCAAAAATAGAAATTTGTCTTAATTTATCTGGAAATTTAGCTCTGTTGAAGGAAACGAATGGCTAGAATATTGCTAAAAGGAAAACATATTCTTAGTCATTGTACCTTCTAAGATTTCTGGACGGGCTATGTTTAAAATACAGCCATGCTGAATGGGGAAGGAGGATCAACCACAGAAAAATTGAACAGCAAAAGGAAATGTTTCAAAATGTTCTAAACTTGTGAAAATAAAAGTATGACAGAATAGAATAATAATAAAAGAAACCCTCTGTCAATTTCCCTGCAATAGAGTGTACTCCCTTCTTTTAAATATTTTTGTTAGAGCTCAAACCAATGAAACCATGAAAACAACTGAAATAGATGAATCCTTCTGCCAGTTGCTATTGCAATCTATTACTTGCAGGAAGAAAGCCTGTTTATTTAAGAAAATATCCCCTTTGCTCTTAAAGACGTAGTCAGATATTTGCCTTACTTGAAAGCTGTTGTAAATATCATCCTTTTTCATTTCACAATCCTTGCTAGGTATATTATTATAAGTTACAAATTTAATCTAGTCTGTGCTGATACTACTAAGTCAGTCTGATAACGGCACTGTAGAAAACCAGAAGTGATGACCCAAACTTCAGTCCAATGTTTCCTTCTTCCAGGGTAACCGGTACCTATTTCCCACTTGGTTCCACCAAGGAAGCCACTAAACCACAAAAGCCCCCAGCTGATGCCCACCCTCAGGTTTTCCTCCTGCAGCACTGGCCTGTACTCCCTGGGATTAGTCTGACAACCTCAAGCCAAGTGCAATTGGGTACAAATATTGAACCCATGACTAAAAATGTCTTTTCAAAGTTGTGCCTAAGTATCTCCAGCTGCTTTATGAGAGTGAGTGAAATGGTCTGAAAGCTTCATTTCAATTAAAATGAGCTCTGCTCTAGGTCTTCTTGCAACAATCAGCAGCGGCATTCAACTTTCAAAAGCTGATGTTAATGCAGTATTGGCAGGAGTGTACTGGCCTGTTCACTACTTGTGCGAAAAGCAAACAGCTCTGGTCTGCATCACACAAACAGAGCTTCATATTTCCACAACCTTTGATCTGCAAATTTCCTACCCTTACCACTCTAGCTTGGCTTATGTACTTGGAAGTCTTCTACAGAGACAGACATTTCTTTGGGGCATGATGAGCTTTTGACTTTTGTCTTTCTTTGATTATTTTTTTTAGAAAGGTAGAGAGCAAAGACCTGCTCTGTGAGCATGCCTGCCCCAGGCAGCCACTATTCACAGTGGAAGCTGAGTAACAGTTTGCTATTCAAACAGAGATCTGAGTGTGTTGTACAATTCCAGCAATATGAAACTGACATGGAAAGATGGCATGGAGCCATTCATTCCTGCCTGGCAAAGAAGGAGGCTTTTGGAAAGGCGGATAGGGAGAAGGGTTTTGACAGTAAATTGGCAAGGCATCAAGTGAGGGTGAAGAGGCCATTGGCAAACACTTGGAGCATTGAGAAAAGGAGAGGACAAGTAGCTGGGATGAGATGGACAGAGGTGTGGTGAGAGATATGGACTAAGACTTGCAGGGATTTGGTGTGACCTGGTAATGTAAGCACTTTGCTGAGACCATGGAGATTTTAGTGTAAGTCTGAAGTTCAGTAAACTACCTTATTACCACTGGAAAGTCACTTCACTTTCCACCTCTCAGTTTCTCCCCTCAATCTCTTCCTGATTATTAGATCAGCATACACAAAGAATTGTCAAGACAGGGGGACAAGAAAGATGAATTGTACTGTAACTTAAAGATGAGGACATGAGACCTGAGTCAAAAGATGGCATGATTCTGTGGGGCTTAGGGGAAAGGGATGAAGCAACCATAGCTCCCTTCAGATCTGACATTGTTATGTTTTCAGCTCTAAATGCAGAGATATGATGCTATGGATGAGGTACAGAACATGCAGCGCGCAGCCAGCACAGCAAAGTCGTTGCCAGGTAGAGATAAATGTAGCACAGACAAATTGCATAAAGCCCATCTTTTTTGGTCTTTGACGGCTAAAGAAGAATGTGGCATTCAGAAACCCCTCCTGTGTGCTGGGGCAGAGAACAATTAGCTAAACTGACCCTTTAATAGTACTCGAGGAGAAACACATGCTCATGCTGCTTTACGTTTATTTTTTGTTTTAATAATCAAAATCAGCTAGGCTGTATCTTTGTGGAGGTACTCAAGTTTGTTTTCAGTTCTCATGTATGTGATGATGTGCCTTATCATGCACTGGTGGATTAGTTTGTTTACACAAACTTGGCTTCAGAAGCTGAGTGTTGTATGAACACAGCACAGTGAGGAAGCACTGAAGTCTGAGCCTTGGATCCTGACTGTGTTCTCCATTCAAATGATACCACTAGCACTCCAGTCCTGGGTGCTGCACCCATGCCCCCTCAGAGACAGATGCCAATGCCAGGACTCAAGTTTTATTCAGTATTAGAGACTTTCAGACAATGACTCCAAAATGTCTGGAAATTGCTAACTGTTTATGTAGGCACAGCCATGGTGTATCTCCTTTCAGAGAGGCAGTATCCAGGATTTTAAAAAATCTTCTAAAATCAGGAAAAAAGACTTATGTGCAACAGGAACTCACTTGTTGTTAGCTGCTAGTCAGTCTCCCTAATGCCAAGGTACAGTACCTCTCTGTACCAAGATGGGCTAGTTTAACCTGAGCTCCTAGTGGATGTTACAAAGGAAATAAAATTAACTGTATATATCTTAAAGCACTGAGCTCTTCCGAAGGAATTGTTCTTTTCACAGAAGGAAGACCTGTGGACTAGTGTGGCAGAGACCTAAGACTTAAAAATACCGGATTCATTCAGCATAGACTAATTATTTATAACTCTGTAGGTTTTAACTGGAATTCTAAGTGCAGCTCTCCATTCAATTAATCCAAATGTAGGTGTCTACATGTCAGCTGGGTGTGTAAACTTCTGCACTAGTCACTGGGGATCGAAAGACTGCAGTCAATGGAGGCAGGGGTAGTTCAGCTAAGCAAATGATGGAGTTTATCTTCTAACAGTGTGAATTTTCTCTCTTAGCTCCATTCCCTATTGACTAAATTTCCATTGATTCTAATGGAACCTTAGACCTGTAGCTCACATAGAGTTACCTATATCACATTCAGCTAAATTTAGGCATCCTATCAGCAGCCAAATTTCTCTCTGTAAGGTTGATTAGGTTAAACTCATCTGGGCAGGTGAGTGGCCTTCTGTTCTACATGCATTACTTCAGTGCAAAACTTCTCATGTTGTCAAGACTGAATATTAAAGTGACAGGTCTGAAAACAGAATAAATTGCTTCAGAGTATGGTTCATATAGATGAAATGTATTTGAACTTTCATATTTGTGAGAGCTAAAATTAAATGTCTGAAAGAACACCTGAATTCACCTTTCAAAAATGGCTGTCTTTAAATAGGGGGGTTGATTGCCACCAACACCTACCATGGAGGCTGAACTAGATCAGGGTCAAGGTCCATCCAACCTCACACACAGTTTCAATGCAGACAGTCAGGAGACAGTCCAAAAAAGAGTGTTCTTCCCCTTCTGTGCCATCATAGCTTCAGCAATCAACAACCACTTGGGCACTTTGTACAGTGGAGAATGCATCCAGACAACTTTTTGTAATGTTCCTATTGACTCCTTCCTCCACAGTCTTTCAAAAACCCTTTTGGAATTTGCTCCTGACTTGGAACTCCTGAACATGCACTTCTGCAGAATGAAAAATTCAGGACCTACTGTTGTGGCAGTAAGCTTCACAGCTGAAACATGCTCTATGTGAAATCAGCATTCCGTTGGTTTTCTTCAGATATGTTTCTCAGATGTGTTTCTCAGTGCCTCTTGCTCTTGCATCAAGTGAAATACTGAACTGCCTTTCCCCACTTACCTTCTCCATCACTTTTCAGATTTTACAGATATTGTAGTCTGCCTCTGCCAGAACAAATGTTGTTTATAATAGCAAATGTTTGAAGAGATACCAGTTTTTATCATAATCCGTTCCAGGAACCTAAGCAAGAGTTTACTGTAGAAAGACATTCCTAATGAATACAAAATATCCAGGGAAACAAAAAATCACCTTCAGAGATTTAACACTGGATTTTCTCCCAATAAAGTTCTTTGATTTGGTTGGATATTTTTAGTACATGAGTTGTTGGTTCCTGTGGAACAATAAGACAGAAGTTAACTGGAGTCTGTTTCTCCATTTGTTTTAGTTCTCACATGAGATTCAAGGTATGAAATCCTCACCTATTCTCAAAACCCCCTCAAGCTGAACACATTGCTAATGGTATCTTTAGTTTTCACTTCTAAGGATGAAGAAGTGAGAAATATTTGTAAATGACTACTGCAAACTACTAGTTTAGGTAAAGCTTTTATATAATTCACATTAACTTAAATCCTTAATAAGTTGCAGTCACCACAGGGTATCATGTTGTAACAGCAAGTTTTAACACAGCCATAATAAAATGCAGAATCCTAATTGTCATTAACTTGCAATTCCAGATAGAGGGTGTACATGTCTTGGTTCAAATGCGAAGGAAGGCCTACAAATTTTAGGTAATTTTGGTAGGTAAATGTGCTATTCAGTGATAAAATAAGGATAAGATAGACTGTTTCCATTGTTTTATTATTCACACATTACTTAAAGCAAACTGGGGAAATTAACTAGACAAATTTCAGGTGAATTTTATAGTAAATACTTTTAATGCATTTAATATATCTACTGAGCAGTACTTAGAAGAGATAATTTCACCAGTTAACAGGAATATAGGTTGAAGAATTGAGTGCATATTACTGAAAGGAAGGTTGGAAAGCACAGCATAAATTACAGGCAACTTAATCTCCTATAGAACACAGATTCTTCATCATCTCTGAATTAAAGCTCTGGATCTCAAATTCTGGGTGCTGGCATAAAAGGCTTGTTTATCCTACGTGGCTCCTGGCTCTGTGCATATGTCCAGTCTGTCACTGAATCACAGCTTTTCACTGAACCTTTTTTTTGGGACGTGGTATATTATATGATAAATTTTGAGTGGGATGGGGAAATGAACCATTAAAAAAATTCATTTACTGAAGCACCTGCCTTTCTTACAGTTTTTCAAAGCATAGGCTGGTCTGGAAAAAGCTCCTGGTTCAACCTCTCACTTTTACAGTTAAATTAAAATGCTTAATTGCATAGAGCATTAGTCAGTGCTGATCTCCTGAGGAAATAGGAACTTTATGAATGATGTCTGCCTCCCACTGTGAGGAGTAAAATTACACTGTTTTAAGAATATATGTGTTAAGCTCCTAAGGCTGTTCAGAGAAGTCTGAGATCCCATAATAGACTAATATGGTATTGTGAAAAAATAGTTTTGTGAAGCAAGGTATTTAGTTTGGAAGCTAAGAAGAAGAAATTGTGAAATAAAATGTGACAAAACCATTTTTTATTTGCTGATAGGCAATTTGCTAATTAAGAAGAGAAAAGTGATTGTGTTGAGCTATGCTGATGAAAAAAAACCCTGAGAGTAAGAGTCTAGCTGTCTTTTGGAGGGGAAAAAATTGAAAGACCATTTGCAGGAGTACCGTGTGCATCCCAAAAGCATGCTGATGAATGTCAGCCCATGAACAACTTCAGCTCATGTGAAGTGGGCTGACAAGTAAGATAACAAGAACAAACCCGTGGTCTACAAGCATCGAAATACAGGTTCTGATTAGGTTAGTATGTGAATACTTTGGGCTCAAGCAGATGATCTAAGCATGCACCTGTACACTACTTTATTGGACAGAGGGGGAACTCTGCCTGCTCTTGGGACTGCAACCTCCAGGCAGCTCTAGTTGGAAAGGCAGGTAGCCTTGTAGAGCCCTGAGCCAAGGCACGGGTGCCTCCCTCCTGTTCCCAATGGTGAGGGGTCTGGTGTGCCAGGTGTCAGAGGGATAGAGGAGCACAAATACTTTATCCAGACCTGGCTTGTCATGGCATCAGCTCCTCCTAGGAGACAGCCTAGTGCACAGGAAGTATCCTGCTTTAGACCCGCAACAGTACAAAGACAGAAAATAGTAAAAGCAAGTTTCAGAATCATGCTAGTCTTTGGGTTTGGTCTATCTTTAGTTCATAGACCTGCCAACCTGCAGTCCTAATAGTGTTTATTGAATACTGCAGGTCTGATTTCTTTCCTGGGTCCATCCTTGTGCAGAACGACACTGATGACAGCACTGTTGATATTTTCAGTGGCAGAGATGCATGTGCCTGTTATAAAACCTTGAGACAATCCAAACTTGGACATCTGGAAATGCTCGGAGGTTTTTACTGGGAGAAAGAGAGGAAGAAGTTTTCATGCATTTGCTTTTAAAGTCCAAGTGACACTACTGGGGACAAGGTGGTGTCTCAAGAAAAAAGAAATTGTAAAATCCACCTTTATAATCCCACTTCAAGCCTACTCTAAACACTGTCCAGGTAATGTCTGTATCAATAGGGATCAAGCAAGACAACTGTGCATACACACCTGTTCCCACTATTAATTTTCACTTTCACTTGTAAGTCAGGAAAAGTGGAAAAATACCAATTAAAAAAATCCTGCTTGTGTAAACATTGTCTGTAAATATTTTATTGGCTTATTTTGTTTGACTTGTGGAGCATGATTCGAAAAAGCAAGGGCAGTAGGAGGGAAAGAGATGCAGAATATACCTGCAATTTTCAAAAGAAGTATCAAAAACTTTTCCATAAGGCAGTTTTCAGCAATAAGCACCTTGGCAAATCTGTAATGTGATTTTCCAAGTGGTGTGCAAAATGTCATCCAAGTTTAGATCTGTATTATTGATTTAATCTCCAAAAATGAAATAATAAGTTTTGTTTTTACTATGTTTGATCCAATCTTGCACTCCTTTCCAGACTGAGTTCCTACTGATTTAGCAGTCTGGACTGAGGGATGCACATTTGACTTATCAATTTATTTACAGCTCAGATCTGTCATTGCCATTAGGTATCTAGGATACACATTTCATACACATACAGCACTTAGAAAACATGTACTTGTAGACATACTTTCATTGGCTATGATAATGTAAGGATCATTATCCTTCCTAAAGAAATGTATTTGAATTGCATACATCTAAAGCTACCCTCTAAACACCAGATAAATACCTTCCAAAAATAGCATCACTCATTTTTCACAGCAGGTGTCATTCATCAGGTATGAGGCTGCATCTAAACGTGTTAGTAATAACAATTCAGTTTGGTATGTGACTCCAGCTCATTACCAGCAGCCTCAGGCACTGGAGGCTAGTGAAGTCACTAGAGCTGCATAGAAATACTTAAACCTACAGCAAATATTTAGTCCTATGACATGGATATTACACAAATATTGATCCTGTAAGTTTAAAAGCCTCAGAAGAACCTGGCTTTTCTCCTTCAGGTGTCTGACTTGTCTTACACTTTGCTCGCCTCCATGGTACTGTTTGCAGAGCTGGACCATCTGCCCACCATACTTGATGTGGAAGGGAGTGGTGGGCACAGCAAAGGGGGAGTCAGGGGAGCAGATCCCACCCCTCCACAGGCAGAACTGATGGCTCTGTGAGCTGTGACTACTGCTCTCCGTGTGAAGAAAGAATATTTCATGTACAGGAAAGCCCAGTCCTCCACACTTCTCTTGTCCCTCCTGTGGGATCTGCTCCCAGGTGGTAGCACCAAAGTGATTTTTTTGAGGGTGGGGATGATGCCCTGACACTGTACATCATGCTGCATTACCATGAAACCCATGGTGATATCACAGTTGCCGGCACCCCAACAGCATGGTGCTTGGTGTCCCTCAGTTGCTGTGCCACCGTGCCGGCAGAGAATCCCTGCCAAAAGCTATTTTTGGCACCCCCTCCCCCTACACGGACACTACCACCACAAGTAGCAGAGCTGCTGATGAGAAATGCCACTGTGTGACGGCTAATTAGCAGTCTGCAGGGAATCTTGTTGCATGTTTCTGCTTAATTTGTAATATTCACACCAGGCCTGACAGAAAGCCACTGAGGGGACAGGAGTGCTTCCAGTGACTTTTAATGGGCTGTTTGCCCTGGGACACTGATAATGACAGCCCGGTTTGCAGAGGCAGTGAAAAGGCTCTCCTCAGGCCCCACCAGACACCAGAGCCTGTTGACCTTAATTAAATTTCATGGCACACTTGGCTTAGTCCTGCAGTAATTGCTCACCCTTTACTTACATGCCTTGGCTAAATGGGAATGCCTTCCTAGGCAGCAGTTCACCCAGAGTGCAAAGCACGAGACCCTTCTGCAGTGCCCTGTGCCTCTTTTCAGTGTGATACATTTATTACTACTCACTATTGTTATAGAAATATTTCCAAACCTTGCTTACATCCTGTATGTTTGTGGTGCTTCAAAACACAAACAGCAGGAACCCATATCTGCATCTCAGGACATTGTCACCCAGACTTGTTGGGTTTAGTTTGATATCTCAGTTACAGAAACACAAAACAAACTGAGGTTTCCTCAAGGTGACAAGCCTTGGACATCAACAGTCACCTGGAGGTGGTGCATGAGGAAGGAGTCCAACCCTGTCTTGGTCTCTGCCTCCCTGGGATGCAGGGAAGATTTGCTGCTTGCTCATGCTGAGGGGATGAGAGGGTGTCCTTTGTACCAGAAGTCACAAAGCAAGTGGTTCAATTACTCTCCCTGCTATGTCCCACCATCTGGCCTTGAGACCTGTCCCACCAAGGGATGCTCTCTCAGGCTATGCAGTGATCCCAAAGAAGCCTTTGGCCATACTCATCCTTACAGACCACAAACCTAGAGAAGAAACTTTCTCAGTAACTCATTAGGTTTTATCTTCCCCCAGGGTCCTGAGAAATACAAGCAGATCATACCAGCTCTCCTGACATTCCTTTTTTTGAGTCTTCTGAACACAGACATAAATTCCCCAACAACCCCTTGGGGAGTCAGAAAAGGAGTGCTCAGGCTTTGATCATCTCCTTGAGTGGGGAAAATGTAGAGAAATGGGCAAAAAATTGTGTACAATGCTGAAGACACAAGAGGAGGGTAAGAAGAGGGAGAGACTATGGTGAGGACAGAACAAGGAGAGGTGAAGAGTGGAAGGGCTGGAAAGCAGAGAACAAAGGGGAGAAGCCCTGAGCATTTGAAAAAGCAGGTAAATGAGGGAGCGAGCTGAGATGGGAAAGAAAAGAGGAGCACTAACTTAAGAGAGACGTATAACAAAGGGAGGAAAAAAGTCTTAGCAATGTATTAAATAGGAAAGAAATAGGGAAAAGGGAGCTAAAGAAAGCCACAATCAGAAAGAGAAGACTTCCTTGCCAAGAAAGAGAGGTGAGAGCAGGCTGATTCTAAGAAGGAAAACTACTGAAATCTGAAGAAATACATTACAGGCTTGACACACAAAAGCAGAGACATAAACTGTAATAGAGAGCAAAAGAAAATAAAGGGGGGAAAGAAAGCAGGTGGAACAAAAGGCAACAGGGTATGTAACGGTTTTAAAATATTATTAAATGTCAAAGTTGGATTAAAAAAATTATTGCTGAGCTCATTTCTCTCTTTAGAACTGTACAGTATGAAATGAAACATATGCAAAGTCTGGCATTGCTGTTCAAATCTGCTTCTAATGGGTACAGATAATAAAGCTGGTGACTGTTTGAGAGCAAATGACATTATAAATGGTGACCTGTAATCTACTGTAAACTCTTACCCTCTGCTTACACAAACAGACCAGGGTGTTTGAAATAAGAAGAGACTTTTATTTTCTTTCTTTTCATGTAGAGGCCATTGGACTTCTGGCCAAATTTCCCTTCCCAAATGACGAGTGGTTAAAATGCTGGGCTGAAGGTTTTGTCTAGAAAGAAAATAGTTTTATTTCGTATCTTCACTATTAGGAGTTATGGTAGTCTGTTCTGTTTACTGTGACTGTATAGAATGTGGAGGATTACTGAACAATTTGGCAGAGGGTAGTTTCTTTTCCAAGTGATAAGGTGGTGTGGAAGAGCTGCTCATTCCCAGCACAGCCTCCAGACAGCTTCCTGGAAGGCTTCTTGCTCATCCCTTGCATGCACAGCACTAGAGCTGTACTCTGTGTTGTCCAGGGGAAGGAACAAACCAAGCACTTCAAGCTACCCAATGCTGTCTTATCTGGTGTGATCTGAGCACCAAGTATGCAGAAGGTTTGACTTACACACACACAAATACACAGACAGGAGATACACACACCTACACATTTACATGAGATGGGCAAGTGCATGTGACAGCCACAGTCCTGATGAACAGAGATTGCAGAGCCTTTGTTCCTGTGGGATAGAGAGTTCCCAATCCCAAATGGAAAAGACAAAGCCATGGTCTAAGCAGTGTTCTGCCCTGCCCTGCAGAAAATGTCCTTGGAAAACAGCCTGAGATGTCCTTGCTGTGTGCTGTGCTGGGTTATGGGGCTGGAGGTCAGCTGCACAACTCAGCTCTTTATAACTGTGCTAATGCAAAGAAAATGTAGTGCAAAATGTAAAATGCCTTTATGCAAGTTGTGTGGGTTTTGGTCACTGCTCCCAAGCTCACCAGACTGCTACAGCTCCTTGTGCAGTAACCAAATGTATGATCACATTGCTTGGCAACATTGTCCTTCCAGAATCAACACTTTTAGAGTCACCTCAGCCCCTTTCCTTCCCTCCTTCTCCCATTCAAAAACATCACCCACAGTCTGCTTCCCTCTCATCAGAGCAAAAGGCATATGACCTCTCCAACCTTTACCACATGTGCTGCAGAGCAGGTCTCAATTAGAAGTCTAATTTTAATGTTTTAAACATCACTGTACTTGTGAGATGATGGCAAGAGACAAGGATGGGCAAAAGACATAGAAACCCACAAGAAAATCTAATGATGAATCATCGTTTGAAGGGTGAGTCATGCCCCAGTGCATGTATATGTCAAGCTTGAGACTGGCATAGCTTCACTTGATTAACCCAAATCTGCTTTGTTTAAGTCTTCTCTTGCTTTTAAGAAAACAGTAACACACAGCGCTTGTACAGAGGTTTTATTGCCTATCTATGGGAATATTCAGGTGGACCCCAGCATAGAAGCCATGTCTGGAGGGGACATGCAGTCTCACTTCCAGTCCCAGAACAGGGCCAGTTCCACTCTAATCCTTTTTTAATAGAGGTTTGTACGCTTTGCTCTTTAAATTCGCTGGAGATGGAGTTTCAGACCATCCCCATCTATCATTGTAGACTCAGACCTCTCACAGCCATCATATTTACAGTTAAAGGAACAGCTATCATTTCACAGGGGCAATTTCAGGACCACACACAAAGATGTGAAAGCAACTGTCCCACTTTCACTGGCCACATGCTCTCCTTGGGGCCCCTGACCAGTGATAGGTGCTTGCACAGCAAGCAGGGTGTGCCTCTGCATGGAGGTCCCTGTCAGCTGCCTGACCACCAGTGCTGATGTGAGGGATGGGGATGCATGGCCACACTGGTAACAGCACAGGCTTAGGTCAGTGTAGAGTGATGGAGAAGCTGAGTTTCAGACTGTCATCTGATGTATAGTATCTTTGGCTGCAGTTTGACAAACACATTCAGCTCACACGAGTTGGAAGTCATGCTGAGCCAGGCAACAGTGGGACTGCAGCTGTTGCTGGCCTGGCTGCCCAGCATCCTGAGAGATTGGCTGTCCCCTTCAGGCACAGTTCTGCTGCATGCTGCACAGTGAGGCTGATCTGCTGTTAGCATCCCTGGTGTTAGCAGGGCTACCTCGTGGTGGCCATCAGAGGTGGGCTGAGCGCTCTGCCATGTCCCTGCATTTGTGTGACACTGCAGCTGGGCAGCACAAGTGCATTTACTCTTGCACTGCTGTCCCATTCAGCTGGCTACAGGACAGCTGGTATTGCCAAAACCCTGCCAGCATTTCTCAAGTACTATCAAAAAAATAACCCAAACCCTATTATACTTGTTTCTGTGTATTTGCTGAAGAGTAGGAGGGAAGATCTGCTTTATGACAGAAGAAACTGTGTAGCAGCCTTCCATGACAGGCATGCAGAGTTTTCTACGAAATAGAATATATTAATTTATTATATAGAAAAGCATTTGTATATTAACAATTAAGGATCCTGGATCTTATTCTGCACTGATGCAGAAGGATTTGGCTTTTGTAATTCATTTAGAAAGGGAGACAATGCTGATAAAAGCACCAAATTGTTCTTGGCAGCCAGGTGGTCTGGAGAATTCCTAATTTCTAGTCAAGTGTTGAGCTGCACAAACATTGAGATAATACCATGCAACTCTTGCAAGCATTTAGCCATTGGCAAACAGCTGCCTAGCAATCTCTTTATGAGATTTATTTCTCTCTCATGGTTTTGTCAAGGAAACAGTAGTTGTTGATAACATTCAGAAACACAGAGGCGTTCTTTAACACTCAGGACAGTGAACAAGCCAAAAATCTGCTGTAGAAAATAAGCTTGTGTGAACATTTGACTTCTTCTGTTGTTTTACAGATTATACGTGCCCAACATTTATAATTCAGGGGATACATATTTGCAAGTAACATCAGTCCCAATTCCTAGAGCAACAGACTTTGTGGTTCTCTGATTCCTAACCCTGGAGGTGTGGCTGAGATTAGAAAAGATGTGTATGTAGTAATTTTTTTACAGTGCTGTGCTCCTTTTGGCCTGTCTTTTCCAGCCTCAGTGCCCTAGAGCTTTTAGACTATGTTATTCTCTGAACCCTAATGCTAACCATAACCCTAGTGGCAGCTTGGGTCTGGGTCTGAGGTGCTCAGCACAATGGGTGGCCCAGATAAGAATGGTTTGAAGGCAGCTATGTCGGTGCAGTGCTATGCTTTCTTTGGGAGGACGTTTCCAACCCCCGTGAAAATCTTGCTTTATTTTATGAAAACCTCTCTATTTTAGCAGGCATTTCACATAGAATTCATACTGGGGTTTGCAGCAACATCACTCATCTTCCTGCAGTAAAAACTCTGGTTTGTTTTGACATTCATTCCTGATGCTTTTTCCTTTCGCAAAAAAACAAGACAACTTACCCAAGATGAGGCTTGGGACAGTCATGGGAAGGAAACAAAACTGGAACACATGTAGGAGGCCCTAAATTGGTGAAGCATTTGTATTTTTTCTCTTTTGAAGCAGAGCCAGATCATCACTCTACAAAGGGTCAAGCTGGGCAGCCAATGCCAATGTCCAAAACTGAAGCACATCAGGTTTTCCTCAAAATGAAAGTGCTGCCTACAGTTCTGAGCCTGTGGGAAAACCACTCCTGACTTCTGAGCACAGTTGCAGCATGCTGCAGCTCTGGTTCTTGTTGATTCTTTTTGGAAGGGAGAAAGGGCAGATTGGAAAAATAACACTTGAAAATTTATTCCAGCACATCAGAGAAAGCTCCATCCTTCTCACCTGTTTAATTCCAGCAGATTCACCCTGTGAGAAGCAGCTGAAGGGCAGGTACCGGGCAAGATCTGTGCTGCAGCACAACATTTTGCCTTACTTTTGGCTCACTGCCACAAAAGCACCCCTATGAAACCATCCCTACAGGCTCCACAGGCAGCACACGGCTTAACACCATTTTAAATTGCCTCTTTCATTCTGTGTAGCACAGCAGTATTGGCAGATAGAAGAAAACGTAAAAGCATATCACACGAGTCAAGGCAGATTCTGTACGGCAAACTTACCCTCTCCATTAGGGTGGTTGTATAAGGGCTGATTGCTTCCTCTAGGGGGAAGATGGGATTTGGTACTACAGTGCTCGAGTCCTTTCTCAATAAGAGAAAACCACTATTATGGTCAACTCTTATATCAGGGCTTTTACTGAGTTTATCTTAAAATTAGGAAACTGCATTTTGGGATTTTGCCTCTTTGCTGCTTATATTTCCCTCTGTAGGAATGCTGCTGTATTTGGGAAGTTCAACATACTTGCATTTGTGATGTGAACCAACCGGTCAAATCCAATTTCTGCTCGAATTTATAGGAAGATTTTCAGTCTGTCAAAAATAACCCAGATTTAATATCAAGAACATTATAGTCCCTCAAATGCATACTTTTTCCTCTGAGTCACAAGCAAAGAGCAGTCTTTAGGCACATCCTAAGGACACTAGTGTAGATCATCAAACAGCCCCAAACCTGACAGAATGGTGTCAGTTCAGCTGAGGGAACAGCCTGCTCTTGCTAAGCTCACAGCAGGGAAAGGAAGGGATTGTGGCAGGTCACTGTTTTCACACCTAGGCAAGGACTTCTGGAGCACTTGAGGATTGGTTGCATTCCCTCCATACTTTCGATTCCTGAGTTAATTTCCCCAAACGGGCAGTGTTGAACAGAGCTGGAAACGTGCAGAATTGCAGACCTGTCCCTGCTCTGTGCACCGACAGCCAGAGCAAACAAGGAGAGGAGGAAGAAGGAATTACCCTGGTGATCCCTTCTGTGATTCCCCAGCAGCTGCAGTCCTCAGCTGACCCCGGCGGGGAGAGACTGTGAGAGTTACACTGGATTACAGATCCCAGCTGCTCTTAACCCGGGGGCAGCCACGACTGACTTGGCCAACAGTGCAGCAGGAATCGCCTGTGCATGGTTTCATCACACCAGGCAGTTATTTATACAGTCTTCCTGAGTTCCCTTTGCCTTTCTTTTATCCCTGCAAATCCTCACTATGTTGTTGTGTGGCAATAATAAAATTGCCACTAAAGTTAAGACAGTTTGATTTTTATGTTTTTAAATTCAAGTGATGGCTAGTCCCAGGAAGCCCCACATCTCAGCAGAGCAAGGAGTTTGCATCCTAATGTAGGTTGATGATTCTTTCCTCTTCTCCTTTCTTAGAAGGTCCTTTCTACATCTTCTGGTACTAACTGATACAAAATCAGAGTATGCATTAGCATATGTGCTCAGCAGGTAGTTCCCAGTGGTGGACAAACTGTCTCAAAGAGTGGCATAACTGCACTGAAGTAAATTACCTGATGATAGCCGGGATTTTGTACTTTTTCTTTTGGAATCTGCCTAGGAATTCACACCCCTTGTGCACAATGCATCTTAGATTCATTCAGGGGAAAATTAATGCATTTCTGCTTGACAGTTTTGGAATATTTATCTTTTATATTTGGTCTTCAAGGCAAAAATATTTATACCAGAGCTGCCCTGTGTAAGCATGGTAGCACTGTGAGGATGGAAAAACAAGATATCCCCTCTGCCCTCTCCTCTGTGCCTGTCCTAAAGTAGCCCTGGTCATGTATTCCATGCAGTGGGAAAAGGTTGTGCACTGTATCCAATACTCATGCTCATTTTTATTTTTGCAGCATAAGGATGTTCAATGCTCAAGGCAGCAGAATTCCTAACCTACGTGGGTTTTTCTGCCTCAACAGAAGGTCTTGGGCTGCCTTTGATGGGAGACTGACACCCAAACTCCACGAGGTAGGGGGAACAGGAGAAGAGATTGTTGTTTAATACCATTGTTTTATTCCAGAGATGTACATAATAAGAAAAAAATTAACAAGCAGAGTGTTTTGTATTTCTTCAAAGGCTGCTGTTGTCATCCTGTCTGTCTTCTGTGGTTGCTACTGACTCTATGTCATCACCACACCACAAGGTTGTTGCAAAGAACAGGAGAGGCCAAGTTTTCAATGATTAGTTTTTCTCTCTCCTCTCCTCTCCTCTCCTCTCCTCTCCTCTCCTCTCCTCTCCTCTCCTCTCCTCTCCTCTCCTCTCCTCTCCTCTCCTCTCCTCTCCTCTCCTCTCCTCTCCTCTCCTCTCCTCTCCTCTCCTCTCCTCTCCTCTCCTCTCCTCTCCTCTCCTCTCCTCTCCTCTCCTCTCCTCTCCTCTCCTCTCCTCTCCTCTCCTCTCCTCTCCTCTCCTCTCCTCTCCTCTCCTCTCCATACAACGCACAAGACTAAGAATCCAGCTGTTCAGAGCAGCATCTAAGCACGTGCTAGTCTTTAGGCCTCAACTGTGAACAGATGTGAGCAAAGTTATGGAGTTTTGCTGATTCGCAGCCTAAATGATCCAGCATACACTTTGCTCCTTTGCTTATCTAAGCCATTCTAACCCTTATTGACTGATCCAACTCTGCATGTGATACGTGAGTTTATGTTGCTAAAAATGCAACATTAGAAGTCACTGAGACTGACCATCTTTAATTGACCAGAGTATGGGCCAGGTCCATGCTCTGGCTGTGGGAAGTGAGGAGAGCTGAGGGAGGAGTGCTGCAGACCTGGCATGACCTGCCAGCAAGCAGAGGACGGGCTGTCTCTGTGCAAAGCACTCTTTCCAAGTGCCATAAAGTCATGGTGCTTATTAGGTCAGAAACCTTGAGCTGGTGGAAATAATTTCTGCCAGTGTACGCTAGAGCAATCTGACGTTCAAATACCCTTGCGTTATCAGCAGCGGGTAGGAAAAAACAAGCCATTTTCTCTCCAAAGGCAGTAAATGTCCTGCAGTCCTATCTCCTTATGCAACCCCTAAGAATGGACCACAGTTTCACCAATTTGTGAATTAAGTTACCTGATATCAGGAACAGGAACTCCTACATAATACCCTCATTAATACCTGCAGGACAACAATGAGTCTGCTATTCCATTACTCTCTGTTAAATAAAATCAGTCCCTGCTTTGGTTAATACATTGGATATTTAAAACTTTTTATTTGTTTGTGTGGTAGAGGAGTAGTAGCCAACTCCAGATGATGGGACAGATGGAATTTTACAGTGCATAAAAAATTGGGTTCTCGATAATAAGTCATGTGTTACACTTGCATGTTCTACACAATTAAGATATTTCCTTTAACAATTAACAAAAATTGAAGAGAATTGGCATCACAGGATTTTGACATAGCTGTAATGAAACTCCAGAGCTGAAACTACAGAACTTGCAAAGGACTCTACCCAGAAAAACAGGTTTAAGGAAGCACAGGATGCCCATCAGGTATGCTCCAGCAGAAATTGCCCATCTTTCTGGGTGAGGAAGGACTCTTTCTATAAAGCAGGCCACTTGAGCTCTCCAGTGCTCGTGAATGCTCTTGCTGTGTACAACAACAGGCTCTGAGACTATAGATTGACTTACCTTCCAAATGAGAGTCTCTCCAAAGATGTGCAATGGGAAAAGGAGTGCAAAAGCTGACATGAATTCCCTCCATCTTCACCGCCTTTTAGCAGCCAGCATTGGACATCAACTTCACTTTATAGCCTTCTAGTCACAGTCACTCCCTCTTCCAAATCAGTCAGCAGGCAGTGCTGGGTGGGAGACAGGATGTTGTCAGTTCCCAGGGAGCAGGATTTACCCCTTCCAGCACCTGGGGGTATGATATGTGACTTTGTTGAGTTTCAGATCTGGATAATAACTAAAGCCCCTTACAAAGACTATCTCAGTATTCCAGAAAAGACATTGGGGGCAGGTTTTCAGCATCATCCAGTGTAGGTCTGGCAGCCACTGTACTAGCTAACCCTTAAGCCAAACCACTCTCATTCTTTTAAATCTTCATCTCTTCTCAAGGAAGTTGTTTCCTTGGTGATCACCATGATCCTGAGATTCCACTTGTGTTTGCAACAGGAAGACTAAAAAAGAAAAAAGCTAACACAGAGAAAAACCATTGCTAAAATGGTTTTAATCTCCTTACTAACTGCAATGGTTATGCAGAAAGGAAAGTTTTTATCTGCCTACCTTCTGGTCAGAGGTTTTGTGTAATAATGAGATCTTCTAGAGAGTGCTATTGCAACCACTGAAGTCAATGGACATTACAATATTAACTGAAGGAGAATCCCAGTCAGATCCTGAAAATTAAATCATATATCTAGAATCCTAATTGTAAATGCCCTCATGAACAAGACAGAGGGCAGCAGCTATCAAGTACTTCAGTGAACACTACGTGTTCTGCCCCAGCCAGCTGCCACAGGATGAGCAGGAATATTATCTGCTGTCAGCTTACATGAACATGCATCGTGTCAAGCAGAATGGGCCTCTTCTCCTCCACCTTGTGCTCACCAAGTCTTTGCTGAGACTGTCCTTTGCTCCGTGCAAGCCTCTTTCTCATGAGTGTTTGCAGAAATCCCAGGCCAGCATGGAGGAGCCTTAACTCTGTATAGTGGTACAACCTCTTGCACCTGAGTAGCACTTACTGCATGTATAAATCCCAGTGGATGAAGTCTTTAGTCCAATAGGAGAATTTCCAGTTACCTGTTGATAAATCCTCTCTGTCCCTTGACAAAATATATTCAACCTTATAGCCACAGAAGAAACCCTTTCCTATAACATGTCTCAGAGCTCAGCCAAGCACTGGTCACTGCTGATGAGCCCAAAGTGACCAAGCAGAGGAAGTCAAGGGCTCAGCTTCTTAGGAAAGACCTTCACCATCATGAAGATCTGAGTCTTCTGCTCTTTCCAGTAAGTTAATAACTAAGCAATTCTGAAGCATATGGTTTCCTTACTGTTTTCACTGGAATTCAAAGCTTAATCATTCCCTTTGTTGGCACTAGGTTATGTCATTTCCTCCCTGTTATATTTGCGTAAACTTACAAATATCAAGTGCTGTCAGGCACCTCCCAGAATCAGTGGGTGGGGAATCATCAACTGATCTGAGCTGTAAAGGGACCGGTTAAAAATGAAGTAGATGGCTGGGAAGGAAAAACAAGGGACTATGGAGAGAAAACAGCTCTTGGAGTACCCACAATTCCTTTCCTGAGATGCCCCATGCAATGGCTCCATCCTTTTATATATTTATTTCTTTTCCTCAAGAACCACATAGCACAACTCAACCCTAAGTGCAATGCTCATACCTGCATTTGAAAATACTCTTTCCTAATATACTGTGCAATGGCAGGGAATGAGGCAACTCTTATGATGTACTCTTCTGTAGGGCTGAATACTGAGTTTCAGGTAACCAGATGCTTGGTCTCACACAATCTCAACAGACTGTGTGGTAAAGCATGAAATCTATTGGAAAAAAAGGATCTGTAATTTTTCTTTCATTTTTCTCCTTCAGAATTGTCTGAAAAGAGTCCTCTCTCTAAAGTCTCTTCATTTAAAAGAATTTTTTTTACCACAAACAAGTATTTTAATTATGATAATTTAGAGTTGAGGACAGAGGTCCCATCCACCTGCTATGGATTACTGGGGTGAGTTATTTGTGTTTTTCACCTTATCAGGCAGTTTTGTAAGTTATTCTAGTGAATATCTGGTTTCCCATGGCTTTGACTGACTGCCTTATCTAACTGAATCATACTCAGACTTCCTGTCATCTCTGAATATGTCTATTTTGGTGATAAAATGCAAGCGACTATATTTATTTGTGGAAAAAGTAGGTCAGGGTAAAAATTTTTAGGTGGACATTAGAAGCTGAGACACTGGGAAGACTTGTTTCTTTTCTTAACATTATCAGATGCTATAATATTTAACACTTCTAAATATTCTGTTTGTCTGTAAGCATTTTTAATTTATACTGGCAATATAATTATGAGTTTGCTATTTATTTTCACCTATGTGTTGCAGAACCATGAACACCTGAGGAAGATTGAAAACTAAAGATGGATCCTGAACTTAATAACTACTCCTGCTGGGAGTGCATGAAATCTGTACAATGTTGCTTGTTCATATGTAAAAATGACAGGAGGTCATACTGATGGTGAGCTGAACCTCATAAGTATAAACAGCCACATAATAGACCAATATGGAAATATCTGCCACAGGGAAACTCTCTATAACTCTGCAGCATGAGTGTTTATTTAGATGGTAAAGTTTAAGAGTTTCTATTCTTTGTATAGGAACACTTCCCATTTCACTGCAGACACTTGCATTGACTATATGTACTTTAAAACCCTTTTGAAATATGCATGTTTATATTTGCTGTTCCTTTTGCATCATGCTCCCAGTGCCCACAGCAGCCTGTGGTACTGAGCTTCTTGGGTTCATGATGAATTAAGCAGGGTGTCTCCCTGTTTTTCAGGCAGACTCTACCTGAATTCTTCTGGCCCAACACCCTGTCTCCCTGGCAGCACCTCTCAAAATTTATAAAAAAGTCACGGGTCAGCCAAACTCTAACAGCATCCTGTGCCTTGCAAACAAGTTTTTAAGAAGTCATAAACCAGCAGCTAGATAACCCTTCCAGGAGAACAAATGAAACCTGAATCACAGTTTGATCCCAAGTCGCTTCTTCCACACCAGACCAAAGAGTATGAAATAAGAAAAAATCAACCCTTGAAACCATTTATATCAGAGGTCTTTGCAGCTTTCGGCAATCTCTAAAGGAAAATAACATGTCATTATACGAGAACTGTCTCTCCCAGAGAAATGTCAGGGATTCCTCCTCGACCATCTGACATCAGTCATCCTTTGATTGACATCCACCTCTCTACAACCTCCTTTCAGGTGGCTGTAGACTGCAAGAAGCTTGTCCCTGAGCATCCTTTTCTACAGGCTAAACAACCCCAACTGCCTCAGCCGCCCCTCATAAGACTTGTGCTCCAGAACCTTTCACAGCTCTATTATCCTTTTCTGGACTCACTTCACCACCTCAATGTCCTTATTGTAGTGAAGGACAAAAAACTGGACACAGTACTTGAGGTGCAGCCTCACCAGTGCTGAGTACAGGGGGACAATCACTTCCCTGGTCCTGCTGGCCACATTATTCTTGATAAAAGCCAGGATGCCATTGGCCTTCTTGGCCACCTGGGCACACTGCTGGCTCGTGTTCAGTGGCTGTTGACTGGCACCTCCAAGTCCTTTTCTGCTAAGCAGCTTTTCAGCCAATCTCTCTCCATCCAGTCTGTTGTGCTGCATGAGGTTATTGTGACCCAAGTGCAGGACCTGTCACTTGGCCTTGTTGAACCTCATGCCAATAATCTTAGCCCATTTATCTAGCCTGTCCAAATCTGTCTGCAGATCTTCATACCCTCCAGAAGATGATCATAGGTTGGTTTGGGTTGGAGTGGACTTTAGTGGTCATGTAGTTCCATATCCCCTCTGCTTCTCCCTGCCATGGACATGGGATGCCACCCACTAGACCAGTCTGCACAGTTTTTCTACCTTCTATTGGCTAATTGCTGAATAAGTGATTTGGTTGTTTTGCTGTTTGTAGCCTCAAAACCCAGTGATTTAATGAGAGTAGCTGACACCAAGTGTTATATTTCTCTACATTAGTTGTTATAACTCTGTTCTCCCCACTTAGCGGGCAGAATCATGAGGGTATTAAATTATCTTGTTCTTCCCTGACACTGATTCACACACGCATATGCACACAGAAAAATCATCTCTGTGACCTCTGCTTGACAATGATAATATGATAGTAATTGACTTTTCACTATTGTGTGGTTATGATACCAAAAATGGACATACTTCAAGAAGCAAGGCTATCATTCATTATAGCTCCATCAGAAATTCTTTCAGGTATTTTCTACCTTAATTCAGCTCTGGAGCCTAATTCTCTTTGTAATTAACAATTACAGTGTACATTGAAAAAAAACCACATAGAGTAGGCAAATGGATGTGAAATGAATGTGTATCATTCCCACCAAGTTTCTTGAAACCTACTATTTCTGTTTTTCTTTTTCATAAAATGGACAAGTGAGTCTACTTTAAAGAAAATTACTCCTTGGCAATAGTGACCCAAGAGGTCTTCAAGTCTGCATAGCAAGCAATCTTGACAGCTTGATTATTTGTTGTAAGAACAGCTCTGAAACATTTAATCTATAGAGCGTGTTACAATTTCAGCTGAGAAATTTCATCTTCAATATTCCTGAGGACTGAACTAAAGTGAGAGGCAGGCAATTACAAGTCACTCATTAGTATCCACACTGTGGTTTAATCCTTGTTAGAGGAGAATAACAAATGCAGAAAGGTTCATTTTAGTCCTTGCGTAGGAAACTCAATTCAAGGGTGTATTTTTTAGTCTGCTCAGAAGCATGCAAAAATAATGTTCATTAATGTTACGGAAGATACAGATGATATGTGAGAAAAGGATATAGCAATGACCATTCATTCTGGCAGAAGGCTTCAGGAGCTCTCTTTGAAGTCTGACAACAGGAATTTGTGCCCAGATTTGCCAATCTGTGACGATTAAATTAGGGGATAACGGAAAAGATGGTGCTGTCTTCATTCTTGGTTGAATTAATGATTTGTGAGTTGTGGGGAATGCTTACCTCTCTGGCTGGTTGTTGTAGAACTTTTGTTTCATCAAACTCTGATTGTAAGCCTGGATTTAAATCCCTAGGAGCTCTTATAATTCTTTCATGTAACTCCACTGCTATTTCTCCAGACCACATATTAAATACTTTGTAAATGCTACAGGAATGTGTATTTATGCTAATAATCCAAGGATGCATGGAAGAGACACAAGCATGAACCATCCTTGAACAGGGAAGAGGACCTTCCAGTCCAGGAGGTGCAGTCAGACATGAAGGGAGCAGCTTTCGGTTGTGGGAGGCTGCTGGTGGCATGAGGTCACCTCTCTCCATCCCTGCACTGCCTTGCTCCTTTCTCTGTCACATCGCCACGTGCTGAGCCTTGCTTCTGCCCAAATCTACCCATGGTCGGTGCCTGCACATCTACTGCATGCCTCCATTACTCCTGTGGCTGAACAAGGCTCATGTGAACTGTTATAAAACCATGTTATTTTCTGGCTTAAAAATGATATAATTTAAAAATTCCCCAGAGCAGCTCAAAATTTTCCTGCTGGAGAGCTCATCAAATAAGATCCACAACACCCATATTTAAAAATCATGCAATTTAATAAAAAGAAATTATTATTTTCTTCAGCTGCAGCTGGATAACATATTGCCAGAGGTACACAAATAATAGCAATATGGAGTTATTAATATTTGTCCTCAATTTTTACTTAGAACATTTCATCATATCCCAAGGCCTCACCTATGTCCTTCAGGTAATATTTATTTATCATTACAGTCAACATTTAGAATGTATGATGTGACAGTTAATATTTTTATCAATAGTACAGTAAAGAATATACTGCATTGCTCCCTGAATTGACCAAGCAATCTGTCTAAAATAGAATAAAATTCCTGGAAAGAAGGTGAATTTTTTAGTGGTCAGACATTTTTATTCAAAAAAGTCTATTGTACTTCATCTACAAGAAAAAATCCTCTTATTTTTCATATTTTTTTCTAAGTATGAAAGAAACCAAATATGTTCCTTCCTGAATATGGAATGACAAGGTATGTAAACATGGAAAAGAAAGACTTGTGTTACCTCAAGATGAATTGCTACTGGAGAACGAGACACACACCATTGCAGCTTTCGAAGCTCCACATTTAGAAATGCATTAAACTTTATTAAGCTTCTGACATATTTTATATATTTCACTCCAGTTGTATCCTGTCTAGGCAGGATGCATCTGTTGTAACTCAGGCATCTGAAAGTCAAACATCTAAGTTTGACTTAGTCACTTTAAAGTTCCTTTATAGTCAAAGGACAGAGGCAAGCACCTGCAGAGGGCACTTCATCTCATCCTCACATTGGGGTCTAAGGTGAGGTCAGACCAACTGCCCCAGGGGAGTGACAGTGTCTCAGCAATGATTATAAAACTAAGCCCCGTGTGACTAGCTCCATCTTAGATCTTTCAGACATCCCAAGCTGAGTGTGATGACTCTGTTCTTAAACAGAAAGGTCTGCCCAATTTTGCTGATGGCAGAATACTCACCCATTTACAAAGCAGAAGGTTTCAGGCTGGTTCCTGTAAAAAAGATGAAATATGTGACATACACCAGATGTATATGAGTGACTTCTCTTGCCAAATTTATTGTATGGTATTTGCCTGGGTCTCTGTAAGACTTCAAAGGGACTAATGGATGCCAAACTTCTTGAGGCTGATTAGTTTCAGCAATGCAGAACTGCAATGGGGATGCTGCAGATTGAGAAGAAAGCAAGGCAAAATTTCTCTGTTCTCTGTGTTAATTAGTTAAGGCTATCTGGCAAGGTAGACTGCCTGCCTTTATATTTTCATCACATTTTCAACAACAAGCCAAGACAAAAATGAGGCAGAGAATTAGCCTGAGAAAGCAGTTGTCATGGTGTAGCCAGGCATTTCAACTACACACATTTGTGTAGTGTAACAGTTCTGAACTTGTTCAGCTTCACATTGTAGCTGAAGTTGTGCATGGTATGTTATGGTGCTTCCACTGATATTTACCTTGTGCCATAAAAGAAAATGAGAACTACTGTCTTTGACAACATAAAGCATAAATATTTGGAATATTTTTCCCACCCAATTCAATAGAACTATTCAATAATTTAGTAAGTTATTCTATTTACAATCCTATTGTATTTTTCTGTTTTGGGCTCTCCTGCCAGACGTTGTATTTGTGACTGTCTCTTGGCTGCTTAATAGCATGAGACAGCCACCTGAATTCCACCTCAAGAAAAGCCTTTGTTTTTCTCAATTGAGACTTTGTGTATTCTTGTCACCCTTTTCCCCAGCACTGGTGGAGTCTAGGGAGAGAATCAAATCCCACATCACTCCATAGTCATCAGAGCCTAACATGGAGAAACCTGTCAGTATCCCAACAAGATGAACTACTGCCTGTGTCTGATCTCAAGCAAGAGCCTGGAGTGTGCTGTATGCAGTTACCTGATCTGGAGGCTTGTGTTATGTGCTCCTGTACAATGCTACAGGCTGTAAGGGCCAGAGAAATGCCGAGTGGTCATCCAGGGAGGGGACTCAGCTGAATCAGAATTGTATACTGGCCAGTTAAAATGCAGGAGGTGACTTTTATCCAACAAAGAGGTATTTCCATATGCAAAAAGGGAAAAAGACTTGTTATTTTACTTCAGAGGCTGGCCAGAATGCCTTCTGGTAAGGGGAGAAGTAGAGTGAGCTGTAGGATGACAGATAAAACTAGTCTGGACTCCTCAAAGAGCTCAAAGTGAAGCCTGAACATAAAAAGCTAGCATGATTGTTGAAGAGAGGTGAGCTAATTGTGAAGGAGAGGTATTTTGAGGCAAGAATGGGGAAGACAGGCTCTTGGAGCTGCTCTCTGGTGGAGTTCCCTCAGAGAAGCTGAGCACCCTGAGTGAGATCCCTTGGGGGCCTACCAGGAGATGCACCTGACAGTGCCAAATGCAATGCCTGGAGCCCTGACTGAAGTTGCCAGGTTTGATAACTCAAGGATGTCTACCCAATACAGCCACAGAACTTCTTATTTAGTTTCATCCTTTGCCAATTCTATATACATTTGTAACTCTGTTGCCTGTTTTGTGTGCTATGCATAAATTACTGTATTTGCCTTTTATTTTAACTTGGTTTGGGTTAAGTGTGATTTCAGGTAACAGGATAACAACAGGTCATTCTTTCTTCAAAGATACAGTGAATCTGTGAATGAGGGCCTGGTTTGGATGACAGGTCACTCCTGCTATCTTTTTCTCTACCATCTCAAATGATGAGTGTCCGTGTGGGGTATCAGTTCAAACTGCGGCAAAGAACCGTGTTGTAATCAATATGATGTCCCGGGATGGAATTTCAGTCTTCCTCTTTTGACTTTTTTATAAACATAGGAAATTAAAAGCGCAACTACTAAAGAATATTAGTAAGGTTCTACACCGAGGAACCAAAAGATAGTCTTAAAGACAGAGCAAGCTCTATACAGACACATAACACTCACGAAAGATGACATCCTTTCAAATCTCTCTGTTGCCTCAAGATGTCTCCAGTATATTTTATTGGTTTGTCACTGATGGAGGCCTTTCAGGATCTCTTCATACTACTTAATAATTAATGCAAAACACAACTCCATTTTATTGTCGATTCTGGAGCAGTTACCTACAAACTTAACACCAGATCCTCAGTGGACATAAATTGTTTTACTCACCATGGAGATCAACAGAGCAGAAACAGCATGTGAATTTATCATGGGAATAATAGGACAATTCAGGTTGAAAGGGACCTCAAGAGGACTCCAGTCCAACCTCCTGCTCAAAGCAGAGGCATCTCTGAGGTTAGACCAGGCTGCTCATGGATTTGTTTCAAAAACCTTCAAACAAGGAGGCAACATAGCCTCTTGGAGCAACTAGCTCCACTGTTTGGCTGTCCTCATGGGCAAAATCTTCTCCTTATATCCAATCCAAGCCTTTCATTTTTCAACTTATGCCTGTTACTGGTCCATTTGGCCTTCATTTGAATCATGACAACCCCATGTAGTGCTAAAGGCTTGGGAGAGTGGCTCAGTGGAAAAGAACCTGGGAGTGCTGATCAAGAACCAGTAGAACATGAGCCAGCAGTGTGCCCAGGTGGCCAAGAAGGCTAATGGCATCCTGGCTTCTATCATGAATATTGTGGCCAGCAAGACTAGGGAAGGGATAGGCCCCCTGTATTCTGCACTGGTGAGTCCTCATCTGGAATCCTGTGTTCAATTTTGAGTGCCTCACTATAAGAAGGAACATGTCCAGAGAAGTCAACAAAGCTGGTGAAGGATCTGGATTACAAGTCATATGAGGGATGGCTGAGGGAGCTGGGGTTGTTTAGCCTGAAGAAAAGGAGGCTTGGGGGGACCTTAGTGCTCTCTACAACTGCCTGGAAGGTGGTTGTAATGAATCATAGAATCAGCTGGGTTGGAAGAGACCTCCAACATCATCAAGTTCAACACCACTGTGATTACTAGATCATGGCACTAAGTGCCACATCCGGTGATGTGGGTACTGGTCTCTTCTCCCAAGTAACAAGAAACAGGATAAAACAAATGGCCAGGGGAAGTTTTGATTGGATATGAAAAAAAATTTCTTCATTGCAAAGAATTGTCGAGCATGGGAACAAGATGCCTAGGCTGCTAAGTCACTGTGCCTGGAGGTATTTAAAAGATGTGCCGATGTGGCATTTGCAGACATGGTTTAGTAGTGGACTTGTCAGTGCTGTATTAATGGTTGGACTTGATGATCTCAAGGGACTTTTCTGACCTAAACAATTCTATGGTTCTGTGATTGTTTATCACTCTTCTGCATTGTGACACTGTGAAGTGCCTGGTTCTGGCTTCTTGGTGGCCCCTCCTAGATGATGGCAGGCTGTTAGCTTCCCTTGGAGCTGTCTCTCCTGCAGACTGAAGAAATCCAAATCTCTTGCTGCTCCTCCTGCTCCCCACAGTGATGCACAGGCATTGTATCTCCCTCTGCTTTGTCTCCCAAAGGTGAGCAAAACCACCTTGTCCTCCCATGGATGTGTGGGTCTCAGCCCATCACACATCTCAGCAGTGTCAGGACCTTTTGAGAGGTGGACCTTGTGACATCCACTGAGTGAATCTGGTTCCTACATTTAGACTTATAATTCTGTCAGGCCTTAGAAGCTCTGGGCTTTTTTTATGTTAATGCTGTCTTTGCCTCCCCTTCATTTGAGAGTGAGATAGGCTGGATTGTACTATTTCTCATTCTCAGCTAAGTGCAGTGTACTGTGGTGTCATTTTTCAAATAAAGCCAAAAGACTGACTCTATCTGGGTGAATCTGATTTCTTGCTGTACCCACTCCCATCTCCCTCCTCCTTGCAACAAGATGAAAACATCAATATCTGTTTTGGGCTCCAAAGGTATGACATAATGTCAATGGAATTTGTTTTTAATCTGGGTGACTAACAGTTATCTGACAATTCAAGTAATATTTCTCCACATTCATCCATCAAACTCCAGCAAATTTACACAGGGAGACAGTGTCAGATTTAGCAGTCAGGAAAGCCCATTAACACCCTGGGACTGTAACTTCAACTCCCTGCAATACGATTTTCCCTATGCCTGTCCTGTGCTGCCCTTTTCATTTTTTATTTATGTAAAATTATAACTCTTCTGTTTGAAAGTCATCTTTTATTTCTGAGGCTGTTTTCTACAGTGAGTCAGGTCAGGCGAACTATTATTAGGACCATGTTTATTTATAATGGGTAGTTTAGCATTAAGCAACGAGTTGTGACAGGCTGTGCATTTCTGGAGGACGATGGCAGGCTCGGGGTGCCTGCGCAGGCACAGTGCCGAAGGCAGAGGGCTCCTGCCGCCCCAGCCGGCCTCCAGACACACTCTGCTGCCAGCGGCTCCTGCCATTACGAAATGAAACGTTGAGAGCGAAACGAGGACACGCAGGAGCCAGCGCTGGTGCTGGGGGATGTGGGCAGTGGGCAATCCATGGTTCCCCTGGCTGTGCTGTCTCTGCTCTGCTGAGTGCCCGGGTGAAGGGCAGCTCGCAGGTGGACTCATGAGACTCAGAGCAATGTACAGAAGCAGGAGTCTGTTGCCCAAGTGTTTTCCAGATATCCCTCTTTTTCATACCCTATGTGCCTTCCCTGACACCCTGGTTTATTGCCCCCTCTCCACAGCATGCAAAGCAGCTGCCTTTGCTGTATTCCATGGAGTTTGCTTATTCTACAGCAGCACTTTAAAATAATTGAACTATTTATTGACTTTTATTCTATTCCATCTTCCCTGTTCAGATCCCACCAGCCTGACTGGAGGGCTGGCTGAAGACTGCAGAAGGTAGAGGAGACAGGCATGTTCCTGTAGTGATACCCAAACAAAAGCAGCAAAGGACTGAGGACCATGGAGACCCTTTCCTTCAGCAAAAGGTTAAGCAGATAATTCACCACTCAGCTGCCACATAGTGGGGCAGCCTGTGCAACCCACCTCAGCTTCCCTCAGAAGAAGAAGGTGTTGCTCCTTTTTTGTCCTCTTCCCTCCAGTCCTGTGCCGGGATGGGGAGCTTGTGCCACTTGAGTAACTCTGTGCAGAAGTGCCTCAGGTTCAGGCAGATCATTTCCCCCTCTCCCCACCCACAAACCTGAATGTCCACTTGCAGCTGGTATGAAAAGGCAGTTGGTTTAGCACAGACACACACTGCTGAATGTCTCCTTAGGAAAGACTGGACCCCCACATGCTGGCAGAGGTAGGATGCAGGTGTTGGGGGTTTGACCCACAGCTGGTTCCTTACCAAGGGCAGGCCCACATGGCATGCTTGAAGCTCTGGAAGTTTCCATCTTTCCTCTTTGCTGACTCTTTTACATTCTTTGTTGCCCTGTGAATGTGAGCAGTGCCAAGAAACATGGTGTTTGGGATTGGTGAGGGCCTAATCTCCAGGTTTTTTCCTTCCTCTAGTGAATCTCTACCTGCGCTTTTCTTCTTACTTATCAGTTTGCATTTGTTTGACTTCAGTTCCCATTTTTTGAGACGGTAAACCTACTTGAATCATCTGGCAAACTCAAGATGACACATAGACTTCTCCATCTATCCCTCTAAGTGAGAAGCTGTGACCATGGCTGTCAGGAGACCATGTCAAAATCAGCTAAATTCATCAACTCTTATTCAGTTCTTAGCTTTGCAAAACTCTGATGAAGATAAGGAGAATTTTAACTGAATGAGGATGTCAGGTTCCAATAATGAGCATGGCTGTGGTTCCTGAAATATGTTTTCATGAATTTGCTCAAGACTATATTGCAGAGGTGTTTCTGACATTTGGCAACATTAATATTTAAGCCTTCCTGTGTTATTTTTGCTAAAGGACTTAGAAATTAACATGTCAGGATCACAATAGAGCAGCTGAAAATAAAGAACCAGATTGTGCCCTCAATCCACATGCCCAATTCCCACGGATGTCATTGGAAATTGTGCGCACATGCCTCTGAGGGCAGATTTTGGCCCAGCACACCTCTTTCTGTGATGCACATGCTACGCTCGCTGCTGCTAACACCACTTCTGTGTGACAAGAGTGTCTGCCTACTTTGTTTAGCACCATGATAACCTGCAGTATTTTTCCTTCCTTTTTCATAATAATTAAAGCTAGAATTCTTCCAATAGCTAAAGCTGACATCTTTGCAGACAAGTTCTGCACACCTCTATTAGCAGAAGGGGAATGAATTGCCTACCAGGGCATGTCTCCAGTATACTGGAGTCTGTACCAACAAGCTCAACCTGACTCTGGCAGAGGAGTCACTGGGACTATCCTGGGGCAAAGAGATGGGCTTGATGACTTCTTGTAACTCATTGCAACTCAGTGTAACTCAGTGTATAATAAAGCATTGCATCTTTTCTGCCCTTGATCTGGGACCAGGTGGACTTGGCACATGCTAAATATCCTAATTAAGGATGCTTTCCTGAGCCAAGGTTGCTAGCTGCAGTGTTGAGGGGGTTTTTCATACTTGACAAGACTTCAGAAGAATGGCTAGTTACATCACATTTATAATGACTAGTTTTAAATAAAAAAGTCTCTGATACAAGAATTTCTCAATAGATAGGGATAGTTCATTGAAAAGTGGTCGACTTTTTACTTTCTTCCTCCAAAATATTTAGAATTAAGAGAGTTGTAAAAATAGCTTGATTCATCAGCAACAGTGCTGACATACAGCAAACTCTAAAAAAAGTGTCAGTTGTGACAAGACTATATGTATTATACATATGCTTTAAAAGTGAATGATAGCAGACATTTTGAGACATCATATCATGATATAGCAAACTATGTAAATACAAATCTTCACTGTTGTGCTGGTTTAAAGGTGAACCAGCAGGGGAAATAACTCACCATGAGAGAGATTATAAGTCAGAGCTAAAATTTAATAATAATATTACAATAAATACAGTGACACAAAGGGAAATTGCTTTCAACTCACAAAACCCAGCAGTATAACCCAGTGTCCCGGGGCACAAACCCAAAGGGGTTTGTTAGCCCTGGTGCTGAGACCCATGTGGTTCCCCCAAGTCCAAAGCAAAAGGAAGTGAAAAACCTGTTGGTGCAGGTGATGGCTGTAGTCTGGTCGAGAGTGGTGGTCTCCTCCTGTCGAGGTCCTGCTGCTCCTCTGCATCCGACAAGAGGTTCCTGAAGTCTTCTTACCCACCACTTAAGTACCCTCAGGGAGCACCCAGTCCCTCCCCCTGGGCGGGGACTCACACAATGGGTGATTAACTCTAGAAGCCAGGGGCTATTATTGAACCGTTGATGGCCCATTAGCAGCCACACACACCACACCCCCAGGCTGGGTGTGACGGTGCTAATGACTCCCTGGGCAGCTGCTGCTAATGGTCCATTGTCCTTGGGTAATGAATAGAGGGGGTAAAATACACGGCTTTGATCACCCCCACACAGTGTTAACTGGTCCCACCTGCTAAACTAGGACAACTGTTCAAGCACAGGATCTAACTCAAACTCTGATGTTTGAATGACTCCTTTTCCATTGACTTTGATGTCTGTCCTGCTTCAGGTCTTGGAAGAGCAACTTCCAGGTAATGTCCCTTCAGGTTCCTGCTGTGAACTAGAGAGAGTTGCGCTGGCCCACAATCTTACTCCCTCAGTTGCCTTAGGTAAGAGAAAGACACCAAATACTTTCCAATTAACTCTTACCCATGAAAGCAGTGGCTTTATTGTAGCTGCCAAAGGAACCAGATGCCTTTGTAACTAGAAGGAGGGTTCTGATGAGAGGACATGGTCTGTTATGTATCTTACTTTGAAGTTGATCTGTTTGGGGAAAATGTTTAGAAGGAGTCTTCCATGTGCTGGGTATTCATAACTGATTAGTTTTCCCTATACTTCCACTTGGAAACAGTGGATTTTCAGAAGAATGGGCATGCAGGATATAGCCCTTCCCAAAAGAACATGTAAACTTCAGTCCCTCTCCCAGTAAAGTTATAGCCCTTCACTAGGCATTTCTGAAAGTTTAGGATTTCAGGCACATGAAAACACACTGAAAAAAACAATTCAACTTTCTTGCACCACAATTAAGTCATGCAATCAGTGAAACCAAAGACAAAAACACTGGCAGCTGACTTACACATCTGCTGGCATAACAAGAAAGAACAATTAATGCTGAAAGTAGTGAAAAGAAAACCATTACACTGGATTCTGTACATTGTACTTTAGGAATCAGGGTTGGTAAGAGGCTTTCAGAGCTCTGGGACAGCATTTCTGGCATTATTGTTAAACATCCTGTATGAAATAGTTATGCCAGACTGGGAAGGAGTGGGTCAGGGGTTGCAAATCTTGCTGTCAGTACTAAAGCCTTGCTCCTGATTCCAGTGAAGGGAAGGGGACATCTCCCGAGGCACATCAGAGAAAATATATGAGTTGACACTTTAAAAATTAAGCCTCCTGAAACTGCTGTGTCGATTATTATCCCAGAGACAGCTTAAGTGATTTGCCTACAGTCACACAGTGAATTGGGGTTGAGCCAGGAATAGAAGATAGGACTCCCAGCTTCTGTTCTTGTTCTTTTACAACTAGGCACATCCCCAGATGTACAGTGTAATCCATATGGAGATGAAAATCCAAAATAAAAAAATTATCTCACTTCCTGACACAGCTGTAGACAGCTCTGCAGCTGAGACACAGAGGCAAATCCTACTGCCCCGGTTAAGCAGCATAACCCACTGATTCCAAAAGAACTGGTCACCTGATGAATTTTGTCTTCACAATACCAAATAGCTCAAATCCCTACAACATCAATGCCCATTGAGAGAAGAGGAGGCTGTTTGATAGCCAGAATTACGTGTCTGGGATTAGCCCCTTGAGAAATTTTAGCTAAACCTATAATATACAATTAAAGTTGTGTGTTACTAATGCTCCGCTTGTTAATGTGCAAAGGCAAATAACTTTGCTGGAGCTCTCGGTATCACCTGGCTATGCAGGGAGGAGAGGTTAAATACAGAACAGACCATACTTGTAAGAAGATTAATACATACAACAGGGATGGCAGCAGGCTTCTGCTGGGTCTAATCTGGCATCTGACCGGGACAGAGAGAGAGAAGGAAACTCTAAGCCAGTTAAAGTACTGGATTATTGATGACAGAGGATTCACAGATGATAGGGGAGCTGGAAAGAGCAGGCAGTAGGGATGAAATGCAGGGCAGAACACATAGCACAAAAGGAGGAAGAGATACTGTATTTTACAGGGAAAGTCTAACAAATGTGAAAGAATATTTATTGGATAGGATAACAAAGATATGACCCTTCCAAGACTACAGAATTGGAGTGAGCAAGGAAAGAAGAAACTAAATATATCCTAGTTTCCTCCCTAAAATTGGATCTTAAACATCATGGAAAAAAAAAGTCACACCAAACTACAACTACTGTCTAGGAATCTGAACTTGGACAAACAAATTATCTGAGAAGAGTTGCTGGGCAAAAACACTTCCAAGATCTCCTTGACTTTCTCTGAGCAGGTTAACACTGAATGGAGAATAGCATTACAAATCACTAATAATTGCAGAAAATCCGTCTAGGACTTCCATGTAGATAAGGTTATCTTGGGTAACAGGCAGCTGAAGTGGGCTAGGGTGGTCCAGACCCTTTGCAGCACTGCTGGCTAATCACAATAACCCTTGACATGTACTTTTTAATGACTGATAATTTGAAAGAGAATTTTATGTAAAGTTCTGGACCAATATTTAACAGGGACTTTTGGGAGTAGCTTACTTCTTTTTGTTTGCTTGATTTTTTCTGAAGCAGAGTGCTTCAAGCACCGAGCAGGGGATGGAGAAGATTATTCTGGAAAGTATTGATAAACATCTGAAAGATGGCGTTGTCATTGGTCACAGTCAGCACAGCTTCATGAGAGCAAAGTCCTGCTTATCAAACCTGATTTCCCTCTATTACAAGGTAACCCACCAACTTATCAAGGGAAGCCAGTTGATGTAATCCTTTTGGATTTCAGTAGAGCTTCCGATACTGTCTGTCACAGGGTCCTTCTGGACAAAATATCTGTCTCACAGCTGGATAAACACATCATGTAGTGGGTGAGCAATTGGCTCACAGGTCGAGCACAGAAGGTAACAGTGAATGGGATGACATCAGACTCGTGACCTGTCACTAGTGGGTTCCACAGGGCTCCATCTCAGGCCCTATGCTCTTCCAACATCTTCAGGAATGACTTGGACACCAGACTGGAAGGGACACTAAGCAAGTCTGCAGATGACACAAAACTGGGAGGAGCTGTTGACTCCCTGGAAGACATGGAGGGCCAGCAGAGAGACCTCGACAAATTAGAGGACAGGCAATCCCCAACCATATGAAGTTCAACAAGGGGAAGTACGGGATTCTGCATCTGGGATGGCACAAACTGGGATGTACATACAGACTGGGGAATGAGATGCTGGAAAGCAGTACCACAGAAAGGGCCTTGGGGGGTCCTGGTCAATGGCAAGTTGAATACAAGTCAGCAGTGCCCTGGCAGCTGGGAGAGCCTCCTGTGTCCTGGGGGGCATCAGGTGAAGCATTGCCAGTGGTTGAGGGAGGGGATTGTCCTGCTCTGCTCTGCACTGGGGCGGCCTCACCTCAAGCACTGTGAGCAGTCTGGAGTGGCACAATATAAGAAAGATATAAAAATATTAGAGAGTGTCCAGAGGAGGGCCATGAAAATGGTGAAAGGCCTTGAGGGGAAGCTGTATGAGGAGCAGCTCAGGTCACTTGGACTGTTCAGCCTGGAGAAGAGGAGACTGAGGGGAGACCTCATTGCAGTTACAACTTCTTCATGAGGGGAAGAGGAGGAGCAGAGACTGATCACTTCTCTGTGGTGACCAGTGACAGAAATGGAAGAAATGGCCTGAAGTTGTGTCAGGGGAGATTTAGGCTGGGTATTAGGGAAAGGTTCTTCACCCAGAGGGTGGTTGGGCACTAGAACAGGCTCCCCAGGGACGTGGTCACATCACCAAGACTAACAGAGTTCAAGAAATGTTTGGGCAAATCTCTCAGTCACTCGGTGTGACTCTTGGGGAGTCCTGTGCTGGGCTAAGAGTTGGACTCAGTGATCCTTGGGGGTCTCTTCTGACTCAGCATGTTCTATGATTCTGAGTGGGTGATAGCTTTGAAGGGAGAAGAGGGGTCCAATTGCCCCCACCAGAAGGGATTTGGAATAGCAGAATGGTAAATTCACACTTGGAAAGCATTTATTAGGGCTTTCATATTACACCTGACAGGCTGGGAAGAGTTATTAATAAAACTCTTCTAATATGCTTCTAGAAATTAAAATCAATGCACTGACTGTTTCTGCCCCGGGATAGAGTTGGTTGAAGCTGACAGTATCAGTGCTTTTTTAGCTTTGCAATTTGTTCCTGTACCTTCTCTGTCCATCTCCTGGGTCCTGGCCAGTTCTGCACAAGCTGGTGTTTCTGCTCCAGGTTGCTGCTATTTTAGCAAGGTTTTTTGCTTCATTTCAGGTGTGAATAGGACAACTTGCCTGTAGCAATGTGTTAAGAAATCATACTATAGTCTAGGTCATGATGAATCTACAGTAAAATTATAGACTGTCTCGAAGAAAATGAGCAATCTCAGTTGTGAATATTGCAGAATGCATTATCTCACAGAATTTTTTATTTTAATATTGCCTGCTTAAAATTCTATGGAACTGCCTGAGCTGTATATAAGAACTGATTTAAATCAGAAAGGAAAAAAATATATATGTTGAGTTATATTTGGGCATAGAATGTGCAAAATGAGATAGGATTTTGATACACTGTTTTATTGAAAGAGTAGATACTAGTAATAATTGTTACATCAAACTAAGCTAAAGAAACTAAAAACTAAATGGCTTGGAAACCTATTTCCATTTCCATGACACTTTTGTCAATGGATAACCTGTTACTGATTTTCTTACAGGAGTATATTGGCTATGTAGGTACTACAATTTAAAAGCAACACATTTTGTTTTATTTTAAATCAATTTCTATTCAACTTAGCCAATGAGAAGTAAAATAGGCTGAAGTGTTTAAGCGTTTATTGAAATCCACGTTTCTGCTCATTTGGGTATGCTGATTTAAATTGACACCTTTAGTTAAACTACCTCAAAGATGCATGTGGGTAAGTGCCCCTTGGTAGTGAGTTCAGGGAGGTGGGTCCGGGGCACTGTGTGCTGATAACTAAGGGAACCAGGGACTGAGTGGGACTCTGGACCCTCAGTTACAGCCACTACTTGATTACCAGAGTGCTCCCTGGCCTGATGCTGAGCTCTTGCAACTTGGTCACTGCTGAGTTTGGGTGGCATTTTGTAGGTACCAGGGAGGTCAGCTTATACCTCAGACTGTAAATGTGCCCACACATCCTTGGGGAACTTTGAAATAGCAGAGATAATGTCATCCCGGTTACCATATGCTTTCAGTCTGCCTGGGCAATGATTGTATAATAATCCCTAACAGAAAACTGAAGACGAGATTTCAAGTGGCTGCCAGAAAACAGTTTTTCACTTGGAGTGGCAACTCTGAATAAGGAAGCATCTGGCACATTTGATCAGACAGAGAAAATTAGGTCACTCAGAAAAATATTTGATGCTCTTCCTGAGGAAAATAATACCAAAAAAATGCATCTATCTAGAATGGCTGCATTCTCCTTTTCATCACTGTTTCTCATATTGTGATGTGTTGTATTGTTTGGAGTGGCTGCACTATATTTAGTATCTGCTAAATAGTAGAACAAGGATTATATAACTGATCATTTTCCCTCTGCTAGTAATAGAAGTTTAGGTCTAAAGATGGTTTTGTTGGTTGTGGGTTTTAAAAAAAAATCAAGGCAAGGACAAGTGCTTTTATGCAATTGACTCCTGGATGTTTTCTAGGAGGTTTTTTCATTTAGTTTGGTTTTTTATTTTTTTTAATCACGTTGAATGAAAAAGTAAATGATCTTTTGTTTAATATTTTTCTTTTCTTGGTTTTAAGCATGTCATATTTTTTATTATTCCTGGACAGTGAGTAGGGTGAGACTTCACCAAAAAGATCTCAAAGATGGAGGAGTACACTGCTAAAATGATCCTTGTCAGGAGCAAAAGAGGAAAGAGAATTGCAGGGAAGGTCACAGGAGGGGCTGAGCCTTGCAGGAGGGACAGAGTTAAGGGTATGAACCTTTGTAAAGTGAGGACTAATAATTGTGCTGCCTATTTGCTGTCAATCACATGCACTCCCTATCCCAGGGAAATACCTTCTTTGAGGTGTTCAAAATGGTTGGGGAAATAAATAGAAAACAAAATCAGTATTAGGAGTGTAGAGGTGCTTTGGTTACTTCAGTAAAGGAAAAAGCCAGAAACTGAAAAGTCCATGCAATCACATTCATAACATGAGGGTATGCCATGGGAGAGGGGCCTGGGCTATTGCTCAGTCTTTGGGTCTAGGTTATCTCTTGTACCAGCTGGCAGTTCAGGAGAACAGCCCAAGCATTTCAGACAGCTGGTTACAACTGAGGCAATGCTGGCTCTAACATTATTAATCAGCACTTGGGTGGCATTGCTTGTCAGCAGTGTGGGCTGGTTTCTGCTCTAGGAGATTAGAGGAAAATGGGAGTACTCAAGACAAGTTCTGACTAGCTGGAAAGTCAGCCTCATGTGTGGCTTTCAGTCTAATTGCTCATGGAAAAAACATGCATCTCCAGCAATCTTGCTCCATTTCGTTAATTTCCAAGAATCTATCCCCAAAGGAAGTTTTAAAGGGAAAAGTCTGGTTAATTAATCTAGATTTTTCCAGCTTCCTAAAACTGGGAATAGAAGCAGTGACCACAGAGTTTTCAGATCCTACAAACTCAAATCTGATTTAATACATAAGGACGTTGCTCTTCCTACATTAATCCTTCCAGATGGTAAATGAATCAGCTTGTGGTATTTTCATTTGATTGTAAAGATGTCAGGTAACCGAAAAGAAGTTCCAAGCTGCCATCTCAGCCTAATTTATAGTACTGTGGTACCATGACTGGTTTAGTCACATCAAATGTATGATTCTTCAAATACTGTCTAAAGAACTGAAGTATTTATATGATGGGCCTAAAATGTGGTCTTGATTTTCAAAATTTTTTATATACAGATGTGAATGTGTCTTCACTCCTAGCCATATTTAGTCTTACAAATTTTGTCAACAGATGAAAGAAAGTTTAATAAGGTCAAAAGCTTGCCCTAAGTCAAGTGGCACATTACTTCAGAAGTGGAATTAGGCTTCAGGAAGTTTCTGCCACTTAATCATAAACTTAGTTCATTGGTCCTGCCTCTTTCCAGATTCTCTCCTGCAGTCTTTAGTTTTTACAAGGGCTTAACTGCCCTCATAAATAATAAATGCAAAAGTTTTCAGAGGCTTATTTACTTCAACAGCCTCAGAATAGAATTGTAGCCTGAAAAGGTGCTTTTGAGAGTATACAAATGCAAAGCATCTGATGTAAAAGGTGGCTACACAAAGGATTATCTCAACTTCCCAGCACCCATCTCATCCTCCCCAGCCTGGAGGAGCTGCTTCACCACATGCTTCTTCTTCTTCCCTCTGATGCCGAAGAGGTTTTTGATTTTTCAATTTTCATATTTTGTAGATTTTAGGAACACAGTAGATGTAGCACTGTAGATTTTTAGGGGGTTAATATTTAGCAGCTTAAGTATCAGGTCCTTCTATCTCTACCCCTGCTCCAGAACAGGCAGCTAAGATAGAATCATAGAATCATAGAATCGATTGGGTTGGAAAAGACCTCCAAGATCATCAAGTCCAACCCTTGGTCCAACTCTAGTCCATTTACTAGATCATGGCACCCAGCGCCACGTCCAATCTGCGTTTAAAAATCTCTAGGGATGGTGAATCCACCACCTCTCTGGGCAGCCCATTCCAATGCCTGATTACTCTCTCTGTAAAGATTTTTTTTCTGATATCCAACTTAAATTTCCCCTGGCAGAGCTTAAGCCTGTGCCCCCTTGTCCCATTGCTGAGTGCCTGGGAGAAGACACCAGCCCCCACCTGGCTATAACTTCCCTTCAGGTAGTTATAGACAGTGATGAGGTCACCTCTGAGCCTCCTCTTCTCCAGGCTAAACAATCCCAGCTCCCTCAGCCTCTCCCCATAGGGCTTGTGCTCCAGTCCCTTCACCAGCCTTGTTGCTCTTCTCTGGACCTGCTCCAGCACCTCAATATCCTTTCTGAACTGAGGGGCCCAGAACTGAACAGAGTACTCAAGGTGTGGCCTCACCAATGCAGAGTACAGGGGAAGGATCACTTCCCTGGTCCTGCTGGTCACGCTATTTTTGATACAGGCCAGGATCCCATTGGCCTTCTTGGCCACCTGGGCACACTGTTGACTCATGTTGAGCTTCCTGTCAATTAATACTCCAAGGTCCCTTTCTGCCTGGCTGCTCTCCAGCCACTCTGTGCCCAGCCTGTAGCGCTGCAGGGGGTTGTTTTGGCCAAAGTGCAGGACGCGGCACTTGGCCTTGTTGAACTTCATCCCATTGGAATCAGCCCATCTCTCAAGTCTATCCAGATCCCTCTGCAGAGCCCTCCTGCCTTCCAGCAGGTCGACACTCCCTCCCAACTTGGTGTCATCAGCAAATTTGCTGATGATGGACTCAATCCCCTCATCTAAATCATCAATAAAGATGTTAAACAGGACTGGACCCAACACAGACCCCCGGGGAACACCACTGGTGACTGGCCGCCAGCTGGATGCAGCTCCATTCACCAGCACTCTCTGGGCCCGACCCTCCAGCCAGCTCTTAATCCAGGAGAGGGTACACTTGTCCAGGCCATGGGCTACCAGCTTTTCCAGGAGTATATTATGGGAGACAGTGTCAAAGGCCTTGCTGAAGTCCAGATAGACCACATCCACAGCCTTCCCCTCATCCACCAGGTGGGTCACCTGATCGTAGAAAGAGATCAGGTTGGTCAGACAGGACCTACCCCTCCTAAACCCATGCTGGCTGGGTCTAATCCCTTGTCCACCCTGAAGGTGCTGTGTGATTGCACTCAGGATGAACTGCTCCATAACCCTGCCAGGCACGGAGGTCAGGCTGACAGGCCTGTAGTTGCCAGGGTCCTGCTTGCAGCCCTTTTTGTGGATTGGGGTGACATTCGCCAACCTCCAATCATCTGGGACCTCCCCAGAGAGCCAGGACTGTTGGAAGATGATGGAGAGCGGTTTGGCAAGCTCTTCTGCCAGCTCCTTCATCACCCTGGGATGGATCCCATCTGCCAGCTATTTAGTCTCCTTCTCAAGGTACAAGATTGAAGGATATCAGAGGGAAACATAAACACAGAGCAGAGTGACCCGGAGCAGTGGAGATTGTCCAAAAGACCTTTATGTGCTGAAGAAGAGGAGGTGGATGAAGACAGAGGGTCCTGATGACCCCAGCCTCAATTCAACAGGTGGGGACTGGGAGGGGACAGAGGTGGAACTGGACATGTGTAAAGTAGTGATTGGATAGATTATATTATAAAACCCATGAAAATCAAAGCTTGCACACGTGTGCATCGATGTATTCCTGGATGAGCAGGATTGCTCATTGAAGTAACTACCCTTTATCTTATCTCCTACAAAAACTTGGCTTGGAGTCTTTTTTACACTTTTATGGCAACACCTCCTTCAGGTTAACCACCACTTTTCCAATTCAGCGGAGTTATTTCACTTTCTCATTCCTGTTGTAATATCATAAAAGCGAGTAAACACTTGCTTTATCTGTCCTGGGGTCAGGTCTAGTCCACACCAGAAAGAACTTGCCAGGGTGGACATGTCAGTGTACAGACATTTGGTACAAACCTTTCACAAAAACACATTTTTACCCCTGGGAGCTGTAGATTGAGCAGGAGGTTGCTCAGCTGGATCACGAGTCAGACACAAAGGGTTATAGTGAATGGAGTAAGATCAGGCTGATGACTGGTCACTAATGGGGTTCCACAGGGCTCCATCCTTGCACCAGTTCTTTTCAACATCTTCAGAGATTACTTAGATGCAGAACTCAAAGGGATACTACGTAAGTTAGTCCATGATACTAAATTGGGAGGAGCTGTTGGCTACCTCAAAGGTAGAGAGGCCATGCAGAGAGACCTCAACAAATTACAAGACTCAGCAATCACCAATCATGTGAAGTTCAAGACAAGTGCCAGATTCTGCACCTGTAATGGGGCAACTATGTATGTATGTACAGTCTGGGGAGTGAGACGCTGGAAAGCAGTGCCATGGAAAGGGACCTGGAGGTCCTGGTTGATGACAAATTGAATATGAGTCAGCAGTGCCCTGGTAGCCAGGAGGGCCAACTGTGTCCTGGGGGCATCAGGCAAAACGTCACCAGCAGATCAAGGGAGGGGATTTTCCCGCTCTGTTCTGAGGTGGTGCAGCCTCACCTCAAGCACTCTCAGCCTTGGGCATCACAATATAAGAAAGATATAAAAATATTAGAGAATGTCCAGAGGAGGGCCATGAAAATGGTGAAGGGTCTAGAGGAGGAACCGTATGAGAGCAGTTCAGCTCACTTTGTTTGTTCAGCCTCTGAAGGGAGACGTCATCGCAGTTTACAACTTCATCATGAGAGAGGACATGATGAGGCAAACACTGTGGTGACCAGTGGCAGAACCAGAGGGAACAACATGAATCTGTGTCAGGGGAAATTTAGGTTGGATATTAGGAAGAGTTCTTCAGCAGAGGGTGGTTGGGCATGGGAACAGGAATCCCAGGGAAGTGGTCACAGCATCAACCTGCCAGAATTAAAGAAGCATTTGGACAACATTCTTGGGCACATAGTGTGACACTTGGGGATGGTCCTGTGCAGGACCAGGAGCTGGATTTTGATGATCCTCGTGGGTCCCTTTCAACTCAGGATATTCTATAATTCTATTACTTTTATTGATATTTATATTTTATTGAGCTTTATATTTTGTCACAAGGATGTCCCTAACCAGGAATTTATATTCATAGCATTACTGTTGCAAGTTTACAGAATCCTTTTATTTTGCAGCAACTTCAAGAGAATACATCACTGAAAGAAAATGCATTTTATTCCTTATTCAGTGTTGCACAGAAATGTTTCACTTCTTTCCTCTATTAACCAGAAACCTGGCAAAAAAACAAGTTTAGGGAGCAGACGTCAGCTAATCCTGAAGTCTGTGCTGAGGGCACGATGGCAACTCACAGAGAGTTCAACAGAATCTAAATGTCTTGCTGGTTTGGTACAAGATTATGCTCCGAGCAGATAAGCCCCTGCATTTTAACTTAGGAGCTCAAAAGGGATAAATAACATTTCTGGAGCCAGCCAGCCAACAAACGGAATTTCTTAACACAATGTAATCTTGCTATGGGGGTTTCTGGGGCGTGTGTTTCCCATCAAGTGTTGTTACACTGCTGTGTACATAGGCTTATCTCCAAGCAAAGGTGGTAATGCTCAGCCATTGATACCCCAGGACTTATTGAAGTTGTAAGATGGATGAGGAAGGATTAGTTGAGGCATTTGATTCATAGCCAATACTTTAAAAATAAGTTTAAGGATGTGACATCACTATTTGTCATGAGTGTTCTTGTTGTGGTAGGGTGTGTACGTGGCAGGAGAGAGGAGCTGTCATCACATAGATAAGCCAGAGAACTCTAAATCATTAGCAATGAATAATTCACTGGGCAGAAGAAAATAACAGACAATGTCAGGCAGTGGAATAGTTCAACTACATCTTTTTTTGTGTCTCTGATGAAAGGTTTTTAACCCTGATTATACCCTGTCTTAACCATGAGATTTTCTTTCTGTAGGGATATTCAGCTCCAGGCGAGATAGAAGGATGTTCCCAAATCCAGTAACTGGGTCAAATCTAATTATCATAGATCATTTGCACATTTCATTTATGGTAAAGGGAAATGTGTTTCAAGGTAGGTGAATCCAGTTCAGTTTGTCAAAGGCAGACTAAAATAGCTTCTAAACAAAAAGAAAATGGTCTTTTTGCTAGACCCAATTACTGAAGTGGGATGACAATATTAAAACCTTCCTTTGAAACCAATTTCAGCAATAAAATTAATCAGAGCTGTAACAGACAGTAAGCCCCCCTGAATTTCCAGAGTTCAGACCTGGAGTTCCTCTCTTGTCTGAAATACTGAAAAGTTTACATGCCTCATAACAGGAAGTAAAATAGGAATTTCCTAATTTTTTGTGCAGGACAATAAATACAGGATGTTCTCTTACAAATTTAACCATCTATCCCACTTAGATGTAGCTTTCAGTTAGAAAAAGATTAAAACACTAACAATGAGTAATTTTTACACATGATCTGGTATATTACAAATAATCAAAGCATTTCAGTATGTTCTGTTTTGAAATAAAAGTCAAAATAATAGTACTGAAATTGAACTTCATGTATCATTGCCAATCATTGAGGGAAAAAGTTAGTTATAATCTCTAAACAAATTTGAAAAAATTAATACAACCCTAGAGAACATTTTTGGTTTTGTTAAATCATCACTTCTGTTTGGAAAACAGTTGTGCTGTATTTTAGAAGTCCTCTATATTGCTTGAAGTTGGAGGTGGGATGACTGTTCATCATTGACTCTTTAGCAGCTTTCTCTGTGTTGTCTTAAATGCAACCTGGCCAGATGTGAAAATACTATAGAAACTTTCAGTGAACAAAATCGACTAAAAGAGTGGAGTTGTTACAGTAGAAAGTTTATTTCTTTACAGAATTGGTTTCTTTATAATACGTGTTTGTTCCCCCCCTGTTTCATTTTTCTGTTTGCTCAGTTAAATAATAAATTCAAAACCCCTCATAAAAATGTACACAACTGTAATGACTGGAAATTTCATAACATTTTTAGCACTCAGTATGATTAAATAGCTTTATGGATAATATCCTGTGCTCTTGAGTAAGTCAAATCCAACACATATTAATAAATATTCTTAAATTTACTATACTGTATATTCTGTATTTCTGAAAAACAAGAGGGATCTGGCATATTAGAAGCAGAATTTGTTTATGCACAAAGTGTGTGTATGTAGGTATTTAGACCCAGGTGCTTGGTGAGAGCTGACTCAAGGCTCAACCAATATGTCTGTGTGTTTTACCCTGCTTCATTTTTTCACTGTAAGGTATTCATTCCCTAACATACAGCTCAGTGATGGAAGTGCTCAAAAGACAAGTGAAGTAATTCATAATACAGACTTTTTGAAAAGAAATGAAAAAGGAAAAAGAGGGAAAGGAAGGTTTGGGAAGGCAAGGGAAGGCAAGGCAAGGCAAGGCAAGGCAAGGCACGAAAGATAAATATTATATATTGTTAAATAATTTATGTATGGAGCTGCTGAAAAATCAAAGAAATTGAGGGCAAAACTCCTTAGAGTTTTTGGTTTTCCTGTGTTGTTGTTTTCACAAAGAAGTCTAACTCTGGAATTGTGTTTCTTTTCTTTTACCTTGAAGCCCAATAATGTTCAAATGCTCTACTTTAGTTTCAGTCCAATTTTAATACCTCAGGCTAATTTCTGCCTCCTGACTTCTTTCTTATTCAGAAACAAGGGAAAGGCAGCTGGGCATCCTGTCATGCCAGGAGTCTCAGAAGGTATGAGCTCTTTCTTTAATTACTTCTTTTCTCTCCCTCTGCTTTATGTTAAAAACAGTCTAGTTGAGTGTGTAGAAGTTGCATTGGCTTCAGTGAAAATGTACTTATGGGACCCTTTAAACTGTCAGGTTACATCACATAAATTGAGGGGATCATATTCAAACAATTGTAAAACTATTTTCTTGCCCGAAAGAGCACACCATGATGCCATTTAGCTGGAACCTGAAGCTATGGGTATCCTGCTGTGGTATCATGTGCAGCGAGCGCATGTGATTGTTCTCCTGAGGCATTTGTTACATGCATCTTGTTAACCCCAGTTCAGTCAAAATAACTGCCTTCACTGCTGCTTGACCTATTTTAGCATAATTTAGCCCCAAATGCAGGTCCGGCATTTCAGTTGCAGTAAGTTATTCTGCTGGCAATAATACCATGGGAACTTAAAATGCAACCATAAGAGTTTGAAAATATCATTGTTATTAACTCAACAGTTTGGTTTTAGTAATTTATGCATCTTTCAGGACTGACATAATACTTAAATGTACATAAAAGACCAAGCAGTAATCAATCCCAGACTTAAAACATTCTTCTCCTCAAAACAAACCAGGCTTTTCCCAGGCCTCAGAAAATGGATTATATTTAAGAGTTTTCTAAACTTGTTAATAGCTGCATCTACAGAACTTGTAAAAGTGCTAAAAGTGCAATAAGGATTTACTGCTATTTCTGCAACAGCAGAAACAAAGCTAGATTTATTTAAGGGTTGAGCACTAATGGCGAGATCCAAGCCACTTCCTTACCATCTGTGTTAGGACTGAGGCACCATTCAGGCACCTGTTCAGAAAGCCCCCAAATCCCAGCAGGCATCTCCTGGCTGGCCCAGGACCCCTGTGGATACCTAGGGCCCACTATTGTGACCTGGCTCTCTTGCTGTACATAGGATACCACCTGGCACCCAAAGGGTCCAACTAGTATTTGAGCCCATGTCACATGCACAGAGTTCAGCATGAAGAGCTGTAGCAGTGAAGGACACCATCTATGTAAACATCCAGAGAAAGTACCAAGTAACAAGTCTTCCCCAGAGAAAGGACTTGAATCCACCAACTACAGCTACACTGGCTTACCTACCAGACTGAAAAGGAAACAGAGCAAACAAGTAGGAAAATGCTGTGCTGGATGACTTCTGTAAGGGCTGCTGTATTAAAAGGGGGCAAGAAAGAAGGTCCCAGACTCACTCCCAAGATTATTTCGGATTTTTCCTGGTAACTGTGTCATGACAAAATCATGAAGAGTGTAAAGAGCAATAACGTCCCAGCTGAGAGCCATAAGCAATTGCAACTCCCCAGCTCCTAGAAGAAGCATGGTGATAGAAAGTAACTGTGCCTGCAAAGCCCAGTCCCTGGATACGTGTTTAACTCACCCCACCAATTCCTCAGGCTTGAAAAAGCATAAAGTCCTAGGTTTCTCATGAGCACAAACTCACCACTGTACTGCTCAGAGGCACATGGCAGCACCAGGGCTTGTAGGATAACTTTCAGGGGCTGCACGGTCCAGGCTCTGCAAGGCCAAGGGGGCTAATTATAAGTCAGGAATCTGGCCCACAAGCTATAGAGGAGAGGTCTTAGATCATCACTAGTGTCTCAGCAACTCTGTTCTTAACAAATAAGATTTCTGGAGAGCCCTTCTGCCCTAATTAACATCCCCATTGACAGAATTAAGTGTTTTGTTACCAAACTGGGCAGTTTGGTATCTGTCAAACTGATAACAGTGCTTCTCCTGGGGCCAGGAAACTATTGCTGAGACATCATAAAATCTCAACCAGACAGATGAAGTACAGCATCTGCATCATGCACGAAAATCTTGTTGAGGAAAGTGCTATTTAACTAGTAAAACTGCTGTGTGTTTAAGGTTAGGCACATGCCTATAAATGTTGCTGAAACGGGGTCAGAGAATACAGCTCTCAGTCCTTGCTTCAGGAATTGTTGTACAGTAAGCTATCGTGACCTAAATATTGTGGCCTCTGCTGATGCTTCATGTGGTAAGGCAAGATCCATTTTAGAAATTTTAAGGGTGATATGTTCAGTGGTGAGGGTAGACAGGAGATGGAGTTAGCTGATACTAAGACTACTCCTTTCTTCCCTTGGGCTTAAATTAGCATGACAGAATTTAAGGTTCAGGCTTGCAACCTATTTGCAAGGGGCGTAAATTCCAGATTTTCACCTGAAGTCTCCTGTGTGATCTGTTTGACTGACAGAAATTCCTACAACTCAGATTTTCAGGTGCAGAGGAGGACTCATGGTCATAAATGTATATTGCCAGAAGTGAAGGTCCATTCCAGCCCAGGTCTGAGGAGGAAGAAGGAGCCAGAGTGGTGCCCAGCAAACCACACAGCAGAAGGACTTTGCAGGAACTTCATATGAAGTCGAACTTGACTTCACTTGTCTTCCTGCTCTGTGTGACTCACTGAAGGTGCTGAACAGCCTAACGAGTAGGAGGAGGAAACGGGGGGTGGGGGGAAGAGAGGAAGAAAGGGAGACAGGCAGTCAAATGAAACTAGGAGCATAATTTATGAAAAAAAATGGAGGCTCTTTTTTAGAAAGTTACACTACTCCTTGCACTAGTCCTTTTCTGGCTCTAATGTGAGTGGCATAGAATCCAACATCTTCAAGATTTAAGAAAATAAAAAAAGAGCTCTGAATAGCTAAAGTGAGGTGATAACACTTTTAACCTGATACTTATGATGAAACTTTGAAGGGATTTGATTTATTCAACTGTCACTTACTGCTCATCCCTAGCATAACAGAGGACATGTTGAAATTACAACCTTTATCTTTGGTTCGTTGTCATGATTTCATTTTATACTGGCTTTCTGGGAGTTATTTTTCATCTTTAGGCAGTGACCACTTCTAAGAGAAAAAGGGAAAATGTTATTTTTTTGTGAACTTCTAGTGCAGGGTGGTTATTAAAAAAATGGGAATTTGGTTTGCTGGGGTGTGTGCTGGAATGTCCCCGGACCTGTGATGGGAGATACAACAGTGCTGGTGGTTGTTAGAGCATCAGAACGGTGGGGCAGAAATGAATCCTTTGGACACCTCTCCTTTGAAGATACTACAAAAGACAAAGTAAGACTTAACACCACCAAAACAGATTTTGTACTGGCATTTAAGTCAGGATATTTCCCTCAGGGAACTGTGATTAGCACAGGGACACATGGTGTCTCTAAAGGCTGAAAGTCATGTTCATTTTTTCTGGAGAGGCTCCCCACATCCTGACCTGGCTGTGTTCCCCTCATCCTTCTTCCACCCCATCCAACTTTCAGTCTCGCCTGGATCTCCTGGGAGCTGTTTCTCATGAGGATCTCTGAGTTTGTGCTGATGGTGTGTTATATGCAAAGAAAGATTTCGTCAAAATAAATGCCTTCACTTGAGGAGTAATTTGAGATTTATATTCTCGTGCCCATAAATAAAAGGCCACAGAGTCTATGGTTTGAACACCGTACCCCTGCCCACCCTATGCCCCCAGATGAACTTGGGGGGCAGTGGGCTGCCATCTCCAGTGAGACTCCTGCGAGGCAGTCAGTAAGTATTGTGAAGTGGCTTTTCTCTCCAAAGAAGGGCTGACATGAAGGTACATCAAAGAAAACAATGAATGCCTTCTGCTCTGACCTACATTCTGAGAGACTCAACTACATCTGCTAGAACACTTGGAACAACTGTTATCTTTTAGAAATGAAAAATCATTTCTTCAGGGAATAGCATGGTATGGGGCGGGGGGGGGTGGCACAATCCTGTACTGGGCTTGTTAGGGTGCAGTGCATTTAAACTCTGCTGTATTGATTGTAGTATATGATTGAATGTAATCATTACTGTGTCTATATTTTTCTGTTTCAATGAAACCATCAGGCAGTGAGTCATGCTGTGCATGTAACCCGGAGGAAAGTGCAAAGAGGCTGCTGAGGAGTAGCAGTACAAAAATACCATTGGCATCTTTTCCCTTTGAGAGCAGGGCTCTGGACAATTTCCACAGTCTATTGCTGTTTTTCTTTTACTTGCATTCTCTGCTAAAATGTGTAATAGAATTGAGGACACAGTTGTGAGTAAAGAGTCTTCTCGCACATGCTGTTCCATAATTAAAGAACAGCTATAATAGAAATTCTACTTCTCTTTTTTTTTTACATTAACGAGCTCAAATTCTTATAGGCATTAAAAGGGCATATGCTTTTCTTCTAATTTAGAGATTAAAAAATCTCACAGCAGATCAAGAGGAAGGCTGCAGTTTGAACTCTTTAGTGAAAGAAGACGCACTGTCGTTAGCAACAAAATAATTTTAATTAGCCCAGTCCTGGATTTGTCGTAACACATGCCAAATGGATAATAGTTTGGAAGAATGGGTGTCACTAGCCTCTTGTTTAACTAAAGAGGATTCAACTCCATATGAAATGAACACCCTTCAAAATAATTTAATTTTCAGTTTTTAATTACCTGGATTTTATATAATGTTTTCATTGTTGGTTTTGTTCTGGTTTGGCTTTTTTCCACTGAGGATACTAAAATCTAGTTTGGAAATTCTCTTCTCCTCCCATGATCTGTACTCCTTTCAGTGTCACTTGTGGGTGAAGAACATTTTTATTAAACTAAAGTGAAAAAAGTCATCCTAATTAGCAATGCCTCATTGAGTTAGAGATCAAGGTCTGTGGCTATCAACCTGTGGAAACACAGTGGGAAGACATGATTGCAGTCTGATTCAGCTGTATGAGGCTCTGAGTAAAGATTATTCACTCAGACATGCACCCTGTCTCAGAGTGCAAGTGAATAACGTCGTCCTAACTGCACCAAACAGGGTTGTGGCTGTGTGTGAGCAATGGCAGCAGAGCCTTTCTTCTCTGGTTTGAAATGTCAGCTCTGTTGTGTTAAAAAACATAAGGATTTTTAGGGAGTGTCCCACAAGCCTCATCTCTGGGACATGATATGTGCCAAAACTACCCCAGCACAGTGGCTTGCCCTCTGCACCAGCAGAGCCTGGAAGGGTTTTAAAGAGAAATGCTAATTGCAACACAGGGTAGCTGCATGCCAGAGCTGGCTAACATAGAAGTCCCAGTTTCTCATCCCAGTGCTTGACAAGTTATATCTGATGTGGTTAATGGAAAGAAGGTGTAGAGCTACCGTAGTGGTGCCCAGCAGTGCTGTTTCTGGGTCTCCCACCCTACAGCTTCCCAGCTGACTGCAAGTGTTAGAATCATAGAATTACAGAATAGCTTGAGTTGGAAAGAAACTTTTCAATCATCTAGACTGTCATGGAGAGGAACTCCTTCCACTAGATCAGGTTGCTCAAAGCCCTACCTAACCTGACCTTGAACACTTCCAGGGATGGGGCGTCCACAACTTCTCTGGGCTGGGCTGGTGTCTCACCACTCTCACAGTAAAGAATATCTTCCTGCTATCCGATCTAAACCTACCCTCTGTCAGCCACTATGTGCCCTTGTAACAAGTCCCTCTCCAGCACTCTTGCTGGCCCCTTTACATACCAGAAGGTACTATAAGGTGTAAGAGAACCTTCTCTTCTGCAGGCTGAACAATGCCAACTCTCAGCCTTTTCTTCATGGGAGAGTTGCCAGAGCCCTCTGGTCATCTTTGTGGCCCTTCTCCAGTCTCACTTCAACAGATCTATGTCCTTCTTATGCTGGAATCCCAGAGCTGGGAAACAGAGGATGAAATCTGTGCATGCATTTGTGGCCAGTGCCTAGGGCTCATGTTCCCCTCGTGCATTGCTCTGCTAAATCCCACTCTTGATGGCAGGAGAGGAGGCACCACCAAGTAGCACCTGTCTGCAGAGATGGCTGGCATGCAGGCCCTATAAGCCAATATGTCTGCTGTGTAGCTCTGCGTGGTGGCTCTGGCCACTGCCACTGGTTCTGCACCTCCAGCCCACCGCACCACCCTGCCTGGTACCCAGTGCAGTTGTGCAAGGGGGGATGTACAGCAGGGCTGCAGGGAGTGCTTGAGGGACAGGAGTCAATGCTGAGGCATCCCTTGCTTCGTCTTTGTAGCCAAGTCAGATTTTAGTTTCTTCTTTTTCAAAGAAAAGAGAAAAGTAGCTCTAGTCCTAAAGGCATCCTCAGGAGGAGCAGGCACTCAGCAGCCTGCACAGGTTGACACAGCCTCTTTAAATATTTAATTTCTCTTGAGGTATGATGTGTTTTTCTGTCTCTTGAGAGACTACTTTTTTGTGCCTTTTTGGTTTTTTTTTCCTGAGGGGCACTTTAGTCTTCTGGCTTTTACATACATTTTTAGTATCCTGTCATATATTGGTGTGTACTCTGAGGTGATCTTGTCAATTGGAGACTAAATGGACTCTGCAAGTCTAGCAGAGGTAGCACTGCTGATGTTTTGTGTGATTTGCTTTGGTGGGGGTCTTCTCTGTGTTACTGAGAAGGACACACTCAGACAATCTCATCAGGATAGGTTTGGGTTTTCACCCTCCTTATTTTAGCAGGGCAACCTAAGGTGACATTTTGGCATGTAATTTGTGGTTTAACCAGACGATGTGAATTGGAAATAGAGGTAAACATGAAGAAGATTTTTTTTTAAATAACTAAATGAGAAAGCAATCCTTCAAAAGAAGGATTTTTTTCCTAATGTCTGAGAAAAAACATAGCCAGTCACTGATAGCTAAGCAAAAGACATTGACTCAATGCCTTTGCAGAAAAAGGGGTTGTTATTTCGATAGCAACAGCTTGCTAGGTTGTTGAATCTTGTGTTGCATGGAAACAGCATAGAACAGAAATACAAAGGCAGAAATCAGAGAAGTTGCCAGAAAACGAATGGAGAAATTTTTCTTCTCGCTTTATGCTGGGGCAAAAGTACATTTTACAGCTGTCATGTGCTGCTGTTCCCAGGAGTGACCCAGGCAATCTCCCACTGCCACCAGCTTCCTCCCTGTCCAGGCTGGCAGTTAGAAACCTTGTTCTTCTGCCAGTACACAGAGCACATTTGAGCTACTTGTCATTGTGATGGCAGACACCCCAGAATGTCAGCGTAAAATTTTTTTTTCTCCGTAGAACTGTATTTTAAACAGATTTTTAAAACTGACTGGGAAAATACTTCCACCTTGAAGAAACAAATGAGTGGTAATGGTAGTCCGCATACTTACACAGACAGCTGTTATCTATTTTATTAGTCAGTGCTTGGATCTCAAAATCAAAATCTGAAATTCAGCAACATTGGCAATACCCTACAGCATCTTTACAAGAAATAAATACTTCTGACCATAGGCATTCTGAAGCAACTTTGATATTGGCATTAAATTCCTATTCAGCATTATTTCTTTGGGACCAGATTTCACTAAATTCCTTCTTTTTTCAAATGGCAGTGTATCAATATCAAAACATAGGCATTTAATTCTAATTAACAATAACAAGATTCTTCTTCATGAGAAAAACAGAGAACCAATTTGGCCCACTCTGTACTTCCTGCAGATGGGTTAGATGTAAGAAATAATTTCTAGCATCTTCTCTTTGATTTTTTGTTTTTTGCATGCATTCCTGGAAAAGGCAACATACTGTTGTAGTCTTAAAGCCTTTCAAAATACAGGCAAATGCTCCTTTTTCTCCCCTGAAGTTATATACTAAATTATACTGAGGAGCTATTTCATTTTCCAGTCATCTGTCTCAGGGAAATAAATATTAAAAAAATCAGAAGTAATTCATAATCTCCAGACAACATTGTTATTTTTAATGTGAGGGAAAATATTTTCCTTCTATGTTATTGCCACACAGCCCTCCCAAAGAGCACTTGGTGAGTAACTCTGATATTATAATAAAGCCTAATTGATCTGAGCTGACCAGAAAAATATTCTGGAAAGTATTTGTGGGCCCCAAAATGATAATTTTTCTATTAAAATATCAAAATACATCCAAAGCTGGGATTTTCCAGCTATGCACATCCACGCTTGTCTGGATTTGTGTGCACACACGTATGCAGCCTTTTGGTCCACTTTTAATGCAGAATTTCCTGATGGGTAAGTGGATAATGACTGCCCCTATCTACAGGTGCTTTGATACGTGTGCTGCAGAGATATTTCAGTAAAGTGACTTACCTGCAGAGGCTAATTTTCAAACACCTCACAGAAACTGTGAGTTTTTGCAACTCTACTCACCATCCTCAGCTATGAGAAGAGTGGTTGAAAACTGTGCTATCTTCATGAGCAAATCACCAATGAGACTGGGAACATGTCATTCTAAAAATACTTTCCTGGGTCAACACAAGGTAAATGGATCTCGTGCCACTGTGTGCCAGCACGTTAAGAACCATGTCAGTGAGCTGAGCTCCCCCTTCCCACTGTTGGAAGTTCCCTGTCCAGAGAGAAGTCAATGGCCCCTGTTTCATCTCTTCTCTGTGACTGCATCCCAGTATCAGATATTGCTGCCCTACAGCCAGCCACCACTTCCAGCCCCTCCTCTCTGTTTCAGGGGTATCAAGTCTCTGAGTTTTTCCTTATATCAGTGACATAGCACTTTCTGCGGGACTTTCATTTAAATGTTTCTCAGTGTTCCTCTGAAATGCATATTCATTTTTCTTACCTCTTGAAAGGAAGGCTTGGCCCCTCTTCTTTATCACTTAGAAAGATTAAATTAGCTTCTCAGCTGATAGTAGACAAGATACTTCATATTGCAGAGGCAATCTAACTACAAGACCTGAACTGAGCAAGAGTAATTCAATTGACTTCACTGAAGCTGCACTAATTTACACCAACTATAAATTAATCTTTTCTAGTGAAATATGTCTAGGACTGACCTTGCAGTATCCAATTGACTGAAGTAATTCCATGCAGCATCTTGCCTTCAAAATTATATAGAAATTGAGGAACTCCTTTTCAGGAAATGGGCCAAAATTTGCATTTTCACCTTCACAGAATAAGTCAAATGGCAGCACTGTAACAAAGATTAAGGCAGAATTAGCCCAAATGCTTTATACAATCCACATACTAACTACACTTATCTATGATGGCCCTAAGATACAGAAGAAAATATCACATTTTTCACAGTATTTTTCCTTCTTGTCCTTGCCTGTTCCTGTCTTCTCACAGTAATTTTTTTAATCTCTTCAAATTTGGTTTGTGTCTGCAGAAAAGCCTACTCTGTACACTTCATTAATATGAAATATCACAGAAGATGAAAGATCCAGATGGCCACATGAAGACTGTGAGGCTTTAAGAGAGATCTTTGCAACTTTTTCATAAGCTATCCTTATTTGTGCAGGGTTATAGGTCTTGACAGGAGAGCCAGTGTGACTGCAAAAAGACCATCACACCATAGGACCAGGGTGCTGTTCTAGCTGGGCAAGGGAAGGCAAAACTGAGTACAGGCAGTTTGCTGTAAAGGTCACTTGATTTCACACAATGAACTGGAGCTCTGGCCAACCAAATCTGGCCATGTCACACTGTCTACAATTTCTTTACCATCACTGTACAAATCCATATTCATTGGATCTTTCAAACTGAATGTTGCTGTGCTATTTGGGACTGCAACGGCAAAGGTCGCAGTCAGCATGAAGCTTCCTGGTCTTCCCATGTCAACATGAAAAGGCTTCTGTCAGGAGAATTCAGGAGAACAGGGGAGGAGAATATACATGTTTTTCTATATGTATGCTGTAGATTATATACAAACACCAATTCAGCAAACCCTGACTTAGTGAGATCTGGAAGGCCTTTTCCAGCCTTAATGATTCTATTATTCTGTTCTATGATTCCATGACTTACTACCCCTTCTCTGATGAAAAGTTAAACCAACATTCCATCTGCCCAGTGTACCTGGCAAATGCAATCAGAGCTCTTGACTTAAAATAAATAACTGAATACATTTGCCTTAAGCTACCCCTGGCACCTTTTTAATCAGGGAAAGAAAGCACTTACAGCAATTAAAGCAAAAGTCAGTGTCTAAAAATCAGCTTATAAATTAATTTCTCTGTGCTGTCAATTATTTTAAAAACACTTTTGACTGCTTAAATTAATTCCAACTTGAATACAAGACACACATTGCCACAGAGTGAAATTCAGGATATTACTTTTTCTTGCCATTGCTGAGCTTTACAGCCATATCCTTTCTTTATTTTTTTCTGCTTCTCTTGAGTCATCACTAATGGAAGCTCTAAATATAGGTATGACTAACAATGCAAACTTTAGAAACTGTATGTAAACTACTGCAAGAAAAACAGATCAGAGAGCTATGCTCACCAGAAATTCAAACAACTGTTGCCAACCATTACATGCAAGTAATGATTACTGCATTTTTCTCATTAGAAAGGCAGCTGTCATATAGCTTACGGTTTGGACAGAAAGAAATAAGTTAGCATATTGCTTAAGAGCTGTCTGCTAAATCCTTACTCTATTTTGCCAAAAATATGCTAGAACATAAAAACCTTCATTCTGTAGAATAATAAATGTCATGTTTCCATTTCCTGGTGTCTTCTCATATTGTTTAAAATAATCATGATCAAATAAGACAAGCACAATGAGCTCAGGACCTCAGACTTTGGAGAGGTGGTTTTGACACAGCCAAAGACAAGTGACAAACTGAGCAAAGACTAAGTGCCTGGTACCCATCACAAGGATATGGATTTTGTCTTTTAGTCACAGTTTTTAACAAGAAGCTACCACTACAACCTGAGAACACCATCAGACAGCAACACTCAAAGACTATGGCAGACATATGGTCGGGACCAAAAGTAATTAGCTTGCAAGTCCAAGTAGAAGCATCTGAATCAGATGGGCAAGCAAGCATCCCTTTACATGTTTTGTGCTGGAGGATACAGGTAAACCACCAGTTGATCAACCATCAATTCGTATTAAATAACAATAACAATAATAATTATAATGCTGATTTCATATTGCAAAAGGAAGTTCACCACTGAGCTCCTTTCCCCCAGTCATTCTTTGCCACTAATTCCCCCATGTTCAGTTCCATTTTTCCCAGCATCTGACAGCACAAATTATCCTAGTATTTGTTTACAGCAACTGGTACATTTAAACATGAGTTACCTATGGTGAAGGCCATTCCTGCACAATTGCAATACATGTTTGGACAGAAATAATCAGGGCCGATTATTTCTAGCATGTAGGGTCATTAAGTATTCTATGTTATTAAATGCAACTTATTACTATTGAATTATTTGAAGAAATAAAACCTAATGTGAGGATAACTTAACCAACATCTAACCAGTGCTAATGCCAGTTTTAGTGAATTCAGTGATGCTGAATTTAAGAGTTCTTCAAATTTGTGTGGACTTCTATTGGAGTCTTCTTTTCTGTGCTATCTTATTGTCACCATATTCAGCACTGAATTATCTGAACCCATAAGGGTAGCTTTGAAGAAATCTGTCAGTTTGAGAAGAGATATTCATTGGGATTTTCAAAAGAGCTTATGTGTTTTTTCACTTTGGCGTTTATAAAACTGCCATGTTGATGAGAACGATTCCCCAAGTTTTGCTGCACCATATGGTCCATGTGCTGTTAGGAGGCCATCTACTGTGTTTCCTTGTTAGTCATTCAACTACATATTGCGTCCATCTGCAACTCTCATATGTGGTTTCACTGTAATTGCCCTTTTCATAGTGCATTTCATTCTGCTTTGTGCTGGCTTGTGATAATGTTCTTACCAAGACGTGCTTCACGATACATTTTTTAAAGGGTGCAGTGGCACCGTGCTGAATGGCACAGTCGATGTAGACACAGAGCTCACCTCTAATGTAAAGGAAGAAGGGTATGGATGTTCATCTTAGGCATGAAGAGAGACATTACTTTCCTTGTTCTTCTCCCCTTGGATCCAACTTCAGCAAAGCATTTCAGTTATTCCAGAGATGCAAAAGGTCTCCCAGCTGGGCTTGCACTGCTCTTTCATTCCTGCCACTTTGCCACACTTCAGAAGGCCTCGTCCCAGCTCAGTGCCTTCTGATGAGTCTTTAAGAAAATCTTCCTTGGCTGCTACTTCACTTTAAGCCCCCTGTAAGCAGCCATAAGAGTGACACTCATGAGAGGTTGGAGCTGTGAACAGATCCTGTAGCCAGATAACTCTGTGCTGTGATCACACCACAGGCTCCAACCTGGGCAGAAGCTGCCAGTGTGAAGGTCGTACACTGCACTCTGGTGTCAGCAGAGTGAGCAGGAGGCACCTTCCCCTCTGCCAGTGCTCAACAATTCCTTCAGCACAGTACTGGCTTCTGTGTTAATTCGATGCTGACACAATTTGTATTCCCTTAAAGACCTCATTACACATACTGCTCATTTAACCTTTAAAAAAGATGGAAGAAAGTGTGCCAATGGATTCTGGATGATAAATATCTAAATTAAGTAAATTTAATTAAAAACTGTTGTAAATGTCATCTAATCTGCAAATGCTGCAACAATTATGGTTGTAGCTTTGAACCAGTTTCAAAATGCATGAGACTCTCCTTACACAATTTTCTACAGAATGATTTTTTTTCTTCTTGGTTTCAAGAGAACAGTCAAAATTACTTATATTTTATTGCTCAGTAAAAATTTTGAACTCAAAACTTGAAGAACTTTCTTGCATTTTTTACTGCCAGGTGAAGCTGGCTGGAACAGTGGTTTCTTTCTAAAGCTATTAAGTTCTTTTTGCCAGATAAAAGATGGGGGAGGAAAGAAAGATATGTACTAAGTTTCATCCAGGGAATCCTACTTTTCAGTACACAGGAAATAAAAAGATCAGTGCAATTTTTTTTCAGCTTCTATTCTGGCCACATTGTGCTGTTTGGGTGAAAACACCATTAGCCCCTATGTTACTGTAGTGCACACCAGTGATAGCTACTCAGTGGGAAGCACAGTTTGATGAATTTAACAAAATCTTGTTGGCTGACCTTTCCATGCTGGAGACATGATTTCATTTCTGTTGTCTGAAAATGAGCACCAACAAGTTATTTCCATGTCCCAGCTGGAATATGGTAGTGCTAGTGTGTTTTCAAGTATTTCTTTATCTGTGTGGTGCTATAACTTCCAGGTCTAAGAACAATAACTCTTCTTTCCTTTCTGCTTTCTTCATGTATCAGCAAAAAGTTCATTTATTTTGCTCTTTTTTTTTCTTAGTCATTCTGTATGCTGCAAATATCAAACCAAAAAGAAAAACAAAACACTTCTTGGAAGAACAACATAGGAAAGCTCTCAGAGATGTATTTACAAACGGATGCTAAGGCACATGCAGAAACTGGTTCAAGAAATAGTTCACAAGTACTATTTGTAACATGTAGGATCCCAGACAGACAGAGTGGAGCACTGGTGATCCAAGTTCAGTCACTATTTTATTCCAGTCACAGTCTAATATTGCTGCCGAATTATTTCTTCTGGTTTTATTCTTCCTCTAGTGTCTTTAGCCCTCAGGTTTAAAAGCCCTGGGAGTTTTATGGTTTTGTTCTTCATAAAGGCGAAAGAGATCATTCAACAGATCACTTATGCAGAGAGTGACCTGTCAAAGCCACACCAGCAGAGCTGAGCTGGTGTGGCTCAGGGGTGACCAACAGCCAGGAAAGGAGCAACAAACAACTACAGCAGAGCAGAACAGGTAAACCACACCAGCAGTAGGAACAGCTTATTGGACTATGCTTTTAAACTCACTGTCTTCTATGGAGGTGTCAAAACCAAGCACCACTGGCCTGTTTCCGTCACTGATGTAAGGCAAGTATCTTTGAGAATATTCCAAGAGGCAGCAAGTTGTCTGACTGCCCCTGGTGCTTTTACTAATATTCCCCTGCAATTGCACCCTTCAGAAAAGTGGCTTATGAATCCTAAAGAAATGTAAAAAAATATGTAAAAAATGTGCAGATAATTCAAAATAGTCAAATCACTGTTCACCAGGTCACAGGTCAACCTCTACCACACTTTGAAAAATACTTTCATCTCATTTAATAATTCATCTTTTGAAGAGTATTGAAACTTTCTTTGCTGCCAGAGAACAGATTTGGTTCTAAGGAACATTTATGGTTTTACTGCTTATTTTTCAAATAATACAAGGCAAGGTACCAATTCTACTCCTAGTGAAGTCAGTGACACATGTACAACTGAAACTATGGAACAAATTCTATATAAGGTAAAATAGACCTAATATGTGAATCGATGTATAAGAACTTGTGTTTTGGTTTAATTGTGTTTTGGAAAAAGAGAGGGAGCAAGGACAATGTTTCCCTTTTGAAGTCCATCTCTCAGGTCTTTATGAGTATGCTTATTTCAGAGATAATACCTTTCTCCCTTTTTTCCTGGTGCCTCCTATACAGGGATGAGCAATTGTTTTTTCCAGTTTCAGTACAGGATTACTATAGCAGGTACAATATATGAAAAAATGGACAAGGTAGATTGATTTCTATTTGCAACATATTTTTCAGCTTTGCCTACAGCTTACTCTTGAGACCTTATATCTTTATTTCATACCCTACTACCCTTCACATCCCCCAGCTAAAAATAGCCTTTGCTTAGAAAAAAATCCTGCTAGCCCTTCCAGATCTAGCTGGTATACACATCCCAGCCTACTTCAGGACCACATTTTTCTCTATTCCTCTTGTTAACACTGCCTTTCTTACCATTTCCTACACTTTGGACTTTCTCAGGAAGTATTGTGACCTTGCATGTGGCCTTTCTGTCCACAGCTGTGCCTTTATCCAGATCCTTTGCCTTAGGAAAACATTTCTAGGCAGGTGCTCCTGCCAGGGCTGGGATTTGGTTCCCAGTGGTCTTCCAGTCACAGCTAAGAACAGGCTGGCCTCAGTGACATGACCAAGTCGATCTCCCTCAGGTCTTGAGGCAAAAGCAGCAGGATCCCACCTCCTACATCCTCTTCTGCCTGTGCAGCCCTCCTCTGTCTGGTGCTGCATGGAGGCAAGAGGCGAGGGAAGGAGGAGACATCAGCCAGGGAGCAAAATCTGCCCTGAGTTTGCTGGCATCTTCATATGCTTCCCAGTTAGGCATGCAGGAAATCCCAGTGCTGTAAGTACAACTCAGTTTCTTCTTCAAAATATGATACCACAGAACAGTCCCATAGAAACTAATGGGCCAGTTTACAAGAATAAGCTCTAGCCATGTTAGTAACAGCTTTTAACATGGAGCTGTAAGGACATCAACTCAAATTTGAATGTGTATAGCCCCAACTCCTACTGTCTGAATTTCCACAGAGACTATCTTGCATTCAACAGAGCAGAACATTTTTAAAAAATCACCATTTTTTAACATTAATTTGCACATATTTTCTTGCAATGCCTTCTCCACCTCTGAAAAAAAAAAAAGAAACAAAGACAACTATTTTCCCCCCTCAACAGTCACACAAAGTCACTGAGCTGATTCCTTTGCACGCAGAGCCACAACAGAAATGGCAGGTGATCTGCACATTCTCCTGCTTACAAGATGCGTATCGTATTGCACCCTTATAGCCCATGTGCTTTTCCGCTGAGCTGGACACCCAGCATTGTCACTCCTAAAATATTTGTGAGTGCTACAGGATTTTCTGGGGAAAGATTTCTTGAGGCAAGATTTAGTCAAATTTAATCCAAGTCACTCGGTGCAGCTCCATTTGTTAAGAACAGCTCCTGTGCTTGAGAAGAGCCCGTCACTGTGTTTTGCCTCACAATGTTGCAGAACACAATAACAACAACATTAAACTCAATACCCTTAAGGGGCAGTTGTAGTCAAGGGTCACATTTTCCTTCATTCCAATTAACCTACTTGTCATATTGGATGGTAGATGCATTCCACAAACTGCCCTCAAGTGTTTCTCATGCTCTTTTACTAATAGAAAGTGGGGAGAAATAAAATAGTTCATGCTTGGCTGTTTGACTTGTCCTTGGTATTTTATCTTATTGGGAAACCCACAAGAAATGAATACTATTGTAAAGATTTTTAAGGGTCTGAAAGCACAAGCAGGCTTCTGACTTGCCCCAGTATGTCTGGAACAGTGGTGTTGACAACACCAGTTCTGGGGTGAGGAGGGACCAGACTCTGGTTCCACTTCAGGTTTAGTTCAACTCACCTGCTGCTATGCCAAATAAAAGACTTGTGATGGGTGGATGGATGCCAGGTACCCACTAAACCCATTTTATATCTTCCCCTCCTCAGCTGAACAGGGGAGAGAAAATATTGTGGGTCAATAAGGACAAGGAGAGATCACTCCCTAGTTACTGTCATCTGCAAAACTTGTGGAAAAATAAATTTTGTTTATTACCAATTAAATAAGAATAGGATAATGAGAAATAAAACCAATCTTAAAAACACCTGCCCCCCACTCCTCCTTTCCAGAATTGTCTGCCTCCTTCCCATTAGTGGTGCAGGGGAACAGGGAATGGGGGTTACAGTCAATTCATCACATGTTGTCTCTGCTGCTCCTTTCCTCCCCAGGGAGAGGAGTCCTCATACTCTTCCCTTGCTCCAGCATGGGGTCCCTCCCCAGGAGACAGTCCTCCATGAACTCCTGCAAAATGCATCCTTGCCACAGGTTGCAGTTCTTCACAAACTACTCTAGTGTGGATCCTTTCCACAGGGTGCAGTCCTTCGGGAACACACTGCTCCAGGGGCGTCACAGGATCCTCAAGATTTCAAGGGAACTTCAAGATCATCTAGTTCAACTGTCAACCCAGCACCACTATAATCACCCCTAAACCATATCCCCAAGGGCCACATTCAGACACCTCTTAAACACTTCCAGAAATGGTGATTCCACCACCTCCACAGGCACTTTATTCCAATGCCTAATCATTCTTTGAGTGAAAGGGTTTTTTTCTGATTTCTAATCTGAACCTCCCTTGGTTCAACTTATGGCCATTGTCTCTTGTCCTTTCACCTGAGACATGGCAGAAGATGCCAACCCCTACCTGGCTACATGTGGTTGTAGAAAGCAATAAGGTCCCTGCTGAGCTTCCTATTCTCCAGACTAAACAACCCCAGCTCCCTCAGCTTCTCCTCATAAGACATGTTTTCTTGACCCTTCAGCAGCTCCACTGCCCTTCTCTGGACACCCTACCACCTCCGTGTCCTTCTGGTAGTGAGGGGCCCAAAACTGAACACAACACTTGAAGTCTGGCCTCACTGGTGTTGAGTACAGTGGGATAGTCACTGCCCTGGTCCTGCTGGCCATGCTATTGCTCATACAGGCCAGGTTGCCATTGGCCTTCTTGGCCACCTGGGCACAGTGCTGGCTCATATTCAGCCAGCTGCCCCCTGGACTGGGAGAAAGGATTCCTTTGAGGTTCTCCAGGATTGTTTCCAGGTAGACAGGAAAGGCAATATACACATTTTTATGGAACACATCTGAAAGTATGGGGAATGCTCTCCTAGAGAGTGTATTTGCAGATACTCTGTTTCTCCCAGGTGTCCATTCAATTTCCAAATCCTGGGTTTGCGCTGGCAAAAATATTATCTACATTCTGGACCTGATTTTTCTTGGTAACCCGTAAAGACTTGTACCCATTTTCAGCTAATGTGTCCCATAAATACAGGCAAACATTGGTTTCTAACCCTATTCCTCCATCCTAAATTGAATGTCTTATATTTGGGGAATAGTTCTATCCATTTGTCAGAGACACCTCATTCACCACTTTATTTTACATGCATAGTGAAGCACTCCTGAACTATGCAAGAGCCCTAGCAAGCCAACACGGAGAGGTAGGTGTTTGTGATCAGAAGTCTCCCAGTGAACTGTAAGCTGCATACTCACCAAATTACCACCTTCACCACTGCAAAATCGTGTTCCAGCCTGCACCAGGAGTGCGGCCACGGCCCAGCCCTGAGGAGTCCAGCTTTGCTTTCATGGGTACCTCAGAGCAGCCAATGTTACTATTTGCACCTTAGGTATCTTGAATTGTTTTTAACAGCATGCTCTAGGTTCATTGGACATCTTTATGAAGATTACTGACTTAGGCAAGTAAATTACGAATAAATTTCAGCTCTCCTATTTACGGTTTCAAGGCATGTTTGCCTGTCGTCTGCATCTGGTTAGGACAAGCACTGCAGCAGGAACAGCAAGCTTATGTGAGTTCCCCATATGTCTTGCTGTGTTGATTTCTCTCCTGCACATTTTTATGTGGAGATTGGAACTTTTAACATTTCCATGCTACAGTTTTATTGTTAACTTTCCCTGCTTGAGTTAATTGAAAGCAATAAAGCACCTGAAATGCCTCAGAGGCTTCCACTGTCAATAGTGAGAGGAACTTTTCTCACATCTTCATTTTCCTAGGAGATATAGAAAAAAATGCAGCTGGAATTTCCCTTGGTTTTCCCCTCTGTTTCCAGATGGTTTTGAGCTCAGGTGAAGATTTTAACTCCTCCAGTAATCCATAAAAAGCAAAAATATTTCAACAAAACATTTGAAACTGATCTCTGTGCTGCAACAAGGAGATGCACTGGTATTTCCAGACAAAAGAGACATGGTTTTTCAGAGCTGTGAAACACGCTCTTCTTTTTGCTGGTGCTGCAAGTAGTGGGAGCTCTGCAGGCCTCAACAACAGTAGCCTGCTATGCTTTTTCTTTTTGCTTTTGCCCAAGCTGCAGTTGCACATTTCCTCCTCGCTCTCTGCCAGTATTCCTCTTACACTGTATTACTGCAAGAGGGGACATCTGTTCTTCTGAAGATCATCTTTAGAACATCATCTATTCTTCTATGCTCTAGGTATGTTTGATCTTAAATCATAATGTCCAGCAAATTGTGTTTTGTCTTGGGTGTAGTCCAAGTCTGAAATATCCTTTTACCGAGAAAATTAACAGCTAATAGGCAAAAGGATAAGGGGATCCTCCCCATCTTCAGCCTAAAGATGGCTGATGAGACCTGCACAGCATCAGCCAGCCATGAGGACAGGAGCCTGCTGGGACACTCATCTGCATGCTTTCACTTCCTAGGTGGCTTGATCTGGTGTCACACTGGGTCAGCAGGAGTCTACTCTCTGCATCCATCTTCTTCCATCCTTTGGTGGGGAGTGGGCAGAATGACTGACCTGCACCTTCTTCCCATTCTTCATGGTGTGAAGCAGAGGCCTGCAGCCTGGAAACATCCTCTAACGAATTGCCACTTGGCTGAAAAGACTGCACACCTTTTCCTTAGAACAAAAAAAGGTGTTCAGCAGTCCTGAAAGGTCACCAGGGAAAGCAGGGAGCTCTGCCTTGTCATAGAATCATAGAATCACAGAATGATTTGTGTTGCAAGGGACTTTAAAGACCACCTAGTTCTAATCTCCTTGCCACTAGTGGGGACACCTTCCACTAGACAATATTGCTCAAAGCCCCATTCAGCCTGGCCTTGTCACTAATTCCTTTTTCTTCTGGGTCTTCACTTGGAGCTCTGGGGCACAGTTTCCCATGAATGTGAGAGCCATTCAAAGGTGCCCTGATTTAGCAAAGGTCTTCCGCACACAGAGCCATGCACATGCTGGATTTTCAAAATACTGAACTGCACTGTGGTCTAATACCCATTCAGCCTGACAGGGCTCCTTACATAGGTAACTTCCAAAAAGGGCTCAGACAAAGGTCTTAGCTGGAAGAACTTTATCCTCAAAGAGCTGGAATTTCAAAAGATGGAATTGCTGTACAATAATAGGAAACATCTTCCTCTTAGGCAGAAATCTGGGAGCAATCAGATTGGGTCTGCCATGCCATTTGCTTCTGCAGAGCACAATGGTGTTGCTGTCTGCAGGATGAGCAAAAGGGCTCACACAAAGTGGGGATCCCACCAGTGGATGTCAGTCTGATGCTCAGCCCCAGCCCACCACCACAGGGAAAATCCTCACAGCTGGGGGCCCAGCCAGGGATGAGTAGTCTCCTTATCTGGCTCATTTCTTTAACCCATAAGGTTTATCCTGACCCTTGATATTCAGCTCTGCTTCCTAGGAAAGCATTACATTGACTGGGTTTGTATGAACGCGGAATCCCAACATCTTTTCCATTGCAGGGACCTAATCAAGAAGGAAAGTGACACCCATTCTGATAATTTATTTTTATCATCACTTCCCTAATTTTTTTATTCCTGGCAAAACTGTCTCGAGCATCTCATTATTCTCTGACAATGAGAGTGATAATAGGAGGATTTTTTTTAAGTATGGCACTGTTCAACATCAGAAGACTTCTCATCATAAAATATCATTAAAGTGTGAATTCAAGGTTGGGAGAGATGAGGCCTTTACAAGACTAATGCAATTAATTCTGCTCATTAACTGCAGCCTCAAAATATGTACATAGAGACTGATTTCACTTCTGCTGTGGAGTGTTAGGTCTGAAAAATTTTTCTTTTCCAGTGGATTTCCCAGTGATAAGGTGGCATGGAAATATCCCACCCTGTATTACATACCAATGAACACAGAGTCTTTGCAGGAGGAACACTATATGCTGCAAATCATTTGGTGTGCAGTAACTTCTTGTCAAAGTAAGAAGCTTAAAGAAATTAGGGCCCAATACTAAATAAATTCAGTAATTGAAATGTGTTAGATTGAAAGTGGGTTTCTTTTTTTTTTTGCCTTTTTTGTTTTAAAGTAATCCTTCTCACTCTGCAATCCGTCTCAGCTCTTGAATTCTGGAAAGCCTCAGTTCTTTACAGTTTACCAGAACTAATTCTGAACTCAGTTCTTCTTGCTTTCTTTTCACAGAGGAATTTGCACAGTGGGACATTTTCAATATAACTGAACTTTGATTCAAAAAAGCAATTTATTTTTCCAGCAGCTCTCAGTATTCCCTTTGCTATAGCTGAATGTATAGCAATAGCATCCTCGTAATCAGCCTCTTCTTTCTATTTGGTCCTACAAGAAAGCCTATGCTTGTGTTTTTCTGCAATCACTAAATGAACATGTTTGTATGCATATGAGAGAAAGAAGAGGAGTGGGAAGAAGGAAACATCTGTCCTACCAATATACAGCCCTATCTGCTTGGCCCCAGGGAGCTTTCCTTTTCTCCTTTCCATTTCAGGCACACTCACACGGCTTTCCCTCTCCCATGATTAGTTGCATTGTGTTTCCACACTCTGTGAGCATCTTGGGGCAGGAACTATGTCCTATAATCCAAGAAGAGTAATGTCACCACCACAAACTAGCCATTCTGCAAGCAGTCAAAGCAACAGAGCCTGGTCTCCTATGGACATGAGGGGAAGGGTGAGAAGGGAAGGAAGAGCAAGTCAACAAGATTTTAGTTCTGCCCTGTAAGGGGGAAGAAAGAGAGGGATAGCTTTAGAAAAATGAACTCACAGAAATATTTCAGAGCTAACTTAGTCTACTCGCTAAGGCTAGAAATCACCAGAAACCTGAGTAAATGCAGTATGTTTAGGTTTTTCCCTTGCTTGCACCAAAAATGTTGCCCTCAGTTTATTTTTTTTGTTGTAGGAATTCATCTCTCCAACGCTTGTTTCATAGATTTTTGTTTCCATCTTATGGTCTTAATGTCTATTAGAAATATAGCCTTGAGGCAAACTTTCTCACAGTAGTGCCTTACTTTGTTGAATGCTGCAGCACACATAGTTGGCTCTGACAGCATTAGTTCTGCACTGGTACACTGTCAAACCGTCTGCAAGAAGTATTGTGAAAAAACAAACCATCTGCTAAGTGAAAATAACATCCTGATTTGGGTTTTTATATGACTATTGAACTCCATTTTAATGTCCTCTTTTCCCACATCTAATCTTACTGCAGCAGTTGCATTTGACCTGACTTTGCCAATCTGAGTCCAACAGTTAACTGCTTAATGTGCCTTTCAGACAGGGAGCTTAAAGTGCTCCCTGTCTCTCAGCCCTACTCTGAACTGCTTCAAACTCAAGCAAAGTCATCATCTGAATAGTTTCTTGGGTCATTCTTTAGTCAAAACTCCCTGAGATAATACATTTTTGTTGGACTCAATGATCTTAGAGGTCTTCTCTAACCTAAATAATTCTACGATTTCATCCTGAGAACAAAAACTCAGACAAAAGTGAAAGTTTCTTGAGATCCAAGGGCTCTTCCAGTAAACCTAGTCCAAATATTCATATTTAGTATTGACACTAAGAATCAAGGGATTTTGCAATGAAAGGTGCACACTGCTTATACTGTATGGACAACTTAAACAGCTTCAACAGTCTCAAATCCAGCCTTACCCAAAGTACTGGAGCCTAAATGGAACAGGCATAGAAGTGTTTCAGCCTGGGACACTGGAAGAGCACCTTTGAAGGCAGTTAGGATGCTTCTTTTCTATGACATGGTAAAGACCTAATGAACTGCAGAGTTATTTTGAGTGCAAAAATAAATGCAGAAGTTTTACCTGGTAGAGAAAATAGCATGAAGAGGCGATACCCTGCTTGTGCTCCATGGCTCTCAGGTGTTTGGGGCTGGTTTATAAGTCCTCCAAAGGTAAGGATTGCTCACAGGACACTACCACCTCCAAAGAAGGAAATAGACCACTAAAACACTCATGTTTGCATAAGACCAGAGGATTCTTGTTATCTTCAGTCCCTCTTTTCCATTTAACAAGCAGTGCAGAGACATGATGTTACCATGACCATCCCAGAGTGGCATATAAGGAACAGGCAGCTGCACATACAAACAAGTCTCTCCATCTTGGCTGTGGGGTCAGGTTTGGTGTGGGCAAATTAATATCCTTGCTACCTTTTCTCTCTTCTCCCTGGAAGGTGCATATTTATGCAGAAGGCTAGTGAGAAATACCTTGCATTTCTCATGTATTCTTTCCTCTGGTCACTGTAATGTTGCTCATTATTTCTTCTCACTTGACTGGAATTCTGCAGTTGGCAGAAATGTAATGAGAAATTTACTCTTGTGAGGGCATTAGGTAAGAAAGAAGATATTTTTTTCAAGAGGGTACCATAGATGAGATCCCCAAACCACGTTTGCATAGCTTTTAATGTTTTGCCACATTGTTTAACCTTAGTGAAGTGTAAAACTGAAGCACATCAGTGTTGCCTAGGAATCAGTATGAGGCAGCTAAGACAATTTGTTAGTATTCAATCCTCTTACAGCACTTGTGTGTATTTGTGTATGGAAAACTGCAGTGAACTTTTCAAAGTAGTACAGTTATTTAATTGCAGTGACACCAGGTTTGTCTTTGGAAATAAGGAAATCTGTTTCAGACTCATACAAAGACTGTCTTCCATGTGCCTGCTTTTACTGTAATTGTTCATGCTGTGGCACTGACAAAAATCCTTGTATTTTTAAAGTTAATATAAAATACAAGAAAAATCATATATGTCTCTAATCTTCTCTCTCTTCTCTTTAACTAAATACTATTTAACATGTGTCATACCTGAAGTATTTTTAGAAACATAAACAAGATCATTACCTTAAAATGGTTGTTACAATTTGTAGTTGGTTCATTTCCTCGGCTAAACTCAGGTAGAGCATTGGTGTTGCAGCTAAAATTACAACTGAACACAGAAATGCATAGCTAGGCCCTATTAAATTCTTGTAAGAATAGAATAAATCTGAAATAAATAAATATTGCAATATTGTTTGACTTTTATAATATTGTTTGAATTTTGTATTTGTCTTATTAAGTCTCTGCTGGGATAAATGCGGAATTCTACTTCAATCTAGTTTCGGTTTTCAGTCTACTGGTTTACTTGGGTCAAATACTGATGAAAAGCTCTGGGCTAACAATCCCAGACTCACAAGGATCAGATTCTGGCCCCACTAACAGCAGTGGGAATTTTGTCATTTAGCCTCAAAGAATCCAAGTTTCGTGTAGCTTTGCAAAACAGCATGCAGTAAATAACTATGCTGTCTTTCCACATGGTATCTTGCTTGCTTTTCATTTCCCTCTCTATTAATTAATCTGAAAACCGTGAACCTGCTTCAGAAGCCCTTCCTGACAAAGACCCTTGGTTAGTCCCTCTTGGTAGGAGTTCTGCACCCAGATGAATCACGGAAACAAGTTTGCTATGATCAGGAGACGAAGCGACAAATTTTTGCACTGACTGAATAAATGAATTTCCAGCAAACTGGAAAGTTTTAACAGTAACCAAGGTGGGAAGTGTTTGTGGCTCCTCATGTGCCTTTCGAACATGTCAGAGTTCACATGCAATCTCAGCTTGCTAGGACTTGTTCCCACAGCAGCATGTCCTTCTGAGTCCATCCTGGCAGGCATCCTGTGGATTGCACAGGCTTTCAGAACAGCTGCAGCTGCAAGTTGCACTAAGAGATGTTTACACCAGCTACCTTTGGGTGTTGAACTCAGCTGCTCGAGACGGGTGCTCAGTAGTCTCTCTGCATGCCAAGAGACAGAAGTTGAGCCTATGGTTAAAAGCACTGTGGACCCACAGAGCGAAACAATCAGTGCTGAGGCCCACTTCTTCGAATGTAACATATTTTATCTCAGACTAGGATTGGTCAATCCTGCATGCCAAGTAAACTGTTTTGGCTATACCACTATGACTGCCCTCCTGGAGTGCCTCCCCCACTTTGGTTTCATCTGGAAGCCAAGTCTTGATCTGTCATGAAAACAAATGTTGTAAGTGGGGATAATGGGGATAGTTCCTCCTAAAGTGCACTCCTAATCTGAACTGAAATACCAATGTAGCTCATTCAGAGGTTCTGCCAAAAAGCGATTTACATCTGCTCTGAGCTGCATTCTGGAAGTGCACTGGCTAAAGGGGAACGTAAGGGAAACTATGCGTAAATGTCACCAGCCCAAGCTGGCATGAGCTGTCCTTCCTCTCTTCCCTTCCTTCCCTGCCCTGCCATCCTCCACATCACTTAGGTCGTTCTTCCATTTCAACTCTTTGTAAATGAAGAAACAGTTTCAGTTATTGGTTTGAAAGGCTTCTCCTGTCATCCATAGTCTATATTTTGTGGTGCATATATCTGGTATCCAGCTTTTCCAAAGTACAGTGATATACTGTAATTAGGATGTATGAAAAAGTTTGGGAATTAAGTTAAATAAAGCTCACTTTTAGCTTTTGATTTTTCTGGCAAAGTTACGATGGGTAATCAAAGTTTCCATTTCCCACTTTAGAAAAAAAGGGTGATCAAGACCTCAGAAAAAGTGTGTCTGAATTATTTCTGTTTTTTCCTATGGAAAAAGTAGAGAAGGAGTTGGGTATTTGGGACACAAATACCAATTTATTGTGTACTGTCCTCATTTTCCCCATCCAAAGTGAAGCTGTGAAGAAAAGCTCTAGTGGGCTCATATGCTAATTTTTCTCATTGCCTCTTTAACTTACACAGATTTTTCAAATATTGACTAGGCTTTGAACTTGACCTACTTAAGGCACTGGATATGGTTTTCACTTAAACAAACGCCCCTTCAGATCATGTCAGTATTATAAAGAGGCCTTGCAGCTACTGTGAATTTTGAGAATATCAGCATCTTAATACTCCTTTATACTACTAGACATACTGTGAGGAAAGTCAGCTGTTCTTCTCTGCTTCAGATGGCTTTCATGACTTTCAGTGTTTCTCAGGACTGCTTTATACTAACTGGTATGAAATTGAATTTATTCTCGAGTCTGACGTGCTGATACCTGTACGTTGAATCTGCCAGGACAACCTTCATTTTAAACTACGTCTGAAGAAAGAAACTCTTTCTTGGGGCAGGGTCGGAGGCAAGGAGGCCACAACTCTCCTCTGTCCTCTGTCCTCTCCTCCCCTGCAACAGAGAACTCACAACTCATCTTCCTTCTGCAGCTCATCTCTCAGCTGCATGGCATTTGGCCTGCTTTATTTACTCTTCATTTTCAGGGAGGCAATTTGTGCTTTTCATGTAATCTCCCCAGGTTTCTGATTATGCTCCATGGGCAAAGAAGCAAAATACAATTCAAAGTTGGCCTGGTGTGAAAACTCAAAGGCATCTGCTGACAGAAAGAAAGAAAAATGATACAGTGTTGTGACTTGCCTGGATTCTTGAAATGGAGACTTGCATGCATTTTTGATATATAAAATCCTTTTCCTTCTACTCAGTTTCACAAGAAATACCCTTGCTGTCAAGAGTATTCTCAGCTCACCTGAGAAGAACAAAATGAATTACCTTTGCAATCTAACAAAGTTTCAGTCACCCAAGAAGAAAAAACCCCATATTTTTTCCACTCCTGCAAAATCAAAGTACTCCAGTCCAAAAAGACAAGGAGAATTTTAATAGTAGTATAGAAATAATAATAACAACAATAACAACAACAACAATAATAATAATAATAATAACAACAACAACAAATATTTTACCTTCTTTGTCTAACCAAGATTTCTGCAACAAAACTAGACATCATCTACAATGCTGGAATAAAAATGGGACAGGAAGGGTAAGAAGGAGCAGAGCTTTATGCTCCATAAATGGGAGAGGTGGCTTGTGGGCTGGGGGTTTGCAAAAGGAAGGAAACCCAGGGACACAATGAGAGCTGAAGTATGACCTGTGCATTGGCCCTGCTGCAGAGGAAAGAGGGAGGTGGTTGTCACACAGCTGTGGCTCTCAGCTGGAGAGTGGTGAAGGGTAAAGGAGGGCTGCAGAACAGCAGATGGGCAAATTCAGATGGGGAGTGGGCCATCTGATGAGCGAGTGCCCCAGTAAAAGACAGAGCAGCTTTGCAAGAAAGAAGGGAGCTTAGTACCCTTATCTTCTGTGGCTCTCTAATCCTTCTCCCTCCTGCTCAGCCCCAGCCTTTGCTCCCTCCAGGTCTCTCCTCAGCCCAAAAGGCTGCAGGATGCAGTCCCCGGGTACCCTGCTGGCCCCGAGGCAGCCCAACAGGGGCAGCTTCCTGCGCTGCTGTGCCAGCGGGTGTCACGGTGCTCGCAGGGGTGTCACGGTGCTCGCAGGGATGCCTATGCGCTGCAGAACCCCCTGGGGCACCGACAGCACCACCGCTGCGCTGTCTCAGCACGACCACGGCCCCACGCCGTGACAGCTGCCTTGTGCGAAGACCCTTCATCCACCAGCTGAGTGTTGTTAAAGTCTTAAACTTATGTGTGCTTTAACCAGATTCTTTTATTCAGCCTGATGAAAAATATTCTGTTTGATGTTTTCAAAGACAGCATCTTAAGGCATTACTTCGATGACTTCTCTGGCACTGCCCTTTCTGAAGTCATTATTACTCATTAGGTATATTGTGCAGAAAGCAAAGTAGGTCACGGATGAAAAGCCCCATCTTAGCGAGGAGCATCAGTATTGCACAAAGCTATTTTCAACTTTCATGAGATAAAAAATGTTTTCTGTAGGATGAAAGCTGTCACTGCCAACTTACAAATGAATGCCAACTATGTAAAAGCTTTCATTTTGGATTCCTAGGCTTTCATATGTTAAATGCATTGTTTTAGAAATTCATTTCAAAGATAATTCCCACTGTATAACCCACACTCACTGGGTCACCAGTAGGGTATGTGCTGAGGGCAAGTATGCAGTGGTGTTAATCACTGTCAGCTCCATAAGGACAGGAGCATTTCGCCCCATGAGGATCTGTCCTCAAAAGTCCTTAAATGGGGAACAATCCAGGAAATGGTCTGGGTGAGTATCTGGGGAAAGAATGGCACCCTGGAGCTTGGGCACTGGAAAGATCTCTCATCTATCTTTGCAAGGCACTGAAAGAATGAATTAGCATCTGCAGTCTGGGATGACCTCTAAAGCCAAATGACAACTTCAATAGCAGCAGCTTGTTGCCCATCAATCCATTAGTTAAAACAAAGACTTAATTTTTATTTGACTGCTCCTCCAACTGTTATTTTCATGTTACCTGGAGATTTCAAATGAGTACTCAGACTTTCTGGAATGATCCTTAATCTCTTAAAATTGTTAGGCATTCCTCTTCTGGCTCTCAAAAAACACCCAGGAAATTCTTCTTTTATCCAATTTCCTCAAGAACTGAAGCACAGGATTTGAGTAGAAATTAGACTGCACATGCAGTATGTCCCTTCCTCAACAGAGCATGTCTGAAGCACCTTCAACTGTTAGAGGTAATTAATAAAATTATACTTTCAAGTTACTACTGCATAAAATAAGTTGACATATGAAACAAAAATGTTGCTAGATTTGGGTTTTTTTGGTGTAATACCTTGCTGTTTAAAGTCTATTAATCTTTTCATTAAAATGTAGATATTACAGTTAAAATGAAATCCTGTTTTTCTCTTTAAAGCAATTGTTGCTTAAAACTAAAATGTAAATTATGACAACATAAGGGAAAGTCTAAATTTATTATCATATATTGTAATAATATAAGTTACATCAAAAGTAACACACTGTATGATTGCAGCCATGGTTTTAAAGACAGATATCCCACAACTAGGGAAAGTTATTCAGTAAATACTTAGAAGTAGGTTTCATTACAGTGACAATTTTTTTTTAATCAGAGATAACTTCTGCTTTAAGTACAAATGGAACATTTTCTGCCTTAAAGTAGCTCTGATCAAGGACTAGATCTTCTAAACTGAAAGCCAAGTACTCACTTAAAAACAAAACAAAAAAAAAGACGCTCCAGTGAGTAAAAACTAATGTGAAAGATGAAAATTACGCAATTCAGTTAGACAAACTCAAATGTTACTTCCTCTGTTTATTGAAACTGTTTAGTTGATTAAAGTGCTATGGCACGTTCACTTTGTCCCACACATAAAGAACATCTAAGTTCAAACAATAACAAAGTGTTGATTTCAAATTTTTATTTAAATTGTAAGTAAGAAGGAAGCATCATCTAATAAATATCAGATCCTTTGTTTGGCATTTCAAAATTAAGTACCTCACAAATTAAGGATCTGAATAAATGTTGGTAAACCATAACTACACAAATAATTTGATGCAGATTTTGTTTACCTTCTAGTCTTACAAAAAGAAATATAAATGCACATCAGTTATTGAGGGCAGGCCTATGTGTGGGGAAGTATTCTATAAGTACAAATTTAAAACAAGCAGCAAACAAGGATTAGCCATTTTCTGTTAATGATTGAAATCATAATTAGAAACAATTGTTTAAATTATTTTGATTCAAATCAGCATCTACAACCAGTAGGTATCCACTAGTATACACCATTCAAGACACACAAAAGCAATTACCTGCTGTGCAATCCATCATCTAGGACCATGCATAGAACCAGAAGGCTTGGCCTCCATTTCTTCTCCTGCTGGAGACCTGCTGTCTGTGCCAGGTGGATTCTTTTACCCTTCAAAGGATCACAAGCTGTCCTGGCCAGGACAAAATATTCAGGTCCATGATCTTAGTAGGCACCCAGAACCACCTTGATATTGAGTAGAGATGTGCTACACTGCTTCAGTGTACATGGTGACCTGCTGTTGCTGCATGCACGTTTTGGTTGATTATCTTCCTTGTCATTTCAGAAAAGTTTAAGCTAAGCCAGTGAGGACAATATATGGGATGTGGCTGTCTTGCAGTTCTTTTTTATTCATGACGCCATATCTGCATTCAGGTTCTCAAATTGCCCAGAAAAGATGTAATGCCAGCCAAAAGGAAAGTTGAACAAGTGCAAGGAAATTATTGTATGGAACACAAATAAGAAATCTTAGCTCTAAATTTCTGTGCTTGCTTACATGATTTTTTTAATGCCTTTAACCACCAAAGGCCTCTTGTTTGTCAGATGTTTCTGAGAACTAATGTCTCATGGACAATTTCCAAGGTTTTCCAAGCTGCAACAGATTTTTTAACCACTGACTCTGAATTTCCTGAAATGGGCTTTTCAAGTCAAGGGAAAATACAAAATTCTGATGCAAAAATAAAAAAGGTAAGAGAGATGGAAAAACTTGGTGCCAAACTAAAACAGTACAAAACAAAAACTCTGAATAAGTTAATAATGTGGGAAAACCCCCAACCAACCAAACCAAACCAACCCAACCCATGCTTGACTCCTTGATCAGAAGACAAAAACATGAAAAAACCAGATTTGTTTGACTTGGTCTTACAACAAAAAACTCCACAGGTCTATACCAAGTAAGGTAAAGTAAGTAAAAAGAAATAGATTCAGAAAGCCTGAAAGCAAAGACTGCCCCTGCTGAGTCTCCATTGTGGCGGCCTGGAGAAAACAGTGTGAGAGCAAAGGGGACTCCACGAGCAGCAGACAGGGATGCAGGGGATGCAGAGGGGTTGACTGCAGGAGCTCTGAATGGCATCCTCCCTCCATGCCTAAGGGAACAGGACTCATTTTCCCTTCTCACCACATGTTCTTCACCATATATAAGGAGAAAGCTACAAAGCAGCTAAAGGTACAAGGCTGCAAGTGGAAATTCCCAATGTTACATCTATCATGTCTTATTGGAAAATGAAATGTCAAAAAAATTTAGGCTTTTAGAAGGACATAGATGAAAAACATTTTAAGGGTTAAGTGACTTGGCCAGTAATAGAAATAAGTAAGAGTTTCTGAAACATTATTTGCAGTGTACTCAGGCACACAGAAATTGTAATATATGTTGCTCTTCGAGTGTGAAAACCCCACCGCCTATGTAATGTGATTTGTGAGGTCTGCACAATATGAGAGGATAAAGGTATTTCAGCTCTGAGATGTCCTCAGATCTGCATTTTGGCTCTCAGTGCTTGAACTGCAATGCCTGTTTAGAGAAAATGATATGCAGGGAGTGTATCAAATGGAGGACTGTGCTAAACCTCTTCCTTTTCAGGAGCTCGGTGTTTATTTCCTGTCAGGTTTGCATTAATGACCCACTGACCTACTTTTCTGATCCACCTGGCAGAACTCTGCATCCCTGAAACCTGAGACTTTGTCTGCTTCACAGATTTGTTTTGGTTAGGTTTTCTGACAGAAACCATTAGGAGAGTGACACTGCAGATAAAAATGAAATGTGCTCTGCTCTTTGGTATCGCAAGTGTATTTTTATTTAATTGTGTAAGCATTATCCATCATGATAGAATCGCCTGTTCCTTTTTTTTTTAATGGCTCTCTATTTTATAAGGTTTTCTTCTCCCTCCCTCATATTACGAAGAAAAATGAGCTGTGTATGTTTATCCGGTGATTTCTAACCAGTGCTGCTGCTTCGACTGCTGCAGAGCAAGAGTAAAGGGAAAAGGCAGGCATAATGGATCAGTGAGGAAAAGACATCTTCTGCCTGTCTTAAATCATCTACTTTATAGAGCAGTTTAAATTGCTAAAAATAAAAAAAACTCCTTGGCAGCTCAACAACTGCATATAAAACAAATCATATTTTTCCATGAATCGTAAATGTCACCATCTCAGATAACATTTATGCTTTCATAGAAACAGGAACTTAATTTTCCCTGGTTATGTTATTAACTTACTTTGGTGAATCAGATCACCTACATTAAAACAGAAGCAGCCGGTGACTCAGAACAATGATACATTTGAAGATCAAGCACAGCATTTGCAAGTACGAAGCTGCACGCAGATGGAATTGCTTCTTTGAACCACCAGATAAAGATTGATCTGTTAAAATCTTGCTAAAAATGGGCACCAAATGCTTGTTGTCAGAATTGACTGACAGTCCTCGTCCGAAGCTGAAATGAAATTGGGTTTGCCTATTCATTCAGTGAGTGCACAGCAACAGCACAGGAGAGAGGGAGGTTTGCGATGGGCTGTGATGTGACAAACTGATTGCCATTGCTTTACTGTCCTTTTATAAGTTCTTCTAGTTAGGAAAAAAAACCCTTACAAATCCCCCCACTGTTATTGCAATACATCATTTAATGTTTCAACCTTTCTGGTTTGCTCCCTCTCCCTCTGACTTGGTATTTGTATGGCCCCTCAAGACCTACCTACGCAAACCTGTCATGATCATATAGAAAGCCAACCCTGTACTGTATAAAAGCATCTTTATTCCAATTTGTCAGAAGGGGAATTAAGATGAGAGTAAAAGGAAAGAGTAGCCTAAGGCTGCACAGAAAAATGCAGATTCAGTCCAGTGCCATGACCACAACCCTTGCATCCCCTCTTCTCCATGCATGTGCAGTTTGTTTGTTTAAGAGCTGGGAAACATTGACTAGAATATGCCCACAGTGCTTTGTAGGCAGAAGCAGTCTGGCTTTCCCTGTGCTCTAGAGCAGCCACACTTGTGGTGTTGTGAATCAAAATCGAAGTGGCCATAATCAGCCTGGCACCAAGTATGAACTCTTCAGCTTGCTGTGTCTTAGGTTATACTGAACTAAGCACTAAATTCATGTAGCTCCAAGGATGCTCAGAGCACTCTCAGGACTTGCTTGCCCCCACCTATAGACATATTCCTGCAACAATATACCTCATGGGGCAAAGACTGGCTTTACAATACTCAGTGAACTCATTTCCCATATCATGAGCTCAAAAAATTACTGTTCAAAGCACCAAAAAAAACAGTTATTTGCCTCAGTCCTGGCAAGTAAGGGGCTGATAGTTGCATGTAAGATAGGTATTACTTGATTATAATTTAATTTCTGCTTGACTCATCTCCACTTTAAAATAAAGAGATGCTGCTGGTAACACTGCCAATCTTTTTCATGCAGTCATATATTTACTTTAAAGCAAAGGAGCTCAGAGACTGACACAAATGCTTTGAAAATATGAGCTGCAAGTCTAACACAAAAATATATGTGCGAATGTGATAGCAAATTCTGCATGCCAGCAAAAGACTGGGTAATATGTCATAATTATACCTAAATAAAAGGTTCTCTGTTAGTTTAGGGGTTGTGGCATCTAATCTGCATTTTCATGAATTAGTGTTTTCACCATGTGATGGAAATATTTTGATACATTAATGAAAGCAATGAAAAACATATCCCACTGTCAAATTCCAAGCTGAAAAAAAGTGATTATATTTTCTCACCATGTATATTCCAACCATTCCAGCTACATGTATATTCCATTTCATCCTAGCATCCCTTACTCATGAAAGCAAAATGAATCACAGGGTAGACTGTACAGCTATTTGATTCAGTCCCCGCAGATTGCATTGACTTTTGTAACACAATAAACATTATTTTCACTAGAATGTTTTGCTCAAAAGATGTTTATATTGCACTTATTGGAATTCAGAGCTGTTGAGTTAGGAGCTATCTTTTAAGGCAAGTCTGTAGGGGTTTATTTTTATGTTTCTGATTTTAAAGGCTGTCTTGACATGTAACTGATTTAAGTCTTTTTTTTTTACGATGCTAGTTTTGAATAAAACTATTTTACAGGTGTCCCTGGATTCAGCCGCTGCTCTTCCAGAAATCCCACAGGCCCCGGAATGCCCACAATTGACCTTAGAAACATGGAGACACAAATGATGGCCCTAATTATTTATATAACTGTGCAGCAATAGACACTGTGACCCAAGAAACAGTCATCAAGGAAAGATTTGGAATTGTTGAATGCATGTGAGTTGATGCAGTTTGAGTGTTTATCTCTCTTTAAATATCTTATGGTTTAAAAAAAAAGAGAAAAAAAGGCAGTCTAATACAAATTTCAGGCATCTGAGACTCTTTTCAGCAATTTCTATTAGTTCCATCCATCTCAGTCTTCATTGCTTACCTTCATGATCTTTGGGGTCAGCAATGGCTCATTTTTCAAACTAAGCCTATGTTGAGCTCAATGCTCAAATACACACTGACATACAAATATTCATGGTGTTTCTTCATAAAAAATAGAAAAGTACTTGAAAAGTAACAAATTCAAATTTTGCACTTGGTTTAGAGTTCTTTGAGCCACAGAAAATGATACTTGCATAGAAATGAATAGTTACTTTCCCAAATGGGAGATCGAACCTGCACTCCTCTGAGGGGCTCATTGCCCTCCTTTCACAGCCCTCAAATGGAAATGGGAGCACTCATAGAATATCCTGAGTTGGAAGGCACCCACAAGGATCGTTATCCTGCACAAGACAACCCCAACTATCACACCATATGCCTGAAACCATTGTCCAAATGCTTCTCAAACTGTGTCAGGATTGGTGCTGTGACTACTTCTCCGGAAATCCTGTTCCGGTGCCCAGTCACCCTCTGGGTGAAGAACGTTTCCCTTATATTCAACCTAAACCTGTTCTGATGCATATTCATGCCATTCCCCTGGGCCCTGTCACTGGGCACCATGGAGAAATCAGGACCTGCCCCAGCACTTCCCGTCATACGGTAGTTGTAGATTGCAGTGAGGTCTCCCCTCAGTCTCCTCTCCAGACTGAACAGACCAAGTGACCTTAGCTTCTCCTTATAAGGCTTCCCCTCCAGACTCTTCTCCATCTTTATATCCCTCCTTTGGATTCTCTCTTGTAGCTTAATGTTATGGGTTTAGCCAGGTAGGCCAAGAAGTTAGGCTTTAAAGTTCAGATTAGGCCTGAAATTGTCAGTTGACTTGAGCTGGGCTGGGCTAGCTAACAGCTGACCTCTTTTAGCCAATAATATTGTATTCCATACCATACTACATCATCTCAAAGGGGGTAAAACCCAGTGTGTGGCTGTGGCTTAGTTAGTTGCTTCACAGCTGTGGTCCCAGCAAGACACTCTGCCGTCCCAGGAGGGATGGGGAGGCCTAAGCCCGGTGCCCGGCTTACCCGGCTTACCATCATGTTATCTTAGGGAAGTAAAATGTTTGTTCTTAGCTTTTCTCTCTGCTTAAGTCTGTCTCTGAAGAATTGACTTTTCTAGAATGATTTGTAGTTAAAATGGTAGAATTTGTGTTTACTGGGAAGTGGGAAGTTATTTCTTGTTATACATAACTTGTGTAAGTGTGTGTTATATTGTAGTTTCCTCTTAATCTTCTCTTTTCTGTATAAATACATATAGTTAGTTTCAGCATAAACCTGATTTTAAGGGTTTTTCTTTCCTCTCCCTCTTCTTTTCCTCTTAGCTGGTTGGGGGGAGGAGGTTCCCTTTTCACTCTGTCCTGGACAGCTGGCGTTTTGCCAGCTCAACCCAAGACACTTAATATCTTTCTTGTATTGTGGTGCCCAAAACTCCACACAATATTCAAGGTGAGGCCACCCCAGTGTAGAGCAGACCGGGACAATCCCCTCCCTCGACCAGCTGGTGATGCTGTGCCTGATGCCCCTCAGGACATGGTTGGCCCTCCTGGCTGCCAGGACACTTCTGGTTCATATTCAGTTTGCCAATGACAAGGATCCCTCAGGTCCCTTTCCATGGCACAGCTTTCCAGTCTCTTGTTCCCCAGTCTGTATGTACATCCAGGGGTGCCCCATCCCAAGTGTAGAATCCAGAACTTGTTTTTGTTGAATTTCACACAATTTATGACTGCCCAGACCTCTAATTTATCAAGGTCTCTCTGTCAGGCCTCTCTGCCTTTGAGAGAGTCATCAGCCCCTCCAATTTAGTATCATGAGCAAACTCAGTGTAACTTCAGTTCCTGAGTGCAGATTGTTTATGGAGATATTGAAGAGCTCTGGGCCTAAGATGGAACCCTGCAAAACCACACTAGTGACCAGTCACCCACCTAATGTAATCCCAATTACTTTAACCATTTGTGCCATCACATTGCAGCCTGGCTTGACATTTTGCGAGAGCAAGCCCCTGGGCCTCTCTCCTCCATGCCTTTTCTTTCCCATCTTCACCCGAAAAGCTATCTATAATTTTTGTCACTTTCATTTCCAGTATGTCACTATAGATTATTAAATGTAAGCCACTGCCCACCCATTTAATGGAAGACATCACTGCAGATAATCTCCCCAGAATGTAAATCAGTTTACTGCTACCTGGTTACTGCTGGTACATGCACAAAAAGAAGAGGAGATGGCTTTAGCAGTCTGTAGTTTCTATCAAAGCTGTGGTGAGTTTCTATCAAATTCTCCTCATTTTAATAGCTGTGCTCAGAACAACACACAGGTGTGATGCATTCATCTGCATGTACGGCAATGTGTCCATCTGTATCGAGAACATCTTGATGATCAGAACCATTCTCACAACCAGGCTTTAAACTGGAAGCTGGTGATCTATGGGACAACTGTTGTATAGGGGTGCAAAACAAAGATGTTCAGACAATTCCACTGACAAATGGCCATGTGACAGAGTTGCATGAAGCAACTAAATCCATCTGTGCTCAGGAGAGGCCTCTCTTAGTTTAAAGAAGCAATGCGAGATCAGCATTGCATTTGGTGCCACTCACTGTCTGATGATGCCAGTGTTGATGCCACAATAGCTTTAAGTTGTCACTTACTGATCCAACATCCTTTAAACCAGTTTTTCTCTTACAGGCAGACTTTCTCCCACACAGTTTGAGAATAGCTCTGCCCTTGAACTGAAGGCATTACAATAATGACTCAGGTTTGCCTTCCTTTTGCCCCCACCAAATGCTTAGGTGAGACAAAGTGATACAAGTGTATAGTTTTCACAGAAAAGGCTTGGGAAAAGGCACACATGTGCACATGCATATATGAATACAACACACATGTGGTCATGGAGATAGTGGCACAAAAAATACTGAACCTGTTATTGGATACATCAAAAACTAGTTTGTTCATATTCAGAAAAAGCTGGTGGTGTTTTAATGGCATTATTCAATATACTTATACTGCTTTCCATGTAGAAAATTATTTGCTGCCAGAAATAAAGGGCATTTCCAGGCAACAATTAGACTACGTGCTTTTTGTTGTATGTTTTAGAACAGAACCATACAAGCCTTACAGGAGTGAACAGTACCACCTGATGTGACCAACATGTGTCTGATTACACAGTGATAACATGAGGCTGACCCCTAAAGTCCCTGAGGACAGTAACCAAAAGTCTTTCTGATTCTTGCAAGGTGCCTCTTCTTCAATAGGTTGTTTCTTCAACATGCCAAAGCTGAAAGACTGTAATTTCATACTGTGCTGCATTCCCAGACATGGTCCTTAGAGCCTGCCCAAGGAAGAAATCCCCATGGTAAGGAAGTCTCAGGGACAGGGTGAGGAGAGGGGACAGAACAAGGATGAGAAGTTTTCTTTCTTGGTTTTGGGGAGAATTCAAAAGCTATCTCACAAGGAAACCTAATTTGTCCTGATCTCTGCATAGCAGTGCCCTGGACTGCTGATTTAATTAATGGGCATTAGACAGGTTCAGGAGTGGGTGGCCTAACTAGTGCATAACTAGATCCCTGATTATTTGCCAACATTTTAAAAATACAAACTCCTATGTTCACAATGTATCATTACTTTCTATTATGAGCCTGTACCTTATGCCATTGATCAATGACTGATTAGTGGAATAATGCTTTCAAGTGGGAAAATATTTTGCTTTACTCCCCTTCCCCAGGTTTTAAAATTTCCCCTTTGTCTCCAACAAAATCACTTTACAATAATTCTGATATTATCACTGTCATAGGTTTACCTAAGTGGGCCTAAATTTAGGCTATAAATCTAGAAGTGGACCTGGAGCTGTCAGCTGACTGGAGTCATGCTGGGCTAGCAGCTGACAGCTTCTAGCCAGTAGTATTGTATTCTATACCATATTATGTCACCCTTTCAAAAGAGGATAAAAACCAGTGTAGGAGTGGCTTGGGGCAGTTGCTTCATGGCTGTGGTTCCTGAGATGGTGTGCTGTGCTGTGCTGGGAGAGATGGGGGAGGCCTGGGCCCACAGCATCAGCTCACCACCATACAACCCTAGGGAAGTAAACTGTTTGTTCTTGAGTCTGTCTTTCTGGAGATTAAGTCTTCAAAAGTGATTTGTGGTTACAATTGTATGATTTGTAGTTCACTGCTGTTTTTTAACTTGTGTAAGTGTATATCTGTACTTCTTTCTCTTCTGTAAAATATATGCAGTTTTAGCATAAAAGTAATTTGAAGTATTTTTCCCCTTCCCTCTTCTTTTTTTTTCCTTCGGCGGGCAGAACACAGCTTTTCTCTCTGTACTTGGGGGGGCTGGCAGTTAGCTAACTCAAACCAGGACAATCGCCAACATGAAAGAATTCAGGGACACTTTTCTGAATTATACTAATCAACTCATTTGAGGAGCCTCTTGAGCCCATAGAGGTACCTTTCATATTATCTGTTGGCACAGACATTTTTCCTACAATTGTATCTAAAGTTTGTGCATATTCCATTCAGGTTCCCTGCCTTGAAATGCATAAAGTTAAAAGAAGAAACCTTCTTGACAGCTTATTGTGTAAATCCTTCTGACACAGTTTCCACATTTGTGTAGGATATGAGAACTGATCATTACAAAGTAGGTCAAGAACTCCTAAGAGACATAGTGACTGCCTTTGATTTTTCTACCTTGAAGTTCAAAGAGCATGAGTAAGTTCATTGAAAGAGGAATAAATGAGTTATTCAAAGAAATAAGGATTCCACTTTACATAGTGTCTGGAGAACTTAGGAAAGAGCAGGACATGAACAAGGTGGTGTGTCCATGAAAATGCATGTGCCTGTATGTACTTTCCAAATATTGTTTCAAGATAACACTACCATTAATTTCTAATTAATTCTTCCTGACATTGAAAACTGGTCTTTTAATAATGAGTTAAAAGAGAAGTTTCATTTATATTCTACACCTATACACTATGCTTCATATCATCCTGAGTAGAGCAACTTCTTCAAACAATTTACTTGAGCTGAGGATCACATGGACTAAAATTTAGAAAAGACAGCAGCTACCCTCTCCTTGTGTGAACTGAAGGTAAATAGACTTCCAGCATGGGAACTTTATATAGGAGTTGTACCAAATAAGCCACTTGGCTTTAGGACCAGGCATTGGTATCTAATTCTCTTTTGTTTGCAGCACCGGCATTATTGCCTATATGGTTATGGTGTAGAACAATAGAAATGCTAAAGAGATACAGACTGGTGAGGAATTACAGGACTGGGACTTAGATCATCTGTGAGATGACTGTATCCATTAAGAAGAGTGACATTTTTCACTGTTCTGTTCCAGTGACAGACTAATCAGGCGGCACACAGGACATCAGTTTCAGCTGCCACATAAGTGTTGCACCATGCACATGTGCCAAATCAGGTAATGAGGAAAAAGCTGCACTACCTCATGGCCCTCCTGGACATGTTATGGCTGTCTCTGATCCTGGTGAACTGGCATTTAGAAGAGACAAATCAGAGGAAGGTTAATGTGACAGATGGAGACAAATGTTGAGAAATGATGGAGATTTTATCCTAGAAACACTACCGTGTTCAATTTGAAAGCTGTTATTTGGATAAATTTCCCTTTCAAGGAGTGAAGGATGTTCTGATTAACGCTGTGTAGGTGGCTAAATTCTGTTCTGTATGGCTGTATCACCATTACAGTTACCCCTTTTGTTTCAAATCACAGAGAGAAAGCAAAAAATCCCGTGTGCTGAATTAGTGGTAACATGAGTAAAAGTTGAGACTAAAAAGTTCCAATTTACCTTGGGTTTACTATACATAATTTTGTTAAACAATGTGTATTACTGCCATATGAAAAGCAAGATTTTCATGCTCCGCACTACTAGAAAGGTGCACTATATCATTACAATGTGCTCCTCCTCATACTGATCCTCCTCAAGCATGTTTTCACTTGCTCACTCAGAAAATAGTCACAGGAGATGGCATGTTTTTCCTGTAGCTCAAAGTGGTGATGCCTACCTTTCAGTGAGTCCTGGCCCTGCCTCAGGAATCTCTCTTGTCCTCCCACTTTGTGCTGTGAGCATCTATCCCCCACCAGGAAGGTGTGCTTGCTGTGTGGCAGTCTTGGAGGAAAGAAATCTCAGCATAGAGGGTACACTTTGCTCAACAGCTTTCTCAAGACAACTATTAGGGAAATGTTTCTCTGAGATATGGGGTTACTTTTCTTCCATAAAACCTCACTCATGAGCCATATTGGGACTATTGGAGTACCCAGCTCTCCCTGAGCCAGCACGGGACAGATGGGTTTTCCCTGCTGACCTGTCCCATGGCACCAGCGGCCCAAACATTAGCAGGAAGAACTGTCAAACATAAATAGACAAAGCTGTTTACAAACACAAAAGCACAAAAGGGGGGTGGGGGGGAAGTATTTTAAGAAGGACCTAAGCCATATAGTTGTTGAGTAGTGATAGGAATTAGGAGCACTTTGCAGTAGCTGTGATTGTCAAAGATAGACGTAAGTAATCATTAACAGTGAAGTGATAGTTCTTCCTTGACTGGCTGATGCAGCTGAGAAAAAAAAAAGCCACAATGAGCCCCTGGGAGCAGAAGCCCTTCTGGTTGCCAGGTTCTGTTTCAGACCTTGATCACAGCCCAACAGCTAGTCTACTCTTTTCTAACTGGATCAGTGGATGTAAGGAAAGAAGCTACTTCTGCTAACAACCCTCATCTGGCTAAAGTGGAGAAATCAAATTTGCAGCTCTGGGATAGGCTGTCGGTGAATAGCTCTGGATTTTTTTCCTGCTGTGAATTGACCTCAGCCAACACAAAGTACATAGCTCTCACTCACTAACCTGTAAGTCAAATTGGTATTCTGTGAAAGTTCTCACAATGCCATTTAGTTAAAGTAAATGTCAGAAAGCACAAGGTTCTGTCTTTGTGAAAATTCCTGCAAAGGAAATTGCAAGAACCCAAACTGCACAAACATTACCTCTCAGCACAGGCTGCACATCCAAGTGTGAACTTTCAAAAGCAGGGCTGTGCAATGCAAGATTCAAGATGTTTACTTTCCTTAGTCTCTCTCTGGCCAAGAAGAATGACTTAATTCACAGGGTGGTCCAAGCTTTGTTTTGGGTTCCTGGAGTCCAGATGCCCATTTGGAGACTCATCTTGTGAGCCATGTGGACACAGCACCTCCCTGAGCTGAGGGTTTGGCTCCACTTAAGCATGGTAGAAAGTATTAGGAACTTCTGGACTTCATCCAGGGTGCTAACAGCTGCTCCCCATCACTTTCCATCTCACCACACCATTACAGCAGAAGCACAGCTAAGCCAGATGGAATCAACCCACAGGCTGGATTTGGCCTCCAGCTGAAACTGTCTGACTTTGTAGCTTGCAGCTAATCAAGCTAATGATTGATTGTTAGGTGGCACTTTTTTTCTCTATTGACATTAATATCATTTATGAAAAGTGTGGCGGTTTTCCTGCAATGGCTGCCGGGTGTCTTACCTAACTTTGGATTCCTGTAAGTTAGGTGTTGTAGCCTGAAGTGGTCACTCAAGGCTCCTTGTATAGATGACGTGGAGAAATGGGTGTCTCCAGAGAGTGAGTAGTATGACCTGCCTTCCCCATCTCATCTCCCTATTACAAAGTGAGTAAAAGTTTGGCTGTCTCAGGCTTGAACACTTTTACCTTCAGATGCCTAATTTAAGGCAGATGAAGCTCCTGTTCAGGAAGGCAGATTACCAGATTAACTAGAAATCCTCACTAGCCCCTTTCTCCAAAAACTAGCCCCTAAGAAAATTGATAAATAAGTAGAATTCTTGCTCAAAAAAAAAAAAATTCTCTGCCCTATATGTGCAAAAATAAAGATTGCAGTCTCTGGAGTATGGTGACTTTCTGGCCCGTTTCTGGGGCAGCCTATTTTCCTGTACTCAAGAGCCTTCCTTTTATAAGAAAGGGTAGCCAGCCTCCACCAGATCTTCCTTTTCCATCCCCCTTAAATAAGGAAAGCAGAACCTTTATTGAGTATAGTGATCCCTAAGGCCTGCATCTCCCTTGGTTGCGAAGCATTTCTGCAGTGCACCCCAGCTGAGGAGTCTGCTCCTCCCAAGGCTTGTTGTAGAGCCTCTAAAACCCAGTCCTGCTTTCCTCACCTGGGAGCTTCTTTACAGTAATTTCAATGGAAAAACTAGAGAGAAACCCTGCTCACCTCAGTGCTTCTATTTCTCCCTTCTTGACAAGAGAGCTTTCAGATGGTGGACAGGTATTGAATTTCTGTACGCCTGAGCCATACGCAGTGCAAAGCAAGGTTAATAGATTTTTACAGCCAGAGGGAGTATTCTGATCACCTCATTCAACCTCCAGCCTCACACAGGCCAGAGGCAGGAGCTGTAATTACATCAAGTTTCCAACAGAAATGAAAGAACACAGCCCGGACCTAATTGTCCTGCCAATCACGTCATCCCGTGAGTCCCTGGATCCTTTGACCCTCAGTAATTTTGCTGAGGAGAGTTTATAATCACAAGGTGTCTCAACATGCAGCTCGCATCTTGTGCAAGACTGATGTCTGCGGCTTCAGAAGAGGAAGAGAAGAAATCCACAAATAGCTTCTTAAGAGTGGAGTTTTTGTTTTTTATTTTTTTTCTCCACAGAAGGCTAAAAAAGCAAAAGATAGGTGTAGCTTTCTCCTTCCCTGACAGCTCTTTGCAGCTGTTTACAGCTGTGCTACTCTTTCTCCACCTGATCCAGGCTAAAGGGTAGCATTTCAGCTCCTGTCTAGCTGCGAGGTAATTAATAGTGGCTCCTGGACCCCTGACCTCTCATCTGCTGATGTGTCTCCAAATGCATTTCTATGTAGTTACAGGTCACAAATACCCTCTAAGACAAACTTACAAGACCTACTTTTAAAAGTATCTAGAGGGTGAGGAAACAGTTACCAGGCAGACTTATTGCTGATTTTTTCTTGTTCAGATATGCTAATAAAATGGCAGCCTGGTTTAAGGAAACTTGGACCAGAGAGTGTTTAGACATGATTGCAATTATTCCATGGAGCTGGCCTCATGTAAGCTTCTGCATTAATGAGGGATCATCTCTATTTGCACCAGTTTGCCAGCAGCATGATCAGCAAGAAATTAAATTCTAACAAGCACAAGGCTTGCAAGAAGACTCTGCCTGCACACAAACAAGTTGCTTGGGCTTGAAACCAACCAAACAGGGGGAAGTAACTCTTCTTTTCTCACCCTGCCAGCCCCTAATAGATATGGATTTTTTCCAGTTAATACAGTGGCATGTCCTTATCAATTTCTATGTCATCAAGTCCTATGGAATGTGTAAATTCTCCCTCTGCTGGAATGTAATCCTATTTGGCAGAGCGTTACAAGGGCTGTACCAAGGGTGATTGAGAGGGCTCAGCAGAGGAGACACTTGCCAGCATGTTTTCAGTTGCAGGGGCCAACTTGGCCATCTTCTTATCACCTCTTGCCATTTTCATCCTCTTACATTCCAGTTCAGTGAGCAGCCACCATTTAGAGCAGGTGTAACTCTCCTTTCTAGATGGCCCAGATAATACTCTCAGAACCATCTTTGGCAGTGTCAGGCTCCCTGAAGAAGGCTGTGGGGAAATTGGCATTCCTCACTTGGATGATCTGGAAAGAGGTGAGCTTTCCAGAGAGCAATACTGCTCCAAGTGCCCCTGGGTAAGTCAGTGGCTCAGAGCTGCCAAAGGAAGTCCACTACAGAAACCTACAGACATCTCCCCTTTACATTCTGTTGTTTCTGTGTTACTTTCTAGTGTTTTAATACTGATATGCCTAGTAAATCTCAGGAAGATGTGATATTTAAAGTTTATAAGATGTAGAAAAGTATTAATAAAAATGTTATTACTTTTGCTTTTTCCAACTTACCACTTTACCAGTAGATGAATTTCCAGGTAAATTACTTTCCTCTAAAATGTCATAACAGTAATGCCTTTAACTCCCAAGGTCCTTTCCTTTGCCCAAGAGGAACAGTTGCTTAATTCAGTTTTAAAGATTCCGATGGGGTGTGTAGCATGTCTCTTCAGACAATCCTGTAGCATGTCTCTTCAGACAATCCTGTCCAGTGCTTCACTTTCCATCCTGTTAGAAAGCTTTTCATAACGCTTAACTTAAAGTTATTCTTGCTGCAATATGAACCCATTATTTCTTCTGCTTTTCACAAGGGAGAAGAAATTTTTCCTCTTCTCTCAGCAGCAGTCTTTTGCATATTTGAGGAATATGATCATTCTCCCTTCCCCCATCATTAATCTTCTTTACTTTAAGAAAAGCAACCCAAATGGAGTAATTCTTTCTGGTAGGTCGTGATTTCAAGCCCTCTGATCCTTCCTGCAGCTCACTTCTGGATTCACTCCAGCTGGTCTGTATCACTCTGGGATGCAGTGCAGAATGCTACATGAAGTGCTCCAGCTGAGACATTATCTCTGCTGAGTAAAACAGACAAAATGGTGTATGAGTTTTGTGTGCTACATTTAGTAATTTCCAGAGAATCTACTTTCCTGCAAAGAGAAATAAACTATCCCTTTGATCCTGATCCAAGTAGACTATCTTACTAAAAAAAACTGGGAGGGAGAGAGAGAAATGACTAGAAATCAAAACTTACTTTGAATGTGTCTAAGAAAAGAATACATTCTTAATCCTGTGCAGTGTGCACTAGATACTCTTGCATAAACAAACATTTGCTGAAATGTAGTGGCAGAACAAGTTCAGGAAGTTAAAATAAGAAGGTTTAACTGCTAGTGGGAAATGAGGTCTTCCATTTTCTCAGTCATCTTGGGTAGAGAGCAATCCTTAGTGTCAATTTTCATGGCTCCCAAAGTCACCACTGTTTTGTAGAACCCTGGGATACACCACACCGTATTAAACTAAGCAGAACAACCAAGGCAGTTGTTACTTTTTTTTTTGACAATACTAGCTTGGGATCTAGCTTTTCTTCCCCTATACTTGTGTGCTTCCAATGATTCTCATCAACAGTAAGTGTCAGCACATCCAAAGCTCAATCAGTGCTACGTAAATACGGATGAAGTTTTACCAGGGACCCTTGGATAGCAGCATAGGAAGGTGTTTCAGCTGGGGTGTAGTGAAGACAAAGTTCATCCCACTTGCCCAGTTTCCCAGGGTCCTCACATAAAGCCTGCATAACACCAGCCTCCTTTTCTGCAGAGGCAAAACTGCCATTGTGTCACTGCTGCTTGGCCCCACTCACACAGCCAGAGCTGCTGAGCCTCTGGGTGGGGAGTGGCCCAAACCTGCATCTGCCCCACCGACCCCTTCCCTGAAGCCAGCTTTGCTGATACCCACAGCCAGAGGAAGCTTTTGTGCCAGCAGCCTCCTGATGTGGTCAGCCTGGAGCCCTGTGTATCCCTCTGCAGTATGTGAATGTCACCTTTTAGCAGAGATTATTAGTAGGCTTTGTCTGACTGACAAGCGCTTGTGTTTTGCAGAATCTTCGAAGGCAGCAGGCACGGGGGCAAAGAGGCCTAATAGAATTCTTCAATGTCATTTTAATAGGATCATTGCTTTGCGCTAGCTATTTTTTTCTCCTCTTTATCTTTTTCTGTCCTCTGCTAGGCTCTGTGTTAATGCCCTCTGGTGATACTGAATTCTTTCCAAGTTTCTCAAAAAAAAAAAATCCCACCAGCATTAATTATTGTTTCAGGAGGATATCTTCTCTTAAAGATGCAAGGTTTCTCTGAAGCCATCTGTCTGGATTGTCTTCCCTTGGGACAGAGAGAACAGTTAGCAACTCAGTACTTCGAAAAGGAAACTCGCAGCTCATGTAGATAATACAAATGACCCAGTTGCCCTGGAAAGGGAAGTGTCGTCTCATGTGCAGTGTGTTCCATATGCTATCCATCCACCTTCCTCAGCTAATGAGGCTCAGACTTCTTCATGCTGGTCAAGATAAATATAAAGCTCCCTAACCCTGAAATCACCATAGTGAGGTTGCCATGGTAAAAAAAAAAGTTCAGTCCATCACAGATTATGCTAAAACCTGATACAAAGAGAGAAACTAGCATTTCATTGAGACACAGAAACAAGCCTGTGATGTTCTCCAAATCACCATGATCTAGGTACAGTTTAGATTTTTTAAAAAATCCTGTTCTTTCATTTTTCTAATAAGATACATTGGGATTCTGCCTTATGGAAAGATGTTCTGAGAACAGGGCTGGAATAGTGGAGCTTCCTAAGCATCTAACTCAAGTACTGATGCTGAACCATGACAGAAGCAGAAATCCAGCTCCATACCACTTGTATTAATGTTTTGTGACATGATCTGCAAAAGATTCAAAGGATATTTTATCCAAAACCTAGATCCCAACTCCACATCTCAGTTCCACTGTTGATAACCAGGCAGCTTAATTACCTCCCAGAGTGATTACATAGCTGGGTTATTTAAGGTTTGAAAAGCTCTATGGAGGTTCTAATAACAGAATGTCAGTCACATACAGCAATAGAGATGTATTGGGTGCTCTGCCCATAGGCACAGGCGGTAGGCTTATATGGGCACTGCATGTACGTGAACCCAGAAATTTCCTGGCCCACTGTGCACACCTGTGGCTTTTATGTTTCCTTGGAGAGCCTTTCTGTCCCATGTGAACAGCATAAATTGTGGATTATGCCTACTGCAGATTAGAAAACTAAGCTTAGAAACCTAAGCTGCAAAATCTACCTGGGCAGGGCTCTGAAGGAGAGGACAAACTGCCCAGTAGCAAGTTAATCTCAAAGAACTTCACTTCTGGCTTGCAAATTCTTTTTGTTTGTTCTAAATGACTATCTACATTCCAAGCAATAAAAAACAACCAAGACACAGAATCCTGAAATCACACAGAGCAGCACTACAGCTTTGCAAAGCACAGCACAAAGTGCTTAGATTTGAAAGACTACACATCCTCCTTGAATAGGCATCTATCCATCACTTTCCTTAACGAATATTACTGGGTTTTATTGCTCTCCTCATCATCATACCTGATGAAGGATTACTGGCCATGAAGAATGGGCATCAGCCTGGGTATTTTCTTCCTTTGCCAACAAGGCTTCGAAACAATACTATTATGCACAAATGTGTCTTCAGAAAGAACAGAGGAAGATGAATCAATGAAGATAAGCTGGATCGCCACCTGTAGCAGAGAGTTTGGACAAGAGCCCTATAAGAAGGATCACATTAGGACTAAAATCCCTCCTAGTCTGCTCATGAGTGATAGACACTGAAAAGGTCCTCAAATGATTATGCAGTGCTATTCATGCAGGGGGAGGATGATTGTTTCTCAGTTACTGAGTAACACACAGGATTGTGCCTTGACATGCCCTCACTAAGTCTAGAAATCAGCTGTTAGTGGAGAAGGCAAGTCCTGCTGCTCTCCTGCAAATTCCTCTCAAGTGCCTCTGCACAGCTTAAGTGAGCAGCTGAAATGGGATAGGCAGTGGTGTCAGCTGTGCAGCAACATTCTTGCATGTGGCTCAGCTATGAGGAGACTGAGTGAGAAATGCCTACCAGGGGGGAGATGTCTGCAGGGACCAGGAAGAGGTTCACATGCCTCTTCCCAGGCTGTCTCTCCAGTGGGATGGCAGCCACACACCCAGACTGGTAACTGCAATGCCAAGCCAGGGAAGATCCCAAGGTTGATCAGAGTTCTGTGAAGGCACTCTCACATATTTGCATAATCAATTTGGATTGCTATTTATCAATATTCTTTCAAACCAAAACAGTATCAAATACAAACATTTTTTGCTGTTGTTTTCAAATTTCTGGGTCTTTTTTTAACACCTCTGACAGATATTAGCCCTCATAATCTGCACTCAAGATAGTTTTCTCAGTCTAGAGGTGTCCACTCTTGGTCCATGGTGCTCTCTACTCTCTAAATCAGATGAATCCTAATGAGTAACCCATGTAGCTCACCCAGTGAAAGTCATTTAGTTATGAAGACGTTTCTCCAGAGAAATGTAGACAATCCTAGAGAAAGACATGGAAATGATCTTACCTCAGACAGGAACAGCAACAAGAAACTGGCACAATTCAGTCCTGTGAAGACTTTCACATATCTCATGCACTAAGATTGGACTACCTTGCTACAGACAGGTTAAGCCCACTTCTCAGTCTTCTGAATTTGGATCCAAGTTCTCTCTGCAGACTGATGTAGATGCGATGTTTGTTTTTGTGTACAAGATGTCTGGAGCTGTGGTGATGGGTGAATAAGAAGCATCTACAGTCAGCTATTGTGACTAATGTGCAGACTTATTCTTCCCAAAGAACAGTCTTGCAGAGTTAATACTATAGACACCACACTTATGTGTAATAACATTCAGGTGAGAATGCAGAAAAAACTAGCTGCTGTCTGGTGCATTCAGTGAAGCTGTTAGAAACCTGTGGAACAGGTTTACACATACCTGTGTATTCACAGAAACTTCAATCCCACACAGCAGAATTGAACATCTCAAGTGCTGCCATTGATATTTCACTGAAGCCAGCACTATGTCTAAAAGTACACAGACATACTACAGCAAGCAAGGAAGGAAAGGTCCTTTTCGTGGAGAACACTGCCACCTTGTGCACAATTGCATTTAGTTTGTGCCTGGCTTGTGAGAGATAATACTGCAGAAGTTGCTCACCCTTCTTGCCTCTCTTGAAAACTCTGCCTGAAGCAGAGTTCAAGCCCTTGAATGGAAAAGTCTCCCTAAATAGCACCAGCTTGTTCCAATCCTCAAGCAATGATAAAATCTGAACTGCTTTCTAGCTAGCACATTTTTCCTTTTGATTTTGTGAAGCGCTTCATTAAGTGTATTTAATGGACAAAGACAGCTGCATCACAGTGAGATAAATAAAATAGTGGAAAAGCAGAGGTGAAAAAGTACTTAAATTTTTTTTTTCTTAAGCAGAATGGCAGTGTTTACTCACAGACTGTCTGCTAGTGCTGGCAGCCATGCAGACACACAGTAAGCACAGCAACAGTAGAGACCTCTTGTGCAGGCAAATCTGATATGGGCGGACAAAGACAAACCTATGAGTACCCTAGTGTAGCAATTGCCCTCACATAGTGCTTCATAGCTCACTGCAGATGTAAATTACAAAAAACCTTGAAACACCAATATATGGTCACTAAACACAAACGTGAATTCTCCTGTTGAGGAATCAGACCCAGAGAAGGTATGTTGTCTATGTGAGGAAGAGCTGCCACAACTATAGAGGGAGAAGCTGGTCCCACTTCTATTCCTCATCCATGACTATGTCCTTTGTAAAACACAGAACAATGTATATCCCAGCAGCCTGGGAGTCCTCCTGCAGAGGTATGTGAAAGATCTGGCACTTCATCCCTCATATGATACAGATAATTCTCAAGATTTCCTCACTATGCTGCCTCCATCCATACGTCTTTTAATCATCATCTGCATGTGGGAAGCTCTGTTCCAGGTAAGTTTTTGTCTTACTGCCAGCAAAGCTGGAGGGTGAGCCAGTGATTCCAAGCACTCCCTGAATCCCAAGCACCCATCCTGTGTAGCCCCATCAGTTGCTCGCTCTCAGTCCGGATACCATCCTCACTTTTGTTTGCAAATGCTCCCCCTTTGATAAGGTAATGGAGTGAAATCCACAGCATTTTCAGAAATAATGCAACTCCTGTGTCACTGCACAGAGATGCACAATTCCAAGGGGTCCTTGGCACCAGAAGAAAACTGCTTGGCCTTTTGTGGGGACTTCTATGGAGGGAGGCTGAGACTGCAGAAGACTCTCACTTTCCCTCTGCCAACTTCTCAAGCAATGAATGCCTGTATTGAGCTCAGTGCTTAGATCTTCAGGACACTATCTGCATTTCAGAACTAGGTGCATGAGGTACAGCACAGGGGATGGGGCAGGGGCTGGTTTTTCAGATAACTCCGTTAGGAAATCCCATATGCTCCACACAGACTTGGAGTGACAGTTACAGCTGGTATGGATTTGATGGTAAAGATTTTCCCTAGCCGAAGCCCACAGTAATGGAAGCATGACAGTATTTTAGCTGAGAGGATGTCCACATGCTAGCTCGTTGTCCTACCACCAAGAGAGGAAAAGAACAAGGGTTTGTGAGTTTTGCAGAGGTGCCACCATTTTCCCAGCAGGAGCAGCCTGAGGTTGTAAAAGCCTGAATTGTCAGCAACTAGTCAGCAAAAAGAGAGATGTTTTGTCTCTCCTTCTCCCTTTTATATATCTGCATTCAACATGGGTCTGCTAGCGATAAGCCAGCAATGGGATTGTTACTCAACCATTTTTTAAATTGCCTCGATACCTCTTTTATAATACAACACAAATGCACAGGGCAGTAACTAACTTTGAAAATGACAGTGCAGTAGTGCTGTTGAATTGAAAGTGCCATTTGACATATTACTCTAGAGAGAAAGCCTATCCCATCCACTGAGCTGGATCTGTAACATGTGACAGATGACACAATGCCACTAGTGCTTAATGTGTCTTGTAAAACTGGATATAAACAACTTCTCTCACCTGAAAGATTCATAGCTTTTTCTGAGCTAATGCTAAAGACAACTTATTAGTATGCAAACAATACAGCAGTGTCTTTTCCTGGCTTGAATTGCACAATTTTTATTTTTTTTTTACCAATCAATTTTACTTATTGAAAACCTGCCTGATTACTGCTCTCAGTGGCACTTATTTGCAGTTTATCCCTCATTTCTCTATGGATCAGAGCATCCATGTTTACCTGTCTTTTTTCTTCTTGTGCACTGAAGTCAGGGATGAAGTTTTCATGGGTTTGCCTCAAAGATCTCCTCTTGGTCTGTAGTTTAATGCTGTAATTCACTCTGTTATCCTCAGTGCACAGTCTCCAGCTACACAAAGTTTATTCCTTGCGAAGAGCAGTGATTCTCTTAGTATATCTGACACCAAATATCCCCGAATCTTCATCATAATGCAAACTCTCAATTTTTTCTTTGTTATCTTCCTCACCTTTACCCTTCCTCTCTAGCAGTGGTCAGGCTTCTCTTTTAAGCCTCCCATCTGAGCTCCTTTTATCCTGACTGTGACTGTTGCCCTTCACCGCTTCCACTGTCTCAGGGGCTCTCCCTCTCCCTTTATTCTCAGGAGGGGAAAGAAGACAAGAAGAAACTTCTTCAAGCATTTCTTCCATGATCACTCCTTTGATCGGGACTTGGTTCATGCCACAGGATCTGGTTCACATCCCACTTCTCAGCACTAATAAGTTTGCTAGGTAGATGTAATCAGAGGAAATGCACCTCAGCTGAAGAATTTTGGGGATGTTTAATACCCTGGTTTTGCTACATCCCACCAAATTTTGCAGTCTTTTACCACCAGCACTTTCTTGTTAAAGAATATAGTCAATGCCTTAATGCTGTGACAGATCAATCTTTGTTGGTTAAAACTTGGTTGTAATAATGCCAAGGTCATGGGTTTAATTCCCTATGTGGGCCATTGACTTAAGAGTTGGACTCGATGATCCTTGTGGGTCCCTTCCAACTCAGAATAGTCTGTGATTCTGTGATACTTTGCAAGTGCCTATTTCTGGGCTTCTCTGCTGTGGAAGTGGTCTTTATAATTGCTCTTCTAATCACCTGAGGCTAGGAACAACTGAACCATGCAAAGTGGTAGTCAACTGTAAGATCCAGGACATCCCTACCTGTGGCTGCATATGGACAGACAATTAATGAAGATTCCCAACACCCCCGGACAGTCTGTACTAATTCAGAAGGATAAACTGCAATCAGGCAAGAAGAGTTCAGTAGCTGGCTCTGCTGCCTCCTTGCAAATATTACCACGGATATTGAGGGGAGGGGGATCAGGATGACACATGCAATAATCATTGTCACTGTGGCAGTAAGCAATGGTTGTCTGAAGAACAGACTTGCTTTTGCTAGTAAATACTGTAACTTTTGCCTTCAGAAGAAGCATTTTTGTGTTTGAATTGTTCCATATACTGGAAGATACATTACTTCCTATTGTAGACCTATTGAACCAGAGGTTTTCAAATATATATAATTACATTCATCTCATTAATTGTTCTTTAATACCTGTTACATGGACTGTTCTGCCTTAGATCATATAATTTCTTCTTTATTTAATATTCTGAGTGTTAAATAGAAACAAACTAAAAATTACTTAGTATTTTCCCTACCATCTTTTATCAGACGTCAGTTTCTTCAGTCAGCTCTGTAAATTAAAATTATTTTGGTGAAGTCATGAAAAATTTGGCATAGCGTCAAGAGATGGAATTTTTAACATGGTGTATGAAAACAAGTCAGATCGTCCATCAGTCTCTCACACAAGCCTAGAGAGAGTCTCTGGCTGTTTGGATTTTCATTTTTTAATAGTTCTGCCTTCCACAAGAGGGAATGAAGCCTTTCCCTGAATCACAAGAGCCATCTGCAAGTAGAGACACCTAAGAAGTTCAATACTTCTTTTTAATTCTGTGAAGAGCTAAATGCATCAATAAAATACTTTATGCCTCCTACAATCCTTTGATGACTGAATTAAGTAAATGAGATTGAAATGAGGAGTGATTTATAATGGGCTGTAATGAAAACTGAGTTGAACAGCCTCCCAAACAATTGACAGGGAATATATTAGTTTTAGCAATGAAAGGGTTTAAAAGAACAGAGAAGGGAAAGCATTCCCCTTTGATCTCAGTGAGAGCAAAGTTTCTTTAGACGTGATCCGATCCCAACTAATATGCTGCAAGAGGTTCACAGAACGGTGGGGGGTTTTATCCCCTTCGCAAAACAAGAGCTAGTCCAAACTAAGTTACTGAGTTTCTATTAGAAGTCTCATTTCTCATTGCTATACAGCCTGTGAAAAAGGTGATTTCCCTAGTTTTCCAGAGCTTGACGAATTGTTGCGAACTTGTTTGTAACAAAGGAATAGAAAGTACACCTCACCTTTCATGAGAATTGCTGTAGATCAGAATTACTTTTTCATGAACTCTGTAATAAAGACAAATTCTGATGCTCAGATGCCATGGTAAGTCATAGCTTAGCATCATGTGCCTATCCTGCACACCGATCCAGCAGAGCCGGAAGCACACAGGCAGCTTTCTCATAGTGAATCATCTCATCCAAGTTAAATTACTCCTGGCAGCAAGGCCAACCAAATATCCGCCTGAGCATATTTGGGAAGGGAGGTGATAAGACAGCTGCAAAGAGGAGGCAGAAGAGGCTGAGCTGTGTCCTGGGAAGGTAGGACCTGACGAAAACAGGTACAGGACAGCACAGGTATCCAAAGAACACTCCTTCATTTCACCTCCCACAGTCACAGTCCTGCAGACACTTCTGCCTGTGTACAGGTCCTGACCATGACTGGATTAAGTATCTGGAGAAATATCAGCATGACCATGACCTTGCCCTGCTTGCACACCTGTCTCTCCCTCTGCATGTGTAACTGATGCAAAACACTGGCCTCCAGGTTTGGCAGGGTTTGGTGACTGCGTATTGTGAATGCAAGCAGATCTGGGGGAAAACAAATTGGAATGGTAACTTACCCAGATCTGGGCAACCTGCCATAAACATGAACATGACTGCTCACATAACCTGGGTAAGCAGTAGACTTCAGAACATGAATAAAACTCTTTTGATTACTAGTGGTGCACTCACATTTCACACAAAAAACTCCAGAGTGATTGTCCACTAACAACAAATCATCTGCCCACATTTATGGTCCATGGCTGCTTTTCCCCCTCCCACGATCTGCTGGCACCGCTGCAGCGTGGGATGAGTCAGGATGTTCTCACAGCAGTACACAGGACAGTAACCCACACAACCTCCAGCACTGTTTACAGGATTGCTGCTTCCAATTTCTCCCATGATAGCTGACAGACCCTTCTCACATGGATAAGAAGCAAACATTGATCTGACACTAACTGTTGACAGGCTGCAAAAATATTGATAGTGCATTTAGCAACAGTGCCCCAAGCCTTGGCAAATGAGAGTTCACGCTCTCGTTTTCTCTCATTATATTGCCCCATTCTGCAATGTATATTAATTGGCTGTTTTGGTTTGCTATTTAGCAGACAGCATCCTTTCAAGTTAAAGCTCATTTCACCTAACTGTGTTTTCATAGCTTCTGCTCTGCCAAAAGGTTAAACAGACCTCATTATCCATTTCCTGCAGAGACCTAATTTCTACAAAAGGCCTTGAGCAGGGCAATATGATTGGCAGGAATAAGGTTACATGAAACTGTTTTCACACTTAGCTAAATACTGAGGAGCACAGGCACCATTTGAAATGACGTGCCATATGAGTCCCATCAGCTGGGCAGGACATTCAGTCTCTTCTGGTTTGTGATAATTCTTGCACCTGTCCCTTTCAGCATGGCATCCCCCCAACATGTCAACAGATTAAGCAGTTTAGGATAAAAAGCAGTATAAAGTCAAACTGTCTCCATTCTTCCTGAATTGCTGTACCAGTGTATAGCCTGTTAAAAGACAAAGGAGCCCCTGCTGTAGCCCTGACAGCAGCGAGCAGGCTAGAAGAGCAGGTAATCTTCCCCCCTCCTACCTAGTCTACTGGGTAAATCTCCCAGGCAGACCTGGTCCATTTCTTGTAGAGGGATGATGTAACTACTGCCTGGGGATGCCATATGTATCACTGCCAGGCTCAACAGCCAAGCAGTTTGAGGCAACCCAACACCTGCACAAAACCCTGGTCCTCATCAGGAGCTTGGTCCTCTGGGTGGTCCTACAGCTTCAAAAAATGCATTAGACCACAAACAGAAGTGTAAGGCAGCTGTGAGGGTTTTTAAGCCCCTCCTGGAAGAAAAGACTATGATGGAAACAGCCCCAAGTCCAAACTCCTGCTCGTATTTGTCCAAGAGTCTACCACACCACATGCCAAGGCAATCAGCAATTCAGTTTGATTTTCACTCCTGAGGCCCTCAAACCTGCACCAAGGCAGCATGTCATTCACCAGGCATAAGCCCTTCTGGTGAGAGGACACTACCCCCTCCAAGATGACTTACTTTTCAGATTAAGGAAAAAGAATCACTGTTGCAGTGTAAATAGGAGCAAGTAGGAAGCTTTTGAGGAAGACTTGCAGGGTTTCTGGAGTAGAGGGCTCAAGCAAACCAGAAGGGAGTTCAAGCCACATATTCCAAGCTGGGAGGTACAGACTCTGCTCTTGCAAGCTGGTATGGCCTGGTCACAAGATGCGCTCTATCCTAAAGCTTTCTCTGTTGCTTAAGCTCTAGCAGATCTATTGAGTCTATCCCAAGGATAGAGAACTGTCTCCAAAAGAACAGTTCTCAACAAGCTCTGGCCTACAGACTCCTCTGTCTGTAGTTATTTTTCCTCAAGGTCTTGCTGACTGTGAAAGATGCAAGGAAGTGAGGGCTGCCTGGAGCCAATCAAGCACTAGAACAATTCGAGGGGTCTTCATTCCTAAATGTTTCCAAGATACTCCAGGACAGAGGCCTCATCAGCCCTATCCAAATACAGCAATCATCCTGCTTTTTGCTCCTTGCCTACTGTGGTCCATGAGTCATCAGTGATCTATGAGACTGTGTAATGGCAGATGCAGTATTATTGCTACCTCCACAGAAGTTCTGAAATGGAAGACAATAAAAGATGGAATAGCAGAAGTAGGAAAAAAGTACCCAAGACATTGTCTATTTTTTAATTAGATTTCAAATTGAAGATATCACAGCAATGATACAAGATGAACTGCAGATTCCATCTCCCTTTTGGAGAAAGTTTGACAAACTTTAAACTAAGAATGAAAAGAGTATGGCAGCTGTGTCTCCATCAGCAATCCAGATGGCTCAACTGCAACAGATCTGGAGGAAGAGACAGAAGATGTGACATCCTCTCTACATGTTAGAGGGTCTTATTTCAGTTTAGCTTAAGCCCAGCTCTTTGAACCAACTTTCCCTTTGGGGGCTACTCCTTGAGTTTCCCTCAAAAAAACCACAGTGCTGACATCACTCCAAAGCACAATTAAATGAGAACAAGCAAAATATAAGCAAAATATGCAGTGTAGGTTTCTAAGAGGAAGAAGAGTAACTCTCTTCCTACTTTGTACAAAGTTGTAGGTGAATACAGTAAAGCATCAAGTCTGATAGCAATTGGGATAGTCCAACGTCATGAGAAGTGTGCTGCTATCAGCTTGTATTCTGCTGCATTTGGCTTACTTGCACAATGTTACTATTGCAAAAAAAAACCCTGTTTTTGTTACTATTTTGCAAAAAAACACAAAAGAGGAAAGGAAGGAGGTAAGTGACACACATCACCACTCAGATCTCAAAGATGAAGCTCTATCAGGATCTTAAAACCACCTGAAGTTTAAGGCACTTTAATTTGTTGTTTGGACTGCACACTGATTTGTCTAGGGAGACAGAGTGCAGGAAGTGTGCTTGAAGTCCCTATGAACTAATACAAAGCTAAAAAGATAAATAAATATCACTGCTTATTGAGTTTTGCATTCTGTACTATCCACCCACAGAATCCACCAGGAATACGACAAAATGTCCTTGGGGCAGCCTTGTTAAACTCCTGAAGCTTGTTAGCCCAAGTGTAGGCAAACTGAAAGTGTAGGTGGACATTAAATCCAACTCAAAATAATCAAGCAGCTCCAAGTGACAGCAGATCTATAATTAAGACAGTATTTCAGTTTATCCTCTTTTAAGGCTTTAATTATTATTACTGTACCTAGAAGATGGAAGGCTTTCATATAGAAAGACATCAGTTCTTCAAACATCTTCCCTCCCATCTTGCAATGGCACTGCTCTAGTAACATAGCAGAGTTCTGATGTTGTGGAAAAGTCAGCAGTTCCACACTGGATCACCACCACCTTGAATTTTCTTTCACAAACAGTACATATGTTGCAGGAAGTTCGGTCCTTGAGAAAGGCAAAATACTGCTGCTAAATGAGGAGGTTCTGGACTCAGCAGGTCCCAGGAGATGCTGACTACCACTAAGATGCTGGCCTCTCTCAAGGTATCTGGGGTCCCAGCTCAGAGTGTGTTGTTCCTCCTACCAGCACACCTCTGCAATGGACCACACACCACTTACAGTAGCACCCACATCATGGGCCACCCCTGCTACCTCTCCATGTAGTGCAGGCTGTCAGAGGTCAGAGGCACGACAAGCTGAGACAGTCCACCTAAGTGCTACAACCTGTTGTTCAAGACCAGCTGTTTAGATTTGATTCATACAATTTAAGCTTGTCCAAAACAGTGTATTTAAGGCCACTTCATATTTCAGATTTTTAAAGAAGTCAGCCATCTACTAAGAAAATAATAACAAGAGACTTCCGTTTCTACTGATCTCTGTATTTTAAAAGTTTTGAGTAATATTTACTCAGGTTTCATAATACAAAATGTCTTTCAGCATCTTAAGTGAAGCTGCAATAAATTTTTAAAAACAAAATCTTTTATAGTTTCCAGAAGTTTCTAGATAAGTGACTGTCTTGAAATGCTACCCTTCTGAGGCTCAGCAAGGCCTTGATGAGTGTCTCCAGTGCTTGAAATGGGAACACTGCCTGTGAGTGTACTGCACCAGTCGTGATGCAGTCACAGGACTTAGTCATCCTCTGAGTCACTCTCTCCCCTGGCTGGCACACATGCCCTGATTGAGGACATGAGCTGGTCCTGGATCTGCTTCTTGGGGTTCTCCTCCAGGTCTGTCTTGATGGCACCAGACTCTGAAATCTTCCACTCCAGTTCTGTGCAGTGTAAAACAAGACAGTAATGAATGCAGGGGAGAAGACTGTAAAAAGCCCATCTTCACTCCCAAGTTGACTGCTCTTGTCACTCTACCATCAACACCACCACACAACCAGAGCCCTGCTCTATTCCACCCATTCTTCTTCCATGCCCAGCTTCCAGCTCCAGCCAAGCCCTCCTTTCACAGCCTCTAGTGCTGGCACAGGTCTGAGGGTACTGCTCTGCAGCCCACCAGCGGCACTCCCAGCACCACCCTCCTCCCTTTAACCAGGAGTGCAAACAAGATGATGGATACAGAGCAGCAGCTTTAGAGGTAACTATCCCAGTGAAAGTGAATTCTACCTCCTTCTAACCACGAAAGGGCAGAAGACATGTTTGCACATCTGTTGACAGTAAAGGAATACTGCTCATATATTACAGCTTTTTCCATAATAGTCTGAGTTCATCACAGTCAGAAGAGGCAGAGAATAAATTTACAGAGGAGCAAAAAAAAAGTGGAAATTCCATTTACACATCTGAATTACAGGTATTTCTCAGGGATGTACCCTGTAAGCAGAATTCATCCCTTTGCCTTTACATCACTCTGATTATTAGTTCCTTAACCAGATGGTAGAGACTTCACCATCAGCAGTAAGCCCAAACTGAACTGAATTGCTTCCCAGAAGTGGTAGAAAGTCAACACAACACATTCAGTTGAAACCTTTCTTCTAGTCTTGCCAACAACCCTATCATCAAATCTAATTTCCTTCAGACATTACAGAATAATAAATACAACCTCACACTTTCTTTAATCTTCAGTGGAAGTCACCCGGGCTTAGGGGAGAAGGAAGGAAGAAATAAAAGAAAGTGCAGAATTTCAGTGTGCAGCTTTCTATGATGACTGAATTAAGCTGGCTCAATCAGAAACAGACAAACATGCAATTGTCTTAAAAATGAAACAAGAAACCCTACAATGACATGGGGAAGCACCAGTTAGCAAGTGCAGATTATTATGTTATGGCAGGAAAGGCCAGTTGTTCATGTAAAGGAGCCCCCAAAATACATGTGGGTACTGTTAACCCTTTAATAACATATTCAGCAAAATTTGTTTCACTCAACACAAGACACGAATACTTGCACACACAAGATAAATATCTGTATGTTGGCCTATCAGCAACACACTGCTTTTACAAGATAGCCTTAATCACATGTAGTTGAGCCATAAGTGTGAAAAATAGAATCTAATACAAATTTTAGTACCTCCCTTCTCCTCCTAAGCCTCACTTCCCTCACTCCCTGCAAAGCAGTTTTGCTTTGCCTTTGGCAGACTGGAGATGCAGACACTCACCATCCCTTGTCAGGTTCATGCCACCAAACACCAAAGGCCCAATGAACTGAGCTTTGATGTCTCCCTCCAGGTAGACAAATATCGTAGGCAGGTTCTTATCGGGGTAATTGGGAATGCAGGTGGTAGAGATAGCTTTGATGAATTTCACATCTCTGAACTTTTTTGCAAGCCCACTCATATGTTGATTTATTAAGGCACAGAGTGGAATTCTGTGAAGAACAGCAACAAACACAACGTAAGTTAAAAATAAAAGACAAACAATAAACTGCTTCAGAAGAAAAGTCAGAAATATCAGCATGATGAGTAGGATTTCTGGAAAGAAAAATGTACCAGAAACAACTTCTGAATACTTTTGTTGTCCAGTATTCCAGCATTCAAAGGACATCAAGATCATTGGAGATTTCTTAATATATCAATAATGCAACTTTCTCTTCCATCATACAGAGAAACTTGTTTATGAATTTAAGATATTTAGAAATTGCAAGGGCAAAATAAAAAGGAGCTCCTGGAAAAAAGTAATCAAAATGACAATCAACACCTGTGAGGCAACTAGAGACCATGAACAACAGCAAGTATTTATAACCCTTTCCAGAAAGCTCTAGCAACTTAACAGACCTTTTTTAAGAGTTTTTCCATCACTGTGACAGGACTAGAAACTGTTCACTCCATTTTTATGCCACTAGAAATCAGGCTAAATACACATAGTGATCCTTCTCATTCACAGGCCCTTGCACTTGATCTAAACTAATTTCCAAAGCTTAGGCATTTCAGTGGCAGCAGCTACCTCTACAGCAGCTGGTTGGTACACATGATGCTGTGTTATATAGATGTATAAAAAAGCCACTTCATGGTAACATCAGTCTAGAGCAAAGTTAAGCAGTGCTGAGTCAACAGTATTGAAATTACTAATATTTTTTTTTCCTTGTAACACCAGAATCGGTTCCTTTAAGTCCACAATAACAACACATGTATCTTAGAGCATATTTAGCTATTGACAGTGAAAGGTTTAATGGTTAAAAACAAATTCTTACCCTTGTTTGTAGAGGTGCAGGACTACCCATATACCTTTTCCAGCTTTTGTAACCTCTTGAACATAATCTTTTCCTGAAATCTCTAAAATTTCCCCAAATTTATTCTTCATTTGTGCTGCTTTCATTTCTGCTAACCTTTGCTGCCTGAAAAGCAGGGAATGGAAAAGACATCCTGTGAATAGATGCATTTTTTGACAGAACAACACTTGAAGGAGCAACAAAAGCAAAATGACGTAGTAGATGTTCTTGTATTTGCATCCTAAGTTAAAACTACCAACATGCGAGAAGTACAACTATGTTTCATGAAACTCTTTTTGCTCCTCATTTCTGGCCTCACCAGAATTTCTTCTCCAAATACACTACCAAACTAAATGGCAAGAACCATGACAGAGGCTGAGATAGGGGGAAACCCATACTGTAATTATGCAAATCTGCAGCACCTTTATGTCACTCCCTGTAAAAATTAGAAAAACTTGGATGTGATTTTCAAAGCTTTCAGAATCCCCAGCCATGCACTCAGCAGGTGCACATTATCTCTGCAAAACTAGGTTGTAGATAAGGAACAGTGAATTCAAATGCCATTATCCTATTAAAGACACTTAAAAGCTCTACAAGAGACCAGAAACACAGGCCCCTTTTTCCATCATCAGGCCTAAAAACATCCTTTATCTCTTCAAGAATACTTCAAAGCATATAAAAGAAAGATCCTCCAATTATCATTAAAGCCAAATTCTGCCGCTGCTCTGACCTGTACATTTCAATAGCTTTCTCATCTTCCTCATTAAATTCATCTTCATTCTCTTCTAGCTCTTCCAGAGTCATGTCCTCATAAGTTTTCACTAGAATAGAAGAAACATCAAATCAGCAAAAACCACATTATCAGTCCTACAGAATTCATTAACTTTAAGGACAGATTAATGGGAAATATGGGTTGGGTTGTTCTTAAGTATTACCTTAGAATCGCAGAATGATTTGGATTGGAAGGGATCTTAAAGATCATCTCATTCCAATCCCCCTTGCCATGGGCAGGGACATCTTTCCCTAGTCCTATCACTACATGCTCTTGTACAGTTGGAGTTGCCCTTAGGAGCTGGACTTCAATGATCTATGTGGGTCTCTTCTAACTCAGGATATTCTACGGTTCTATTCCATCATTCTAAAATGTCCCTCTCCAGCTCTCTCGTCAGTTCCCTTTGGGTACTCAAAGGTGCCACAAGTTCTCCCCAAAGCCTTCTCTTCTCCAGGTTAAAGAGCCCCAGCTCTCTCAGCCTGTCATTATTGCTACTGGATTTTTAGAAAATATTACACGCTTTAGACATACAGATGGAAAGACAGTGATGTAAAGGTCTCTAAGCTGAAGGTTGCCTAGACTAGCCCACAAGTACTTGCATGAGCTTTCAAGTCTGGCAGCTGCAGCAAAGATGTACCACACACATGCATTGTTCAGTAGCCTGAACAACAAAGGAAGCATACAACAGGAAATGTCGTGAGACAGGTTTACTTCCACATTCACCTGGCACACTACCTGTGCACTGTTCTTATTTCAGCTTTCAAACATTGATTTCTATAAAAATATAAAATAAAAAGAACAAAGCTTTCCTATGCTAGAATAATCCATGTGTTCAGGAATGTATTTGTTTGATACCACTAACAGATGATCACCCTGCATGGATGATGCTTTAGCAACCCAATGGACTTCAAAGGTATATAAACACATTGCTTTACAGGTATATAAACACTGCTGATGGCCACTTCTGTTTATAAGCTTCCCCAGGAAGGCTTGTACTTCTGCTGCCGGTGCCCGAGTTGGATTGTCACTTACCTAGAGACTTCTGAAGGATGGCAAACTGCTCCTCTTCCTTTGCACGCTCCTGTTCCTCCACATTTTCCTTTGGAGGAAGGATACCTTTCTTGCGCAGGATGTCATTCCACTCCGTGTCTTTATTTGGGTCCTAGAACAGAGCAACAAATGGATGCTATATTTTCAAGAACTTTGCCACTTCCAGAACTTAAAACAGGCAGGCTTTTTGAGAGACACAACACGCTGCTAAACTGGTAACTGGATGGATGGTACCACAAGGTCACAGTGCACACCCTCCTGATGCTGAGGCTTTTTTGCAGCCTAGACCAGTGCACTGAAAAGTGAGTTCACATTATTCCATCCCACTCACAGCATGCACAGGTCTTGGTAAGGTACCAAAGTTTGAAGCATTGTAACCATCACTGTATGTCTCAAAAAGTGAAGCAAATGTGGAGGAAATTAGCTGGATGACAGGGAAGTACACTGGCCAGAGGGATCACTTAGCCTCAGCAGAACAGGCCACCAAATGCATGGTTGTTGCACTGGGAAGCACCAGTGACAAGACACACAGGGACCAACCTCTCAGTATACCGGAATTCTCCCTGGTAGATTCAAGCCAGTGTGACTACCTAAGTGATTAGATAGAAGCAAGCACTGTCTCTGCTAGCCAAGTCCACTGGTAGAGAATCAGACCTACACTACTCCTGAAAATGAAAGAGAGACTTCACTGTAAAACAGTTGAAATAATCCTGCAAAATAAGGCCAATAGGCACCTGTGTATTGTTGAGAAGCTCAGGAGATGATTTTTCAAGTTTGTTAGCAATTTTACTTTTTCAAATTTTGAAATCTCATTGATAATTTTATTTCTTTTAAATACGTGAAATCTCAAGTGATAAGCATCCACAGGCTGATTGTGGTTCCTTACTATCTTGGCCTAAATTCCCTTTGAAAACTGAACACACCTACTGTTTCGCTATGGCTTATGTCAGTATAATTTACATTAGGTCTGTTCACATCTACACAACCACACCCCTCTCAGACCAAACCCCAGCACTGCGAGGGGCAGGGGAGACGAGAGGGGAAAGGGGGAGGGGTAGGGGGGAGGAAGGCACAGAAAAGAAAACAAGCAAGTAAAGTAGCGCAGCAAACAGAACACCAGACTTTTAATACTTTTAAATGTTCTGGCTACGGTCACTTTTCTCTCGACACGGCATTCCACTGCACCCACCCTCGTTTCCTGAGCCGCACGGCCGCTCTCTATAGCGGCAAAATAGACACCGCGCTTGCAAAAGAGCAGCAAACCACCACAAAAGCAGACACGAAGCTTTCGAGCAAGGCCGACACAAGACCGACACCTCCGCCCGCGGAAAGGGGACGACACTGGGCTGTCCCCACCCCGGGGCGCTCCGTCCGTGCGGGCGGCCCGCGGCTGCCGGCGGGGCCCGAGCCCAGAGCGTGTCCCAGCCCTTCGCCCGGCCGGGTCCCCTCGCAGCGCCGGCCCCACACCGGGTCGGTGCAGGGACACCACTGCTGCTCACCTGCATCGTGCTGCCGGGGCCGGAGCCCGGTGAGGGCCAGCGGGGTTGGGCAAGGCCGGGCGGGGCCGGTCCCGGCGTGCGCGGCGCGGCCGGAGGAGGCGGCGCGGCCGGAGGAGGCGGCGCTCCCGGCGGGGCGGGCACAGCGCCGGGGCCGCTTCCCCGGCAGCCTAATAAGGCTGGTCCTGGTCCCAGCGCCGGGGGTGTGCGGGGGGTGAAACAACCGCGGAATTGTTTGGGTCGGGAGGGAACTTAAAGATCATAATTCCTCTGCCGTGGGCAGGGTCACCTTGCACTACACCAAGTTGTTCAGAGCTTCATCCAGCTTGACCTTGAACACTTTTAGAAATGAGATATCCACAACCTCTTCTGGCAACCTGTTCCCGTCCCTCATCACCATCACAGTAAAGAATTTCTTCCTAAAATGTAATCTAAATTGCTCCTAGTTTAAAACCGCTCCCCCTCGTTGTACCACTGTCAGCCCGTGTAAATATCCCTCTCTCTCTCTCTTTTTTAGAAGCTCCCTTTCAGTACGCAAAAGTCTAGGTCCTGCTCCTAACTGGGATCCCAGCCCATTCCCCGTGTGTGGAGCCCTGCCATGCCCGCTGTGAAGAGCAGCTGGATTTAGGAGCTCTCCTCCCCGCCTGCCCGTCCCTGCCCTGCCCTACGCGGCGCAGCCGGAGCAGCCGGGACTGACGGTGCCAGCCCCAGCGGCCGGGGGGAATCCAATCCCCCTGTTCCCGGCCTGTGAGTAGCCATCACCTCGGAGTGCTGTGCTGCCATCCAAAAGGACCTGGACGGGCTGGAAGGATGGGCAGAAAGGAACCTCCTGAATCACCACTTTCTGCAGTGTCTCAGTCTCAAATACGTTCCATAACCCCATGCACAGGCTGGGGGCTGACCTGTTGGAAAGCCGCTCTGCGGAGAAGGACCTGGGAGTCCTGGTGGCAACAAGCCATCCATGAGCCAGCAGTGTGCCCCTGGGGACAAGAAGGCCAAAGGCATCCTGGGTGCATCACAGAGAGCATTGCCAGCAGGTTGAGGAAGGTGATCCTGCCCCTCTGCTCAGCCCTGGTGAGGCCACATCTGGAGTGCTGTGTCCAGTTCTGGGCTCCTCAGTAGAGGGGGTACATGGAGCTCCTGGAGCAGGTCCAGGAGGCCTATGAAGATAATTAGGGGAGTGCAGCAGCTCTCATAAGAAAAGCAGAGGGTACTGGACCTGTTCAGCCTTGAGGTGACTGAGAGGGGACCTCATCAGTGTCTGTACGTATCTAAAGGGAACATGTTAAAAGGATGGAGCCAGGCTCTGCTCAGTGCTGTCGAGCAGTAGGGTGAGAGGCAATGGGCAGAAACTGGAACACGGAAGTTCCGCCTGAACATGAGAATGAACTTTTCTGTGCAGGTGACCAAGCACTGAAACAGATTGTCCAGAGAGGTTGTGGAGTCTCCCTCACTGGAGATATTCAAGAACTGACTGGATCCAATCCTGTACTATGTGCTCTGTGACAGCTCTGCTTGAGCAGGAGGTTGGACCAACTGACCCACTGTGATCCCTTCCAGCCTTACCCCTTCTGTGAATCTCTGTAACTCTTCTCTTTCCACTTCACTGAGCCTCTTTTTATCTATTTGCATTTCATACCCTGTTTTATTTTTCCACTGGCTTGTGGGCTGTATAAAATAAAATAAAATAAAATAAAATAAAATAAAATAAAATAAAATAAAATAAAATAAAATAAAATAAAGCAATCAAGCCTATATTATCTGTTCTTAACAAGTGTAATTAGTAGTACTTCACCTATTGTTAGTAATGAGTCATAGCCAATGAGCATTACAGGAAATTTGTCTCTAGATAGTTACTTTTGTTTTATTTTTGAGTCTGTATAAAGTATCACTCAGAAAACACTGAGGAGTGCGTTGAGTGTGGTGACCCCAATCTACTTGGGATCAACACCCCATTCCATACAAATGGGCACCTCTGCCCTTTTCAAAGAATTGAGCAGACCTTTTGAGCTTCTCAAAAACATGCAGAAGAGAGGAGGAAAGAGACCTGCTCCCACCTCCCTCCTCCTCCTTTTATGCTCTAGACCAATGGACAGCATGCTCCCTCAGAAAGGGGGAGCCCAGCAGTGAGTCCCTGGAGAAGAACCCCACATAATCTGCCAGCAGACACACTTTAAGAGTGTGTTTGCTTTGGGCATGTGAAGAAACGAGTCCAATAAGGGCCTGAAAAAAAATTCAGCAGCCCCAGTGCAGCACATTTTAACATCATGGGCATCCCATTAACATCCAGATTATCTTGAAGTGTGCTGGGGCACTTACCCTGTGCTAAGTCTGGGTTACTGAAGGGAAGGCGCAGCCAACTTTTATGTCTCTGAATTAGGAGAAACAAACAGCTGTGCTCTGAGATTACATCAATCCTTATGGTGATTATTTGAATGCACAGAGGGTGCCCCTTGCTGGTTGTTTAGTGCCCTGAGGTGACAGAAAATGCAATCTCACTCAGCTTGGACTAAACGCTCATCCTTGGGGGAAAAGTGGGTAATTGATAGATGGAGCCACAAATACAGGTGCTGTGAGTCTCTGACCCACAGTTAGTACCTGGCACACAGAACCGAAGGCTGAGCTGTTGGTGTCAGTTTTGCTGTCCAAATGTTCTGCCAGAGCTGGGCTTTCAGGAGAACCTGCTGGTTTAAATAGTCATCTTCTGTGGCTGAGACACTGTTCAAACCCATGGCTTCTATATGATGCTGGTTAGAACCTATTCTAAATGCCAGAAAAAAAACCAGCAAAAGAGCACGAGCAGAAACCGAGCATTTCTTTTTTTAAAATATTCCTTTGCATTAGGTGAGATTTTTGCCCAGAGGAAATGAGAGGAACTAGCAAGCACCCTTAGGACCAAGACCCCCTTGTTCCCACAGTAAACCCTGAGCCCCATCTGTGACAGTAAGTTACCAGGAGAGGGGGCAGAAGCCTAAATCTTAGAAGCCACATCCCATCACTTGGTGGGGCTCAGACACAAAGTGAACCAAGCATAACTCTGCCCAGGATGCACATAAAGCAATAGACAGTTTCCCCATCCCACCCAACTGAAAATACATTGTATTTTTAAAGCCCATTTTCCCTATGTACTTTTTTACCAATGTTCAGGAGGAAGGAAAAGACTGTTTTTACATACAGTGTACAGACAGAAGGACTTCAGCCAGAGTGAGTGAGAGCTGATAGGGTCACAGTGAGACTGAAACATAGCTGTGGTTCAGCTCCTGGAGACAGCCTGCCTTCTTTCCCTTCACTCCAGAGAATTTGCTCCTGAGCAGCTGTAATGTATTTCTTCCTTTTCCGTCAAATCAGGGGTTAGGTGAAGAAAGCTGAAGCACATGTGCAAATCATTCATTAATTATCCAGGCCACCCACTGATGAGGAGAAATGTTGCTCATATAAAAGGTTATGCCCCAAAAGTAGGGGGAGTGATCTTTGGTGGTCTTTCTGTAATTGGGTGTAGGTTATAGCAAGGCACAAATGAAGAATTTTTGAAGGTAGTGGGATATGGTTTTTATTCATAATGCATTGTGAAATATTTGGGGTTGTTGTGGACTTCATGCTACTTTGTAAGTTCATGGCTTATGCAGCCTAGTATGTCTGTGCTGTGAGTAATCAAAGTAGAAAAAGTATTGTCTGGTAACAGGCATAAGGAGTTATGGTTTGATTTGCTGGCTCTTGGTTTTGTTTTTTTATTCCTTCTACTCAAAGCTTTTTTTGGATTTTTCTGAAATATTTAAATGCTTCCATAAAAACTACCCAAAGAAATTGCACATCATTATCTAGTGATGTTCTTGTGTATTGCAAGCAGCTGTGCTGGAAGCCAACTGGTCTATTTAGTCATAGATCAGACATGTTATTTAAATGAATATTTTCCTTCCTTCCACTGTAAGAGTATTCTAACTAGGCTGAATTTCATTTGTCTTAAGGATGCAGTTGGTAACTTCTATTCTCCAGTCTGCATAGTGCTGTCCAAGTTAATTTGTCCTTTTCCTGGTGCTGAACACCTCTAGTAGTACTCTTATAGCTGCTGAAGAGTACCACTTGGGGAACTAATTTAGAACTCCACATAAAAATGTCTTGGAGTGATTAGAGTGTAAGATGCTGTGAACTGCAAGAATTTTTCAATTGTTAGGTTTAAAATGAAAGGAAGGTGTAACTTTACAACAGAAGAGTTAGAACAGATTACATTTGGAAGAAGGGGCAGGTTTGGCCTCAAGTTAGCTTTGAGGTAACAGTGATGGTGTTTAAAAAATCTTACTGAAGAAGACCTGGTGTCTCTTAATCTCAAATACATTCCAAGTAGCAGGGTAAAACCTCTCTTGAGATCTTCATATCTACTTCAATAAGCCTTTCTTGACAGGTTTGGCAATGAAGTGCTACTCCTAAAAGGCAGACTGTAAAAGGGTAGTAGTAGTTGCTATTGATGAACTGTGGTCTGCTCTTTCCTCAAGAAAAGAATGAACTTTCTTGATGTGGAAGAGCAGAAAAGGTAACTGACTTTGCTGTTGTCTCCTCTTGCTGTCCATTAACTGTAGCCCAAGTATCCGAATACTTTTAAGACCTCTGACCCTGCCAGAACGTCCAGACGTAGAAAGAAGCAAGCAGTGGCTGACAAACCTGGAACTGCATCAAGGAGAAGCAAATCAGCAAAGGCAGGTCTGCAGTTTCCTCTGGGTCATGTCTATAAACTCCTCTGAAGAGGGCATTAGGCTGACAGGATTGGTTTTGGTGCTGCCATCTACCTGACTGCAGTAATTAAGTACATGACAGCAGAGGTCCTGGAGGCACCAGGGATTGTTTCTCACAAAAACAACAAAACAAGGATTCTGCCCAGGCACGTTGTGCTGGCTGTGAGAAATGATGATAACCTGAGTGAGTCCTGTGCCGGTATGACCATTGCTGAAGGTGGGGTTATGCTGAATATCCTTCTGGAACTCTTTCCCAAAAAAACTAGCAGATATACTGGTTCTTCTCAGAAACAAAGATGGTAGCCAGCGAAACTTGCTTTTCTGGATCTCTTGTGTGCACTTATGAATGGTGCACTAATTTGTACATGATGCTTCTTTGTCAAGTATTTTTTCTGCTAATATTAAGATATTTTTGAAGCTTGTAATAAAGTTTATAGTATGCAACAATGGTCCTTCCTGTTTTCTCAGAGATGGAGGAACAGAGAAAATATTAAAAAAAAAAGGCCTAGCATAGCACCTAAATAACTCTTCATGTTTTTCTTTTTTTCAAAAAGTAAAATGCTTAATTTTGAAAACATATTACAGGCAACAGTTATAAAGCAAGCTGGAGAGTCAAGACATATACTACTGTTCCTGTGACCTTTCTTACACCAGTGATAGTGCAATAATTCAGTGCTTTGGAGGTCGTTTAACTCTGCTTTAGAAATTAATAATCCTCTGTTTTAAAGCCTTATTGCTCATAAAACTGTAGTGAGCATCTGCCTTTCTTTAGGCTTCTCCATTATGACACTAAGTCTATATTGTGGTAAAGGATGCAGAAACTGGTGAAGCCATGTCTTCTCTCAACACAGGTTACAAATTTGGTTTTTGTCTATGGTAAAAATGAGTATGCAAATGATCAAGAACTTATGAAGGTGTCTACTCCTTTTCCCCAACCCGCCACCCTGCCAGTCCATATTTTTTCCTCTGTGAATCCATATACTTTTTTTAAATTTCACATTGTATTCTGAGTTGGAAGGGACCCACAAGGATCATCAAGTCCAACTCTTAAGGGAGTGGCCCATATGGAAAAGACCCCTGAGATCGAGTCCAACCCTTGGTCCAACTCTAGTCCATTTACCAGATCATGGCAGTCAGTGCCACGTCCAATCTGCATTTAAAATTCTCCGGGGATGGTGAATCCACCACCTCTCTGGGCAGGCCATTCCAATGCCTGATTACTCTCTCTGGAAAGAATTTTCTTCTGATATCCAACTTAAATTTCCCCTGGCAGAGCTTAAGCCTGTGCCCCCTTGTCCTATGGCTGAGTGCCTGGGATAAGAGACCAGCCCCCACCTGGCTAGAACTTCCCTTCAGGTAGTTATAGACAGTGATGAGGTCACTTCTGAGCCTCCTCTCCTCTAGTCTAAAGAGAGTGCCAGGATACTTTCTGGCCATTCTGGCTGTTGCATTACTTACACAACAGGACCACTGATATTTTCTAGACATGTTCTTCTTTCCACAGCACTTGTTCAAAGTGAATGCACCTCACTAAGCTTTGAACCAACCCTGGTGGAAGGGCCACTACGGATCAAATGCTCTGCTGCTGCAGACGAAACAGAGTCCAGGCACTTCACTACTGCCTTGCAACACCTCAGCAGAGAAAGTGTAGGTACCTAGAAACCTGGAGACGGAACAATGAGAAAAGGTTTTGTTTGGTTGGGGTTTTTGTTTTATTAGAGATGTTGCTAGTCTGACAGGGAAAAATGCAGAACTCTGTTTTGGCACCTAGTTTTGCAAAATGTCCACTGAGGAGTACTTAAACATTTACTGCACTAATTGTGCTGATAAAAAATGATGCATCAGGGTAACCAGAAAACAAGTTTTAGTTTAGGATAAATTCTCTTATTTGATCAGGTATATTCTGTGAACAAATAGTACTAGCCTACTATGCTAATTAATGTCATTTATTCTAAAGATGGGGATTGGGAGCAAATTCAGATAAATACCCAGGTCATCAACATTAGCTTCCTTGGAAAGTTTAGGTTGTATCTAAGTTGATTAATAGGTACTCTGGATGATTTTGGAGCTATTTATGAACAGAAAAGCACAGGGTATCATAGCAAAACTTTGAGGCTAAGTAGACACACCCTTTTTTCACAAAGGAGGAAGGTAAAAAGTTGCTGTCTTAGTAATATATATGCTTAGTTTCATACCCACATGTAAGCCCTTGTTCAGTAAAGGACTTGGTAAGTATGAAAATCATACCCTTAGGTAATTCACTGAAATGTAGGGTACTGTTATATATGAAGAGAGCCAGAACTAGAGCTCAGAAATCCTATTTCCCATTTTGTGCATTCCCTACTCAGCTGCCTTACTCCCTTCAGTTTTTAGTCTTTCTCCTAAGAAAACAGTATTTGTCAGTACACCATTTTCTTGCTTATTCACCTGTCCTCATCTATTAACTTCTGAATCTGCTTGGCAGTTCTAGGCAAATATGGAGAGCTGAAATTATAAGTTGATTCCTTACCAGTTACATGGAAATAGGTAGCTCTGAAAAGGAAAGAGTTCTGACATATGTCCTGAGTGAAATAAAGGCCACAGCATGAGATTATACTAATGGAATTGTAATTAAAACTATCATTCATTTAATACAATGTAGGAGATCCTCCTCAAAGTACAAATCTAATAGAAACAATTTTGCTTGTTCTGTTTGATGCCAAAGAGGTTTTTGATTTTTCAATTTTCATATTTTTTAGATTTTAGGAACACAGTAGATGTAGCAATGTAGATTTTAAGGGGGTTAATATTTAGCAGCTTAAATATAAGGTTCTTCTATCTCTACCCCTGCTCCAGAACAGGCAGCTAAGATCTGCCAACTATTTAGTCTCTTTCTCAAGGTACAAGATTGGAGGATATCAGAGGGAAATATAAACACAGAGCAGAGTGACCCGGAGCACTGGAGAGAGCCCAGAAGACCTTTACGTGCTGAAGAAGAGGTGGATGAAGACAGAGGGTCCCAACGACCCCAGCCTCAATTCAGCAGGGGATGGGGACTGGGAGGGGACAGAGGTGGAACTGGACATGTGTGAAGTAGTGATTGGATAAATTATATTATAAAAGCCATGAAAATCAAAGCTTGCACCCGTGCATGTCGATGTATTCCTGGATGAGCGGGATTGCTAATTAAAGTAACTACCCTTTGTCTTATCTCCTACAAAAACTTGGCTTGGAGTCTTTTTTACAGACTTCTACGGCAACATGTTGATCACCAAGGTGCTCATTTATTTTTTTAAAACAAGGCAATAATTGCATAGTACTTTTTCACATGACTAGTTCTTATATCTTGTGCTACTGGTTTCAACTTAGCCACATGTAGCTGAGGCTGGCATGTGACAGTGCGAATTAAAGCAAAAAAAAATTCAAAGCACAGCTCCTGTGGCATCTCTCTTGTTACTGGTGCTGCAAAACACATTTATCTTGATGTAGTGTTACTTTCCTAACTCAGTTACGGCATGGCACAACTGTCTGTCAGGGAAAATGGATGTTTTCAATAACACCCATTAGAAAATGCGTGTACAATTCAATGAAGTGCTGGGCAGATGGAAGCATGGAGGTGAAATGATGCCTGGGAAAGCTCTTCTTCCTTTACTTGTCTAGAGGACTGGATGCTGTTGACAGATGTCTCAGTTGTGCAGAGTGCTTGTAATTTGCTCTGGGCTGAGATTTGTGTGTTTATAAGGTTACTATCTTCTGTCACCTTCACTTTCTTTGTAAGGAGAGGAAATATCCCAAATTATTGCCTCTGAGGGTCAGTGCAAGGAATCCTGAACTCATTCGTTACCTGTGCTGGGAGGGGGTCAAGCCTAGCACACGGTGGAGCAGGATAGGGCCCGGGGTGCCACATCTGCTTTTCACGTCCCAAATTTGGTCTTGGCGTTGCCCTCTGCTGGCCGATTCCAATATTGCAATTCCTAAACACCCCTGTCCTCTTGGAAGTCAAGTGCGTGCTCTATTGCAAATAACAAAATAGTGGATTTGGGTTATAATCTGAGGTTATACTTTGTGCTATACAGAGCTGTGAAAATGAAGGAAAAGGCGTGGTGTAAGACTTCCAAGTTATAATCAAAGTCTGGTTTTGGTGTTTATTCACATAGCAGAATCTCTGGTGTAGTCCCTTGAGAGGTCACACTGCCCCACAGAGTGGGTGGCTGCAGCAAGTCACTTCCCTCTGGGGCCCTGAGAAAAAAATATGACCTTGGTGCTACACGGAGGCTCCTGGATTTTGTATATTTTCTGGTGGGTTGCACATGATTCCCTGTCTGTGCTCTGCGGTTGGTTCATGTGCCTTCCACATTTTTGCCTCTTCTGTTGGAAGTAGTATTCCATGTTTAGGTATTTTTCTGGTTGATGTCTAGGTAGCTATACTCCAGAAGCATGTATTTATGTGTGCACATCTCCCCCATGCAGTAATCCAGCAGGTAGTATCTGAACTGCTGTGTAGGAACCGCTGGGTGCAGGAGCTTTGTGGTAAAGATATGCAAAATATTTTTCTTTCAAGTTTGCCATACATTCAGATTTCCAGGTTGCAGGCTAATAGACAGATGGTGTTTGGTGTACAAGATTCTTTGCCCCAGCAAAATGTCAAAATGTTAGGTGGTGAATCATAACCAGCTACAAGATCAGTCACATTTTTGTTTCAGCACTGTGAAAAAAGTAGATTCACAAATGGCTCGAGAAGAAGACTTAGAACCGTCTTCTAGTTGTTCAGTGCAGAAATCTATCAAAGTGTATAGATTAAGACAGTTTATGCAGTCCAGCCCAGTAAGATATGATTTTACTCTGTTTAATAAAGTAGAGGGGTGCTAATTGCTATGTGTCAGTTTTCTGGGACAGGTAAGTAAGACAGGTCTTCAGAGTGATCTCCACATAAGCATCCAGTACATATTCTGGGATCACTGCTTGACTCTAAGATTCCCCAAATAAACAAACATTTAGAATAATTAGCATATCCATCTTGGAGCTGGATGTCATTCAGCAGCCTAACATGCATTAGAAAATCTGGAATGGGATGTTGGGAGTTTTTGGCCAACCTGTCAGGCAATTCCGTATCTTCTGCCCAACTGGCTATGGCTTTTAATCTGCAGTAGGTAGATTTCCAATTTTTGCAGCTACTTCAGTCACATTACCTGCTGAGAATTGTGATGATGAGACAAGCAGTCAGCTGATGTGGTTTTAGTTTCCTGTCACACGTACTTGGCCGTTCCTCACTGTGATTTGAATCCTCTCAATGTGTTTGCAAAGGACTCCAGTTTGTGTGCAGTCTGAGTTCACAGACCACAAATAGTTTTTTCCATTTATCCTGTAATCTTTTTCCATGTTGGGATGTTTTCTCTTGTTTTACTCAAGCAAATCAGAAGCAAAGACACTATCCTTCCCAGGACTGCCCTGCAGCTCTGGGATTCCAGTGTCACTTCTCACAGCTCTTAGTGTGACAGGTGTTACCATGAATTAAAAGTATGTGAAGTGTAAGGGATGGGCTTTCCAAGACTGAAACTTCCACTTCTCCAGAAGCAGACAGAATAATTTCTATCTGAAGTGTGCAAAACATTAGGAAAAAATTTCTTCATCAAAACGTTTGCCAAGCATTGGTACAGGCTGCCCAATGGTGTGGTTGAGTCACAGTCCCTGGAGGTATTTATAAGACATGTAGATGTGGCACTTTGGGACATGATTTAGTGATGAACATGGTAGGGCTAGGTTAACAGTTGAACTCAATGATCTTAAAGATCTTTTTCAATGTAAATGATTCTATTATTCTATATTAAATAATACAATGGTACTGATCTTTCATTAAATGAAACATAAGAATAAACATTGCACCACGATGTAACACTGAACACAGAAAATGCTTCTTACAGCTGTTTCAGAACTGGGACCTTTGTAACTTAGAGTCCAAATGAGGTATCAGTTCCTTTGGAAAATTTTTATGACCAGGAAGAGACAACTCTGCCTATTAGTCAGTGCTTCATTCTCCTGATTGTCAGATTTAATATGAACCTGTCTTCATTTTAAGTTCACCTCTCCCAGCAGTATCCATCCATGGGCATGAATGGATGCTGCCAGGAGTGGTGAGTTTAAAATGAAGCATTTTATCATTCCCCTCCTCACACTTTTCTTCTGCAAAGCAACCTCACTTTGTTCAGGGTACCACCTTTTCTTGGCCTCTGTCTTTCCTCTCTGCTGTTGGTTCCCCTCTTTCTTCTCTTATATTGCTCGGTACATGAAGTCTTACCTATAGTCAGCAGTGCAACACCTCCTGTGTGATAGTTCCTATAGCTTCTTATTCATTCCACATTTTAATTTTGTGTTCTCCTCAACCGTGTGATATTTGACTGTCCACAGCTACCCATTCCCTTTGCTGCAAAGCTGCAATTGATTTTTCTTCAGTAGGTGTAATAACTTCTTTTCATCCTCAATGAGCTGTACATATTTTTTTTCCATACGTATCTTTGCCAAGAGCATTCTGAATGTGGACTCTGTCCTCCAGTACTTGCCATCCCTCCCAGCTTGCCATCACCTGAAGATTTAGTAAGTGAGCTCTTCCCTGTGGGAACTGAGAAGGGAGTGAGGCTGTCTGAGGCACAAGATCATGAAGGGACCAGAGGGAGTGAAATAAAACACCAAGGTTTTCCTCTTGTATTTCGTGCTCTGACTCTTTTTGGTGAGTGGCATGTCGTGAGGCCAGGCAGCACTCGCTCCCCCACAGGTGAGTGCATTTCCAGGTCCCTTGCTGTGCACTCTGCTGAGCAATGCCTCACTAAGCCCGGCTCTGCCAGGCCAGGTTTTTAATGTCCTGGGCCAGCATGACAAGATTTTCAAGTCAAGTTATGCAGCAGCACGAAGGTGTGCATTCTTGAACATGCCTGCCTTCTCAGGAGCTGACAGAGATGCCTCTGACCACATGCTCTAAACTGCCACAACTGGTTTCAAGAGTTGATTGGAAGAAAAAAATTCCCATTCAGCTGAAGTGTGTTGCCTCTCAGTGTAATTGAGTGTCCCTCCTTGTTGCTTTTTATTACCAGAGAATGGATAAGCACCCACTTTACTCTTCTAAACACACTCATTATTTTGTGTACCTTGTCATGTCACTCTTGATTATTTGTCTCTTCTCTTGCTTTCAATGGGAACTGAGCTTTCACCTCTTTTTCTTGCAGAATTATTTCTGTGCTTCTAATTGTTGTTGTTGCCTGTTTCTGCACTCCAATTTTTGCTGTGGGTTTTGCAGTGGGATGTCCAGAAAGAGTTTCAGTTCAGGGATGACCTTTACATTTCAACATTGTTAAGCTCTCCTGTTTCACAGGTGACATTTTTATTGCTTCAGGGAGCAAATATTTCCACTGAGCAGTGAACAAGAACTCTTCTGTGCTTTGGCTTCTGAGACGAAACAATCCAAAAATATCATTGCTATGCTTTTGTATCATTATCTCATATTTATTTGCATCACCACAGTGCATCCCCACCACTTGCATTTGTCTTAGTTGTTTCTTCCACAGGGATACCCTAGCTGGCTCCAAATATCTGGGAAGCCAGAGGTCTTGACCCTGTTCGAGGCTGAAATACATAGTATGAAATTGTACTCATGTCACAGTATAACTGAGGCTGGTGGGGACCTCGGAAGTTCTCTAGTCTGGTCCCAAGCAAGAATTCAGACCAGGTTTTGTCTACCCTGGTTTTGAAAATCTCCAAGGACTGGAGACTACACAACCTCTCTGGAAAACTGGATGCATTGCCTGGACATTTGAACCTCTCTTACTTCAACTTATGCCTATTGCTATTTTTCCTCCCACCCTACTCTGTGAGGACCCAACTGTCTCTTTGATGACCCTCACAGGCACTGGAAAGTCTATTAGGTGCCCCTGAAGGCATCCCTCCTTCAGGCTGAATCAGCCCAGTTGCCCCTGCATCTCCCCAGGTATGTGATACTGATACAGTCCTCACCACCTTGAAGGCTCTCCATGAGCTCCGTCCAGTTTGTCCATGCCCTTCCTGTATTGTGGGCTCAAAACCGGACACGCTGGATGCAGCCTAACAATTGCCAAATAAATCATCACTTCCCTCTACCTACCAGCCAAACTCATGTTAATACAGCCCGAATTGGGATCTTAAAAAACCCTTTTAAAAGCCTACAAAACAACAAAAAACAAGTTAAAGACAAAGTATCTCTAAATCCAGTTCATGTGGGGCTATGCCAGCATAATTGAGTTGGTACTTTGCCATGGTACTACAACTGAGTAGCCAAAGAGAAGAAACAGTAACAAAGGGCTTGAGGAAGCCAATGCTGTGTTCAGAAATTGCAGCCTCGTTTGTATCCCCAGATGCTGGCTTTTACTATGTTCTTTTGTTCCTACGGAAGTAACTGCTTAGTATTTTAAGTTTTGTGCCTGGAAGTGTCTCCACCTACCAAAACACTCCATGCATTACAAGCACAATTGGCTGCACCGCAGGTTTAAATGCATGATTTCAGACAAAAAGGGCAGATGTTCAGAATATCTCTTAAAAGTACCTCATTTGTGCTCTATGATAACAAATAAGGCAAGGCTGAAAAAAACCCCCACATCATCTTATCAAATAATGTCTGTGTGTAACAGCAGTACTTGTTCCCCTTCAAAGTGCTTTGGATTCATCAATCATCACACTCAGGCCCTTAGTTATTCAAAATAAGAAATAAATCATTGAAATGTCCATGATGATTTTAGTATCACGTTGTTCAGGATGCATATTCTGAAATTCTGGGGAAATATATTATCTAGTCAAAAGGACAAGCTTATAATTTATGACCCTATTAAAGAAGATGTTATAAAATGCACTGTTGGATTTGAAAATTGTTGATATTGAGATGACTGATTTCCTTTGATTAGAGCTGGCACCAGGCAATGCTACACTATAGCCCAAGGAAGTTCAGTACAAGCTTCAATAAGAAAAGGACAACAAAAATTAATGATTGCAAATTTATTACATGGAACAGCAAATTCCAGACAACTGAGTCACACAGTAGAGAACCAGTGCAATGGGAAGTCTCCTTTCTTTATGTAAACCAAGTCAGCAAGCTGGTAAATCAACCCATGAACTTCATATTCCGTGGTATTCTGAAACAAATTAAAACAGTGTCATATTTTGAGCTGTTGGTCTGAATATCACTTCTCAAAGTTGAAATTAAATAGCTTCAAATTCTAATACCACAAGATTAAGGTATCTGAAAGTTCAGCTAAGTACCCAAATCTGTTATTCATACTCAAACACAAATCCTCCCTTCTCACACAGTTCCCCTCTCCCCACCATGTCCTAACTCTGATGACCTCCTTGTAGAGTACGGAAGCATGGAGAGCATCTTGCAGCCAGGTTGGCTCAGGGGCCTGACATGTTGGTAAAATTTACTGCTGTATGTAAGACTAGGGCATGAGTATAGAGGAATGGCTTCTACACCAGCATTTTAAAGAGATTTATCTGACAGTCTATCAATTCTGCTAACACCAGAGTATTCCACATAGAGAACTTTCATTCAAGTTTAATTATTTTTGAACTGTTTTGACCAAAATCTATAGAGACTCTCTGCCTGTTTGGTTCATCTTAGTGGTTGTCAAATCATGCTTCCAGTTACTCTGAACAGATCTGGATAGCACTACCTGCCCCTACAAGCTTCACAGCTATGAAACATTTCCCACACACATGTTGACCTAACAATAAGTACAGCTGCACCAGCTCAAATCAGAGATCCATCTAGCTCCTTATCTTCCTTGCATCTATGGGAAGCAACAGATGCTCAGGGCAGTGCCTAAGACCAGAGCAAGCACTTAGTGATGCTGCTCTATGACACTTTTTCAAATCTTTGGTTCCTTTCTTTCCAAAATGGCTTCATCCTGAATATGCAGCAAGGGTATTCTTTACTTGTGGAGCTTTTCTGGCAGATTTCTCTTCTAGCCTTCTGTCCTATCATAAAAAAACCACAAAACAACACACAACCAAACAAAAACCCAACCAAACAAAAAACCACCAACAACCAAATAAACCAAACCAACCCTTTCAGTCAACAGCTGGAAATAATTCTAAGATTGCAAACAGGAAAAGGTGATCTTTTATTGTTGGATAAAAGATTGGAAGAAGAGAGACTGAAGGAGGGGACACCTATATATTGACTTTATTGTCTATTTCCCATTAAAGCTCACAGACCTTTAATAGACACTTACGAAAATGGATATGCAAGTGCTAGGTGATATTATTAGATCTCATTTTCTTCCTTCCTTGCATTCCCATCCTTGCTCTTTCTAGATAATGTTTACCTTCAAAAAAGCTTTTGTGTTCTAAGTACAATTTACATCCTCGGTTTTTAAACTTTACAGTTTCTGCACCATTTCTATCTCCTTACTGAACCTTAAAGAGATAAGAAAACAATCTTTGTCAAGAGTGTACAGTCGAAGTCTCTGAGCATGAAAAAAACAAATCACATTTCTGCCCAGACATCTCCTAGTATGAAACATCCATGTGTTTATCTAGGTTTGTAATGCTTCTCAGTAACGCCTTCTGTCATAAGGATCACCATTATTGAAAAAATCAGAACAAATTCTTGTCACTTTTTGATGCCCACTTACCACTGCCTTCAATGGTTCTTCCATTTCGAGGCTGAAAAATATTTAATTAGATGATTGTGCAGAAGTATTGGATGCCAGATTTATAAGCACACCAAAATACATCCCCATCAAGCAGGCAGAGAACTGTATAAAAAGACTGCAGTAAAATTTCCTTTAAAGCAACAACACATCAAATACCAGGGAATCCATGCAGGGTGAGTTGTGCCTTTGAATTTGAGAAATATTCATTCACCTCTCTGTTCAAACAGCTAAACATTCTGGCTTTGATTATTCTTATTCAGGGTTTTGGTCTCAGTTCCTTGGGGTACTATATGCACGTGCCTAAAAAGGAACATATAAATGCCAGCACTGAAAGGACCTGGCTGGACACACTTAAGTAAGCTAAAATGCAAATGACAACTGAATTCGGACACTGTTTACCTGATACGATCTACTTTATAATATTTTTAATATTTTTAATGTGTTGAAGATATTTCTAGAAGTTAGTTTTGTGTTAATCAGAGTGCGGCTAAACCAGCACATTTGGCATTAGACCATATCATAGCTCAGCAATCCAATGGGTGAAAAACATGAGAGAAATGGTGATAATTTTTCTTTGTTTTTTCACCCTGTTATGCAGTGTGACATCGCTTCCTGGCCAGACCTTTCAGACCAAGTGGGCATTCAGCTGACACACACTATCTAATGTGCTTAGCATCAGTGCACCTTGACAGTCTCAGAGATACAAGCCACATGGATGACTTGGGTCAACATAAAACATTTGCAGAGGCATATCTTCAAACAAAAAAAAAAAGTGCTTAATCCATTACTACCCCAGAGCTCATTATCTTGTCGTCTTTTAGTCAAATCAAAGCTTTTTAAGCAAATGGCTCCCTAAGCTTTCAAGCAAGGGATATTTGGCCTCTACTCAAAACAACTGCAGTAAGAATTTGTGAAGGGAAACATCTGCTCATCTATGGACATATAGCATTGTTTGTGATTCAGAATCTGTAAAAAGTAAAGGATTCAGATACCCTGAAAAGGAAAAAAGGCCGTCCCAGAGTCCCATGACTGTCCTGTAAAATAAAACACAAACAATAACAAAATCCTTTAATCTCAGTTCAGTAGATCTGTTGACAAATTTCAGTGCTATTCTATCGGTATTTCAGGGCCTTTTACAGCAGCATACAAACAAGGTGTTGATAGTCCCCAGTGCCCATTCATCTGAAACACCGTTTAAAAACTAATGCCCAAAGGGCATTGTCAAGAACTATCCATTCTGTCTAGTGTAAATATACTAAATTACCACAACTAAAGTTTCACGGGGTTTAGAAAAGGTATAAAAGAAAGCTTTACACATAGGGTAGGTTTAAACAGGGTCAGCGCAGATCACTTCCCAACCACTGGAAAAAAACCCCACCAAGATTTCTTTTAAAAAGCAGCAAAAGAAACAGGGAAAGGAACATACTTCCCTGTCCATTGCTACTTGTCTTCACATTTACATACCTTCTTCATAAACTTTGCAGAAGCAATCTGTGATTCCTGCAAGCAGACAGTGTAAATTAATCGAGATGCCAGCATTTCTTTGGTGTGTTATGGACCCTCTGTTACTGATGAGGCTGATGCCTCCACATGAGAAGAGAGATAACCTTACCCTTATCTCAGATACGGAAACAGGAGCAAATGGATCTTTTTAAAGATTTATTTGAAGCCTTGTCTTTATCAATGTTTCTGCATTCATTACCATCATTCAATATGTTTCCCTCACTGTACAGTGAAGCACAGTCATGCTCTGGCAGGGGGAAGCAGAACTCACCCTGAAGACAACAGAGCAGCCCTGCTCCTCAGGCTTGAATTGTACTGATAGCTCTTACCTTGTTAAAATATAGCTGCTCTTCACCTTTCAGACTGCCCTTGGTTTTAACCCAAGAATGATTGCTGGTTTTAAGCCTTTCCTTGCACTCTTTATTCTTCAGAAAATTGCTCATTTTTCTACTCAGCCTTACATCAAGGAATAGAAACTTTCTCATTACTTCATGTGAGCAGACTAAGCTCAGCATCCAATGCAGCCCTGAACTTGCAGCCTGTTTTGGGAGCCCATGACAGCTACCAGGCCATGTGCTCCCAGCCAGCCAGGAATGGGATGGCTCTGTGTGCCACAGCCACAATCTTATCAGTGAATGGATTTAGTTACGGGGGGGGGGCTTGAAAAACAGCACATATAATGAGCAATGACATAAAGACAGGGGGTGAGAACAGAGGAAAGGATGTGGATGGGAAACTGGAGAGAAGGAATTCAAAAAGACAAAATATACACGCAAAAAGGAGGGAATCATGATTCAGAGAATCACAGATTATGCTGAGTTGGAAGGGACCCACAAGGATCATCGAGTCAGGGTATGAGAAGACGATTTCTTTGGTTCAAGCCTCAAGACAATGGTGGTATAGAGCAACTGATATCAACTTACAGGGCTATGAAATACTGTGGAAGGAAAAACTGCTTGCTCAATCAAGGTGATTTAAAGGATGTAAAGGAGGAGACTACAGCAAGGAGACAATGTGAATGCCACCTTTGTTCTGATATGATTATTACATATGAAGGAAAGATAGATACTAACTCATGACTTAGCCTGCAGTTCCAAACTAAATTTAACTAAGTTTAAGTCCTGAGGTTCATCTGCCACGGCCGAGCGAGCTTGGACAGTGCCAGTGAAGTCCTCAGGACTAGAACCTACAGCACCCGGCATTTCCCAGGAGGTCTCCCATCCAAGTACTAATCCGGGGCTGACCCTGCTTAGCTTCCGAGATCTGACAGGATCGGATGTCAGGGAGGCATTTAACTGTCACATGGCATAACATAGAAAATTGAAGTTCAACTGAAATCACTAGGATTTTGTGTTTCATTGGGTACATTACATATAGACTCCTGTTTGTATTGTCTTTTCAAGATTCCTTGTGTGCTAAGAAAGTAAAACCTCATGTAATAGATTTGATCAGCTGTATAAAACTTTACATAGTTCTTTTTCCATATTTCATATTTATATTCAATATTTCACTTTACATAGACCACATCTAGAAATTATATTGCAAATATAGTGCTGATATTGGTCAGATTTTTTTTGAAAGGATATTGTATGAGATTCAGCTCCCAATCTTGAGGACACATAACAGAGTATTATTTTTTTGCAAGGCATTAACTAAACTAGAAAAACAGAAATAAAACTCTCTTCAAAGTCACCAGATGATTCTGGATGTTCCCTCAATAGCTAAGCTGTGAAAACATAGGAGTCAATACTGAACTCAAAAAAATTTATTAGACATTTATGTCTGAAATATTAGAATTTTTTATACAATCAAGTTCAATATTGTAGAGTTTTATGGTTGCTTTAGGAAAGTGTGCTTGGAATTATAATAAGCTAAATACGCTAGCAAGAAGAGATATTGAAATGCATGTCAAAATACTTTCTATTATAGTCTTGAAAGATCTCCTCCTGTTTTGAAACAGAGAAAAAGTAAATTGGCCTTTTTAACATACCCAGAGGCTGAGTGAATTTTATGGGAAAGGTTCTTAATAGAGTGGTGATAATAAAAAAGTGATATAAAGCAGAACTGACATTGAGCTGGGTCCTAATATGACTGCACCAACGAAAAAAGCTACACTCAATAACTCCTCAATTTAATCTTTTTAATCTGAGTCAGAAACACAAAAAAACCCCAAGCTTAAATAGAGTATTAAAATCAGTAAAGAAACTCATATACCTCCACGTTCAGCATGATCTAAATTATGCTGTTGATCCAGTGTTATGTATATTTTTACCATATTTAACCCTGTATTATTCAAAAGTGAGAGTCAGTTTAAAATTCTGATTCTGGTTATAAGATAATGTTTTGGATCTTGAGCTCTGAATTGGTGAAAAACAGTAATTTCATATATAGTTAATGTAGTTAAGAATTACATGCAAACTACTAACAAGAAGAAATAATCTTTTATATAATCTACATCTCTTAAACCATGGCAATATTAGATTATACATTTGTTCAGACAGGTAGGTCAAAAAGTTGGTTTTGGAGGGGTTGCTTTTTAAGTTTAAGAAGGGGGTGCTTTGAACCAAAGAAAGGATATCACACCTTACCTCATTTTTGTGCATGCTGTTGAATATGGAATAACAGAGATCCAAAACAGTGCTGGAGATCTGAAAAAAACAGACAGAACTGTAATATGTGAAGGATGTGGTGTATAATGTTTCACAGAATAACAGAATATGCTGAGTTGGAAGGGACCCACAACGATCATCAAGTCCAACCCTCAGCCCAGCACAGGACCATCCCCAGGAGTCACACCATGTGCATGAGAGAATTGTCCAAGTGTTTCTTGAACTCTGTCAGGTTTGGTGCTGTGACCACTTCCCTGGGGAGCCTGTTCAGTGCCCAACCACCCTCTGGGTGAAGAACCTTGTTTTAATATCCAACCTAAACCTCCACTGACACAACTTCATTCATTCTCTAAGGTCCTGTCACTGGTCACTACAGAGAAGAGATCAGTGTCTGTCCCTTCACTTCACCTCACAAGGAAGTTGCAGACTGAGATGAGGTTTCCCCTCAGTCTCCTCTTCTCCAGGCTTGATTCTGATCCCAGCACAATTTAGATTGAACACAGCTCACTAAAAGCACTCAGAGCTGTGCAAGATTTACTGATGCTATTATGAGCTGGAAAACTGGGATTTTTATGAGAAGAATACACACAATATTACTGTTGTCGATACAGTCTTGTGCTATAAAGAGATCTAAATCAACCTCTTATATTTAAAATTATTTAAAATTTTGGCATGTTTAATCTATGCTCATCTTTATCTACAAGCATTTCAGCCAACCAGTACTATAATCTTTAAATATATACTGAAATACACTGTCCCATACTCACTGTTACAGGACAGGGATTTGCTTATTATTGCAATCACATTAGATGAGAAATAACTACAGCTACAAAGGACGTGAAATGGAAGACACTTGAACAAAAGGGTTTGGAAACTCTTTTCCACAGGTTTTGGTTTACATAAAAGACGTACTTCAGAAAGAAAAAAATCAGCACAAAATATTTAAAATTTTCAGAAGCTTCCTGATCTTGAAAATATTTTTCTCTCTGCTTTGAAAATGATCCTTGGGCTCAATATCGAGTGCAGCAGGGCTGGGCTTTCAGATACTGATTTTTTTTTTCTAAACATTTTCCAGCCTCTGGGACAGAGACACTAGAACAGAAACAAGCTGTGAAAACTTCCCCTCACTCCCCTCTGCTCCGAGCATCCCAGAGAAAACTCATGAACCCACTAAGCACCAAGCCAGGAGGACCAGACAGGACCCATAACTCCAGCAGCATTGTCCAGTGCTTCTTGCTTCAGTGTTAGCGACTACTGAGATAGCAAGAAAAGAACTTTCTTTTTCTTTCACTAAGTCTGTGTTAGCTCCGCAGGGAGGGGAGCACATACACCAGCAAACTCCCTGCTCTCCAGAGCTGCAGGATCTCTGGTAGAGGCTCTGCCACCTGCAGACATCGGTGCTCCGGATTAGAGAGGACGATGACTATGTCTGGAATAGAGGTCGAACACCTTACCAGGAGTCAGCTTACCTGAGGTTCATTGGACATTTCCATCCACTGACTGAAACACAGTGCCAGTTGCTTTAAAAAGTAAAGATTAGATATTAACAGTGTGTCTCTCATACCTTCGGACCTGTGCTTTCCCTCAGGGAGTCGGGACTGGGTGGTTATTAGTCTGCCTGCCTCCTACTTTTACCCAGGTATCCTATTCTGCACCCTGCTGCACATCGCACCCCTGTCCATACCTGTCTCACCTACCTCTGAGGGCAGCAAAGGGCGCCAGCCTCCCCCTTCACCCACCCCAGGGATTTCATAAGGTATTGTCAGTCCGCTGCCGATTTCCTACTCGTTCCCCTGCCAGGGGCGAAGCTCGTTTCCTATCTCTCCCGGCCAGCTCATCTCGGGCTGGACCGTGTCTGCCCTACCTCTCCACCGCACGTCGCTGTGAGACGGCAATGACAGACGTACCTGGTTTTGGGGCAGCTCCACACCGTCCCGGTAGGGCGAGAAAGGCTGCGGGAACCCTGCGGGGACACGGCTGCGTTGGGATGCCGCGGAGCCCAACCCCGACGGCGCCCCTCAAGGATAGATGACCCCGGCAACGTTTCGGAGTTCTGTTGTGTTCCCCCCCTCCCGGTGCCGGGACGTACCTGAGCCCCGCGGGAGGGCGCAGAGGCAGCAGGCGGCCAGGAGCCAGGGCAGGGCGGGCGGCAGCGAGGGCATGGCGAGACGGGGACGGACAGACGGACGGGCTGGCTGCCTTTATGGGGCTGCGCCGAGCCCCATATGGAGCCGCCGAGCCAATGGGCGTCGGGGCGGTCCCAAGCACCGCTTCCACTGTCGCCCCCGCTGCCGGCCACGGCGCTGCCACCCCCTGCCGCTCTCCTAGACCTGCGGAAGGTCTAGCAATAGGCACTTCGTCCTCCGCCCTCTGGAACCCTCCGTCAAACTGCTTTTCTAGAAAAGGTGATATAGAGGAAGGAGGAAAGGAAGAGAGTAAGACGCTGTGCGTGGTCAAGTGACAGGGCTGCTGGGGTTTCATTTTAAGCAGAAAATTCAGTTTGCTCAATGTTTGGAAAATACTTCTCCTCGGGACAGCTTGGGAAATAAAGTTTGCCTTCTAATCAGAAGGAATGTGAACTTTCATATTGAACAAGTGCTGGCCAATCTTACTACATTTACCTTCACGTGAAATAAGGAAAGCCACCCACGTCTTATTTCATTTTATATTCGGTAGGGTGGTAGACGAGACATAGATCTGCTCATAAAAAAAAAAAAGTGATTATTCTCCCCTATTTAATCATTGGGTTTGACTATAGAAAACTCCTGGTTTTCTCTGTGAGACTTCTAAGGGCAGTGCTTCCTAAACAGATCACAGACTGAGAAAGGCAGAGTCCTACCAGCATCTTTTTTTTCAGAGTCTTTGGGTGTGCTAAAGAAATACATAATGAGTTCTCCAGCTTCTAACATAGGTAGGTTGGAACTTGATGGTCTTTAAGGTCCCTTCCAAGACCTTAACGATTCTGTGATTCTATGTACTAAGATGCTTGGGAGGCAATGGCTCCAATGTGGGATATAAGACATAAAAAGCTGCAGAAGGTACTATTGTCACAGCAGCCCACCTCATCTCATAATATCCCTCAATGGCTGTGCTGCACACTAAAAGGATGACGGCAGGACTGTTCCTGGGGGGAACATCTCAGAGCAGTCAGAGAGGAGATGCACCTGCTTTCTTACAAAGAAAAGGGGAGCCAGACTTCCTGTGCCTTTGTCAGCTGCACAGCTGTGTGTCCTGAGCACATAAAGAGGCATAGGAAGAGCTGGGTGACCCCAGCATCATTAGTTCACCCTTTGTTCCTTTCCCTGAGAGAAACAGTGGTCTTCACCTCCTCAGAGCCCTTTGGGGGCAATAATCTGAGACAGGAGCTCTCAAAAGAGGTCAGACATTCCTATAGCAGACACTCAGCTATCAGCTTCTCACTGTTTTAACTGGAAATGAGAGTTTCAAGACAGGATAGTATTAAAAAAGATTATTCCCTCTGACTGTATAATTTTTATCCTCTATGGGAGCTAAAGCAGATTGCAGAGTTTTATGATGGTGGTTTTTCCCAGCAAATCCTCACAGGCTTTGAGTAACAAGGAGATGCAGGGTTCCAGGAATCCCATAGCTCCATTTTGCAACGACCCTGCTTTCTACCCAAGCCCATGAAATCCTGGAGTGAAAGGAGGATGGTATTTTATTTTTGATGGCAGCAAAAAGCAGGTTCGTGTTTGGTGTAATTTCATTTAAGCCAATGTAGTCACAGAAATGTGAAAGCAGAGCCCCACTAGTGGGAGCTGAGCCCATCAGAGGTAGATGGTAAAATGAGAGAAGATAAAGATCCTCTGAAGGATTGCACATTTTCGTATTAACCGAGTTCTTTCTGAATTTTGACACTTCAACCAAAGTGAAAATTATTGTTCATCAACAGTGTTTCTCTTGTCATGTTTATCACAGATTTTGCATCCAAATCACTCCCATGCTGCAGAAACATGGGATCTTAGAGAGTTATTATAGATTCACTGTTTATTACTATTTTTTTAGTATTAGCTTATGAGATACTAATACATTTAAATTTTAATTATTTGTTACCCTTTTTCAAGATAATACTATTAAATTATTAGCAGATTGCTACTGATTATTCACTGTAATGGGACATGGTTCTCGTTTCCCTGAATGGTAAAAAAGACACAATCTGTTGCTTTCTTTCTCAGTTGACTCATTACCTGCCTAAATTCCCATTTCTTTCCCACACAGCCAGTTATATGGCAGCCCCTTTCAAAGTATTTAAACATATCTTAATTTAGGAGTGTGATTTTTTTTGTAAGAGCATAGGTGTGTGATCATGTTAGCTGCGTAAAATCTACCTCTTCCTGACATAAACCACTGGATGCTACCTGAACCTTTTCTCCTTCCTTCTCATGCACAATAAACAATATGCTGCTTTCATTCACCCTTTCCTAGGGAGTACCCTAAATGTAGTCTGTGTCTTCCTTCAGCAAGTTCTGCCTATGTGTTGGTCCAGTGAAGCCTGTGGAGTTATTCATTTGCATCAAGTGAGGCTTATACTTAAAGATGAGATAAAAATTAACTCATTCAAGTTCTATTAAAAAAAAATCAGTACAACTTATCACCAAACTGAAAATAATATTTTATCACAGTGTGTGCAGTATGAGAGAATGGGAAAAGGGTTTGAAACTAAAATTTCAAATAGATGAGGATGTAATATTATGAACACATTCAGCTTCTGTAAATCAGAACTTCCTCTGCTGCTGTACATTTTATTTCAAAGCAGTTAACTAAGGTGCAGCTCTGCCAATGGATATATCAACACCAAGCCCCATTAACAAGCCACACTTTTACGGCACAAATAAAATTTCTGCTTTAAGGTCATGAGTAAAGAGAGAGAAATAGGGTGAATTTCAGTGCCCGCAGTGACTGAAAAATGAGTTAAAATTAAGTTTTACTGGGGAGTCAATGAGGGTCTTTCATGGTGAGTAAGGAGTCTTGATATATACTTAGCAACAGCAATATTATGACACCCATAATTTTAGTATAAAATATGCTGTGATTAATAAATGAATAAGAAGAATATTTGGCATTGATGGGCAAAAGGGGTGAAGGGTTGGCTTCCTTCCTTTCCTTGCAATGAATTCAACAGTCATCACAGACATCAAGGACAGAGTCTGCAAAATGACATCCCAACTGGCTGCTTCTGCTTGCACATGCCTCTCCCCCTCCACAGCTCAACAGTGCTTGCTACACAGCATTATCCTGCTCTAAGGGCTTTTTATGCCTCACTCATGACTTGCTTGAAAAGATGAGGAAAGACAAAGAAACTGGAGGGCATTTATCAGGTAAACCTACCACAAAGCCTGCAGAGATCTCCCACTACTTGTCTTCTATTTAATATGAACTTGTCTTCTATTTAATATGACAGTGCCTACTTATGCTGAATAAAAGGCTGTGTTTAATGTGGTTTTAGTTAACATTCATTTACCTTTCCAGCACAGACAAGTGGTCCAAGCGGTGAGAGATTATCTCATTTTAGTTTTTACATGGACAAGGCTCTACCCAGCACTCAGAGCTTTGTGCCCAAACTTTGATTTACAAGCACACATCAGACTTTTGTAAAATTGACATCTACTATGGGTGCTGATTCAGTTGTCATAATGTCAAGTAAGTAAAGAATAGTTAACTTTTTACATTTGTGTAGTTGGATTGCTATACTTTACAGATATACAGCCATGGTCTTGAAGCTGATTAGGCCAATAAGTAAATATTTCAAGGGGATCAGTAAAAGTATATCTTGTAGGGTAGGAGCTCAAAGACAAGAAGTTAACCAAGAGCATCAAAATGGAGGATGAATGCCAATGTGGAAGTTAGGAAACTAGACCAGAAACCTGAACATTTACATTCTTTTGGATAGTTTCTTGCCTAGATTCTTGGAGAAACATGATTTACAATCTGTTACATTCAGGCAGGGAAGTGTAAATTCTTCTGAAATAAAGCAATTTTCACCTACTAGGTCATGCTGTATGGAAATAGGACTGTGGCAATAAGTTGTACTGGGCTACAGTGCACTGAAAGTTCAGTGTAATTAGTCCATGTTGAGACATTTGAAAAGATATTCAACGTGGAACTGTGACTTGGCTTAATTTTATTTGGTATTGTCCCAGTTGGACAGAGAAGCAGCGTGCTGCTTTGTTTAGGCAACCCACAGCATAATTCAATCAATACCTGTGGTTGAGGGTTCATCAAGGATTTGTCCAGAGTGATGTTACAAATAAAGTACATGCTAACTGGTCTGGTGTTTTGGTTTTTTTTTCTTTCAAATCAGGGAAAGTCCACTACTTAGATGTAAAATACAAAAGGACAGAATGTCTAGAGGGAGTTGGTAAGTGGGTGGATGGATGGCAGCCTCCTTCTTTTCTGATGATCCAACTTAAAATTAAGACAGTGTTGCTGTGGAAACATGCCTAAATGATAAGATGCTTCCAAATGCAGGGTTGGGGTGCCCCTTTTGCTTAAAAAAGAAATAGTTGTGATTCTCAGAGACTCTTGTGAGCAGAGCCTGAGGATGAACAGAGGACCTAGTGCTCTTTAGCAAGACCTGACAGCTTAAAAATAACAAAAGGTTTGGCTCCAAATGGTTAAAAAATATTGTCTTTAATAAGAATTTATGATATTAGATGGCAAGAGGAGGAATGCTTAATACAGCTGATCTGGGATACTCACAATATTTATAAAGGAACTGAAAAAAAAGTCCTGTCAGTTGGATCTCTGCTACAAGATGGTATCCTGAACCACAAAAAAAGAGAAAAATCTACTTATTGTGATGATATTTAGTTCACATTTAATCAAATTTTTGTGGTAATATTTAGTTCACGTTTGAAAACTACATCATGGCTTGGCTTACGTGTTTTTTATTTCATTTCATCATTTTGAGCTCAGATGTAGATTTTGCAATTTAGAGCAATATCACCTGAAAAAACACATCATGATGCTTTCTTGAATGCTACGGTGATGGATATAAAGTATTAAACAATAATGACTTTTTTTTTTTGCTTGAAGTATAAAGCCGGCACCTTCAGTACTGCCATTTATCAAGGACCAATTGCAATAGTAACAGTGACTTACTCATTTAACTGTGTGCTTTGTAACTGTGTTATGGGTTTAGCCAGGTAGGCCTAAACTTAGGTTTTAAAGTTCAGCTAGGCCTAGGATTGTCAGCTGATTTAAGCAGGGCTGAGCTAGCTAACAGCTGACTTCTTCCAGCCAATAATATTGTATTCCGTACCATACTACATCATCTCAAAGGGGTGTAAAATCCAGTGTGTGGGAGTGGCTTGGTTAGTTCATGGCTGCACTAAGAGGAGGACATCTAGCAGCTCCTCTACTATGCTGGGCCCTGCTCCTGTTGCCTCTGCTTGCATGTTGTTTGCATTCAGGGAAGTAGAAATATTTTGTTGTTATACTTTCTCTTTCTTGCTGAGTGTCTTTTGGAGTGCTTATGAATTTAGAGTAATGGGCTTTGTATTAATTGGGAAGTGGGAAATTATTCCTTGTTATATATGCATAACTTGTGTAAGTGTGTGTTATATTGTCGTTCTCTCTTAGTTTTCTCTTCTCTGTATAAATACATGTAGTTAATTTCAGCAGAAACCTGGTTTTAAAAGTTTTTTTTTCCCTCTCCCTCTTCTCTTCCCTTAGCTGGTTGTGGGGGAGGAAGAACCCTTTTCACCCTATCCTGGACAGTTGGCATTTTGCAAGCTCAACCCAGGACAAACTGAGTATCTTATAATACTTGTCAGAGATTATCTGTGAACACAGATTTCATTTTGTTAGTCTTCTTTCATTTAAGTGGAATACATAGCAAGCAGATGTAAAATCATTCTCCCTCTTTTTGGATGAAGAAATTCCTGGAGATAAGCCATAATGCTTCTCATGGTTGAGCTATCATGGCCAGTCCTGACATAAGGTTTGATGAATGGCTGGTGGTCCTGCAGTTACAAAACATCAACTGTTCTTTGGGTGACCTGAATAAATGGAGAAACTGGTTGATAACCATCAGTTATACTTTGGGAGATGTCAAAGCATCACATTAAATGTTGAAATAATCTTATACTCTCAAGCCCTTTCCTTGTTGTGAGGCTGAAAGCTCTGACAATAAAACTTTCTGTTTACCCAGCCCCTCATATTTTCAGGGCTCTTCTTGATGGTGGTTGCCGTGGCTGGTTAAAATAAACTCAGCGTAGACATGAGAATTTTCAAACAGACAATCTCCCATGTGTTCTCACCTTAGTGAGAGCAAGATTTTATTGTTGCAGTCCAAGACTGGCTGTGCACTAATATCTTGGGAAACATTAAGCTGAAGGAAATAAAATTTGCCACCGGGAATCAAGGCAAAGCTAGGTATTATGGGCCGGATCTCTTTTTTAAAGGCAAGAAGTTTCAATATAAGGTTCAATGACTGAAGAATTCTATTGACCTCAGTGTTGCAACTCCAAAGGCCCTGTTCTTCTAAATATTCCAATTTCTCCCTCTTAATTCTTCCTCCTAGCCCTATGTCTGTCTACATGTTGACTGGGAAAGTTCCTTGTCTGTTTTTGTCTTTTTAATATCGTATCATGTGAACATGCAGGATAAGTTCAAGGACACATGGTAACATCATTAACAGCTGACATTCAGGAAGGCAGCTAAATAATCCCCTAAAAACACAAGTAATTTTCACATTGTGTTTCTCTTTTTCTTTTTAAAAAAAGAATCAAGGAAACTATGGATTAAGCTCAAGATTCTGTAAAGTGATAAACTCTCAATTTCCATGGGAAACAGTCAGACATAAATAGCTCCAAAATCATTCTTAGTTGAGGAGCATGCCCACAGAGGACCACGGTCTTAGGGTGTGGTACAGAGACTGGGTGTACAGGAGGACATGGGCCCTCCATGGCAGGAGAGTGCCTGTGGCCAGAGCACAGTCTGCCTTTGCATTGCCTTGGACAGGAGGATGTGTCAAGAGCAGTGAAGTCCCAGCTCTCACCGACTTGCCTTCCTCAGTTTGGGTTGTAGAGCAATGACTGTCATTTTAGGATAACCTTTCCAGACTTGCAACTCCTAGAATTTGTGGCACGAACATTTTTTCTTGCCTTCACAAGAGTAGTAACTGTTCCTAGTTAATTACTGAGCTACTGGTATATGGGAAAAAAAAGGCTCACATTCCTCCTGATAGATACCATATCTGCCACCTCCCAAGAGCCAGCGGCAACCAGCAAGTTATAAATTATTTGAAGGACTCAATGTCCCTGTGAAAGCTGTTCCACTTAGTGTAAAACGCTCTGATCCTACACACGCTGATTAGCAACTTGGACCCAGGTTCTGTGCCTGACTCCACCTCTTTTTTTTTTTCTTCAAACTCCCGTGACCCAAGTCACCCTCAATTTCCTTCAGCTATTTCTGCTTATACCCAAATTGGTCAGTTTTCTAAGGTGGTGATAATCAAACAGAAGACAACAGTTCTCCCAAGCCTTGCTACAGTAGCACTATTGGTGTCAGATCAGTCAGGAATTGTGTCTTTGGCTTACCATGTTGTCCTTATGTGTTTTTTTCAACATTTGAGAGTGTGATCTCAAATACTGGAAGAGTATTGGCTCAGAGTAGCACAGCTGCCTCCACAAAAAAAACCCCAAAACAAAGCAAACAAAAACAAACACAAACAAAAACAACAACAAAACCTCAAATGGAAACAAACGACCAAACCTTACAAACCTGTTTTGCTTCTTTATCTGAGCACAGAGCAACTGCAGTGCTCTCTGTCTGTGCAACGCTAATCTTATGACTTGTTGAGGCACAGCACAGTGCATGGGTACATGCAGCTTGCCTTCACTGGAGCCTAAGTCACAGATGCAATGGTGAGCACTGTACCTGCAGTATCACAGCAACTTTCTCACCTGGAAATTGTCTCTTGGTGAATGCAGCAGGTGAATTGAAGACTCAGCTTCTTGCCAGTTTGACTCTGCCAGTCACAGAGAGAACTGAAAGCTGGTAAATCCAGCTGTCTGATTCAGGTCATGGGGAAAGCAGAGGGTTAAAAGAGGATAGCAGCTTACTTTGAAGTACAATAACTTGTTTTGAACACTAATCGATTCAGTTAATTGTCTTAATTTCTCTACTTCAGAAAACACCCATAACTGGGACTTTAAACTCTATTGTTATTTCTGATTTTTACTTAAAGAATTGACTTACCCTGCTACATTGACATGATAATTTGCTTGTTGGCTACACTCATTGTGTGACCTACATAATTAATTTTGAATCATTGAGTTCAATTTTAATTGACATTGATTTGATAATTAAATGTAGTTCTTAGCTACTCTAGCCCAGTCCTAGCAGCAGGTTTGGTTCATTGCTATTAATAAACCCCACAAAGCTGTTTTTGCTTTTCAAACTACCAGCTCAAAGTTAGTGTCTGAAGAATGTAAAATAAACTAGATAGTTCAGCTAATGACCTACTTACCTCAGTCTAAACTTTTTTTTCCTTATCAAAGGGCAATCAAATGGGATAATGTATGTAAGTATGGCCAGACAAAGATTTGGGAAGGGCTCTCCCCACGTGGGTGTGCCCTTCCAGCCTGTGCAGTGGATTTTTTAGGTGAGGCACAGCGTGTGCAGAACTGGTCCCACCAGGATCAGATGGCAGGGAGGCATTGAACTGCCAGGGGATGGTCCCCACTGAGACTTGAACTCAGGTCCTTGGGATTCAGAGTCCAGAGTGCTCTCCTTTACACCACGGGACCACCCAATGGGATAATGATACACAAGGATTTAACAATTTAACTCCACACACCTCAATCATTGCTATGCATCAGCTATTTTTGACATGCACTTTATAGGTAATTTCTTGTTGAAGTTATTTTATATAAAAAATAATCCAGGAAATACATACTACTTTATGTATTACATTTAGGGCCTACTAGTAAATCCTACATCTGTATGAGGCTGTATGTCCTTGTATTCCTTGGCCTGATTTTTTTTTCATTTTTCATTTCTGCAGGGTTTCATAGTGTCTATAGAGGCCATGAAGTATTCTATATGTTCCATCTTGTATCAACCAGAACAATATTTAAATATTCTCCCTTACATTCCAGAGAAAGACAGAATCTGGTGGTGAATCCTTTGGTGATCGGTCATGCTTCAGAAATGCAGTCATGAAGCAGATCAGTGATTTTACTAGTAATGGCACTGCACTAGGAAAAGCACATCTTCCTGCTGATTTAAATAAGATTTGTTCTTCCTGAGTGCTGAACCAGGTGACTTGTCTTAAGATCAGCTCTTAAGGAAACAAAGCACAACTAAAAGGGCTGCCAAGACTAATCCTAGTAATTGGCCTGGGATTAAAACCTGAAATAACAGCAAAGGGCAAAAAATAAACATAGCATAAGTTTAAAAGTATGGGCAAGCCTAGGCTTCTGCCGAATAGGATGAGCTTGAAAGGTCAAGGAAAATAAGGGTCCTTTCAGTATGATTAGGCTGAATGGCTTCAAATGTAAACTACAGTATGTATGATTATTTATCTTGTCCAAGAGAGTGGCTCGTTTAAAGATTTCAGTGCTTAAAATGCTATTTGGAGTTACCCACACCAAGGGTAGTCAAGACAGCCTGCCACTGACAGATAACAGCTTCTTAAAATGCTTGAATGTACTCCTGCAGCTCATGTGTCCAGTGCCACACCTAGTCCTCCCTGACTGGCCAAGCTGCAAATGTTGATCTTTTGCAAGTAAGAATCTTCCAGGAGAAATGTCAAACCTGGAATAAAGTTATACAAGACATATTTTATTAGGACATAAAAACATTTTTATGGCATAAATATTGAACATGTTACTAAGATGATTTTTTTTGGTTTAGGTCTATGTCCTTAAAGAAAAAGTAGGTGCATGACTTCCATTGGTTTCAGAGGCATATCTCTCAGTAAGTCCCTCTAGAATGTCCCAGAGAGGGGAGAGTGACTTTTCGACAGCTCAATTAGCATTTGCATGGCTTTGGCGATGTGAAAGTTCTCTAATATTAAGAAGAACACACACCAAAACATTGATTCTGCTGCCTATTTAAAGCACTAAATCCCACTACAATTTCACATTATTAGTAGCAAACATCCTGTGGCCTGAACTAGTGACTGCATAATCCAACACTACAGTTGCCTATGCAACACATTTTTCGACTTCATCAGACACTTTCAGGCCCAATTACTGACAATAAAGCTTATTAACTGTGCTTAGTTTGGAAAACTGGTTTCTTTTGTACTGGATTAATTATTATACATGTCAGTAACAACATACTTGAAAGGTTAAAATTCTTGAGCTGAGCCTGATAATCTGACAGGAATTGGTTCCATAGCTGGAAAGAGCTTATTAATAAATCTGTGCATGGCTGCAGTTGTAGTCATCACTCTGAAGGCTGAAAAAAGGAGCAACTTCCTAGCCTGTGCAACACCCAAACCGGTGACAGTCATGGATATCCAATGTGCTTTGCCAACGAAGTAAATGCCATTTACTTCTCCAGGGACACCGCCTTGTCATGGGGGAGAAGCTTGTGTGCCCTCATGAGGCTGTGTGCTATGCTGGCAGTGGTATGTGCCTCTGGTAGGGTCTACCATGCCAGACAGGTCTCAGCTGAAAAGTCAAAGTGTGTCCATGGGCAGGATGGGCTTGCTAGCCCTCTGGCAACCCATCCTAGGAGAAGGACAACTCCAACTCCAAACCCAGGCAGATGGAGCTCATTTAGCCCTGTAAGGCCATCCATCTAAGAGAAGGATACTCTAACCAAACCTACGTCCTGAGGTATTCGCTGTCACCGTCCAAGCTCGCTCGGCCATGGCAGATGAACCTTAGGAGTAAAGGGTGGGGCCAGTTCTGCGCACGCTGTGCCTCACCTAAAAAATCCATTGCGCAGGCTTGAAGGGTTCACCCACATTGCAAAGCCCTGTAGCGACAGGTGAGGGTCGAAAACGGCAGGTGATAGGAAGCAGCTGGAAGCCGCAGACCCAACCCTGCATGCAGGTGGTTCAGGATATTGGTCATTCGAGACTGATCCCAGAGATGACAGTCCCTTGCAGCAGCATCCTGAATGACCAAGCAGCTTTTTCTAGGGACAGCACTGCTTGCTCCACACGGAGAGGGGCCTAGCAAAGGTGGCCTAACCGAAGCTCATCTCCTCATCCTCACCCAGCTGGTTAACTGCGGCCAACCAACATCGTCTGATGTGGTCAAACAAAGAGACAAAGGCATACACCTGCTTCCAAAAGTGTGTTCAAATTGACACTTGCATGTTGGGACATCAGAACCGTGCTTGATAGTGCAGTAGTGAATGTCCTGAGCGTCATTCTGCTCTAATTGACCACGAACTGTCACGACTCAACAGTGCTGCTCTCAGTGAAGTTTGTCTTCATGAGGAAGGCAGCCTTAAAGAACATGGTGCTGGCTACACACTCTGCTGGTCAGGGAAACCCAAAAACCCAAAACCAAAAGTCACCTTTCAGGAGTTGGCTCTATTGCCTCCAAACTTGAACACTTGCCGACAGGTCATTCCAGTCGCATTATGTCCTTATGCTTCCACAACAAGCAACATGTTGTTCTTTTTAGTGTATATGCCCCAACTCTCCAAGCTGACCTAGCAGAAAAAGACAAATTCTACACCAACCTGCGCCACCTCACTCAAAAGGTTCCTGAAGATGATAAGACCATAATCCTTGGCAACTTCAATGCCAGAGTAGGTAAGAACTCTGAAGTCTGGAAAGGAGTACTGGGCAAGCATGGTATTGGAAACTGCAACGACAACAGACGCCTCCTGCTAGAGTTTTGTGCAGAACAGCAGCTCACCATCACCATCACACTATCTTTCAACAGAAAGATAGCTTGAAGACAACCTGGATGCATCCTTGATCCAAGCGCTGGCACCTCATTGACTATATCTTAGTGCAACAGAGAAATGTTCATGATGTCTGTCATATCCGAATGATGACTAGTGCAGAATGTCAAACAGACCATCACCTTGTATGTTGCAAACTTAACCTCCACTTGAAGCCTAAACCTAAGAGAGGTGGCATTCCAAGGAGGAGGCTGCAAAGTTAACAATCTTCAAACAGCTACAGTGAGAGACAGCTTCCAGGTAAACCTTCAAACTAGACTTAGAGATAATCCCATAGATCCCTCTCCTGAAGCACTTTGGCAACATATTAAAAATTGCATCCTGCAGTCCTCTGAAGAATCTTTAGGATTCTCCTCTGTAACAGGGTGGGTTCTACAGTTGCTGGAAAAGTGAAGCTGAGCACTATTGAGAGTTCAGACAACACAGTATCCTTATTAACAGAAGTGACTGAATAGTGTGAACCCAAAGAGAGGGGGGAGAGAGAGAGGGAAAGAGACTAAAGCAATAAGCCCAAACATGCAAGCACCCCACTCACCATGAGGTTACTTATGTAAGGTTGTCTTACAACTCAGGACACCCCCCCACCCCCACCCCCGCCCCGAAGGCAGGGGCTACATTCTCTAGGCATTAGCAGACACCAGGCATCCCTGCTGTCATTTTTGGAAAAAAACCACCAAACCCCCAGAGCATGAGTCCTCTCAGTTTATTGAGCCTGGTAGAGACGTCTACCCAGGAAGGTGTGGCCAGCACCTCCCAGATAGAGGTCTCAGACTCTGCTCTCTTTCTTCCTCCTTGCTCTCTCTCTCTCTCTCTCTGCTCTCCTTCAAAGACTATCAACCAATAGGAGAGACTCAAGAAACTTTAGTTTATGCAAACTCTGTCTTCAAGGATGAAGCCTTCACTCTATCAGCTTTTGTTCCCTAGAGCTGGGCACAAAAAGGATAAATCTTTTCACAGGTGGCATAAGCAAAAACACAGACTAAAATCTCAAAACTTTTAATTCCCAATACATCCTCCAAGAAAAACAAAGACTGGTTTGAAGAAAACTGTCAAGAGATCCAGGAAGTGTTGAAGAAAAGAGAACTGCTCACCAAGCACACCTTGCTCAGCCATCTTGCCATGTAAGAAAAGACACCTTTTGTCTTGCATGCAGTAAGCTCCAATAGAAAAATTGAGACATCCAGAACAAATGGTGGCTTGACCTAGCAGAAAAGACTCAACTATGCACAGATTTGGGTGACCAAAGAGGTTTCTATGAGGCCTTGAAAGCAGTGTATGGACCCACACACCAGGTTCAAAGCCCCCTACTCAGCGCAAATGGCCAAATGCTTCTCACAGATAAAACCTCCATCCTGAACTGATGGTCTGAATATTTTCAGACTCTCTTCAGTGGCAATTGTGTAGCCCAAGGCTCAGCAATTCAGCACATTACACAACAACTGGTGAAAAACGAATTGGATGCAGCCCCTACTATGGGAGAGACACTTAAGACCATACAGCAGGTGAAAACTGGCAAGGCAGCTGGGATTGATGGAATTCCACACAAAGTCTGGAGGCATGGAAGTCAAGCACTCCCCGCTAAATTTCACGAGCTTGCTATGTGTTGCTGGGAACAAGGCAAACTACCACCAGATCTCCGTGATGCAGTCATCATCACCCTGTACAAGAAGAAAGGAAAAAAAAATCAGACTGCTCAACTTACTGAGGTATTACTTTGCTCTCCATTGCTGGTAAAATCCTTGCAAGAATACTTCTGAACAGATTAGTACCCACTATTGCAGAAGATCTTCTACCTGAAAGCTAGTGTGGTTTCAGAGCCAATAGGAGTACCACAGGCATGGTATTTGTTCTCAGACAACTGCAAGAGAAGTGTAGGGAACAGAACAAAGGTCTCTATGTAACCTTCGTTGACCTCACCAAAGCTTTTGACACTGTGAGCAGAAAAGGCCTGTGATAGATCTTGGAACCTTTAGGATGTCCCCCCAGGTTCCTCAAAATGATCATCCTGCTACATGAGGATCAGCGTGGACAAGTCAGATATGGCGATGCACTCTCTGAGCCCTTTCCAATAACCAATGGTGTGAAACAAGGTTGCGTTCTTGCACTAACTCTATTGACAATCTTCTTCAGCATGATGCTCCAAAGAGCCACAGCAGACCTTGATGAAAAAACAGCATTTACATTCGATATTGTACTGATGGAAGCCTATTCAACCTAAGGCGACTGAAGGCCCACACCAAGACCCTGAATCACCTTGTCTGCAAGCTGCTTTTTGCTGATGATGCTGCCCTCGTTGCTCACACAGAAACAGCTCTGCAGCGCTTAACATCCTGCTTTGCAGAGGCTGCTGAGCTTTTGGGGCTGGAAGTCAGCTTGAAAAAGACAGAAGTTCTCTACCAACTTACACCTCAGGAAGTCTTCCATCATCCCCACATCATCATAGATGAATCAGAGCTTAAGTCAGTCCAGCAATTCACCTATCTGGGAAGCATCATTTCCTTGGACAGTAAGACTGACAAAGAGATAGACAACAGGGTAGCAAAGGCATACAAAGCTTTCAGAAAACTCCATAAAAGAGTCTGGTGCAATAAACACCTGAAGAAAAGTACAAAGATCAGTGTCTACAGAGCCATTGTACTGTCTACTCTTTTATATGGGTCTGAATCATGGGTCATCTACCACCACCACCTGTGGCTTCTCGAATGCTTCCATCAGTGCTGCCTCCGTTCAATCCTAAACATCCACTGGTCTGATTACGTGACCAATGTGTCTGTTCTTGAACAAGCAGGGATCAGCAGTATCGAGGCCATGCTGATGAGAAGACAGCTGCGCTGGGCAGGGCACATCTCCAGGATGGAGGATCACCACCTCCCCAAGGTTGTGCTCTATGGTGAACTCACCACCGGCGGCCACAAGAGAGGAGACCCGAAGAAGAGATACAAGGACTCCTGAAACAACACCTCAGCCTTGGCCATATTGACTGCCACCAATGGTCCACTCTGGCCTCCAATCGAGATTCATGGAGACACACCATTCACGACACTGCTGCTTCCTTTGAGAATGCACAGAGAGTCAGTATTGAGGAGAAAAGACCACATAGAAAGAACCATTCCCTGCCTATATCGCCTAAGGCAGACTTTCTGCTGTGCCTTTTGCAACTGGACTTGCCTATCCCATATCAGCCTTTTTAGCCACCAGCATGCTTTCAGCAAGCATGGGTAGTGCCCTTCCAAAATCTTCATTTGCAAAGCCTAGCCATGATGAAATGCCATTTATCACTGTTTCTACTTTACAGGTAGAGGAATGGAGGCACAAGAATGTGGTATGCTAAAGTGGTGGTACAAACAAATATAAAGTCAGGCAGAAAACTGGGTTTCTGATTACTGGCTTTTGGCCACTGGTTCCCAGTGAGGTCTACACTTTTGCTGCCTCACTGGAGGCTAGCAGCAGTCAGCCTAGCACTGAACACACGGCTGCTAAAACTTTTGCATTAGCCTGTTCTGCTCCACAGGTTGGCCATGGCATCCATACCAATGGCATTATCCTTGGACTAGGGGTGGTCCTGTGGTGTAAAGGAGAGCACTCTGGACTCTGAATCCGAAGGACCTGAGTTCAAGTCTCAGTAGGGACCGTTGCCTGGGCAGTTAAATGCCTCCCTGCCATCCCATCCCGTCACATCTCGGATGCTCAGCAGGGTCAGCCCCGGTTAGTACCAGGTGCTGTGACAGTCCCCAGGACTTCACTGTCACTGTCCAAGCTCCCTCGGCCATGGCTGATGGACCTCAGGATTTAAACAGTGGGGCCAGTTCTGTGCACGCTGTGCCTCACCTAAAAAATCCACTGTGCAGGCTGGAAGGGGACACCCACATGGGGAGAGCCCTTCCCAAATCTTCGTTCATGAAGGCTGGCCATACATACACACACATCCTTGGACTTTTTTGGTTAGACTTTAGCATAGCTGCACCATGGCAGTCAAGTCTGAAAAGGCATGGATAAGAAGCTCTAAATACTCCTCTAACAGAGAGGAGAACACTCTTAAGACTGATACAAGTCACTCAAAGGACTTGCCAACACCCGGTTGTGATGAGATTTGTGTGTATTGGAACCCTTCGGGTGAGCATCTCGCTCGTCCAGGCAGCAGAGCGCTGAGTGTGTGCGGCGCCTGTGTGTGCACTGCATCGTGCCCTGGTGGGGAAAGGAGCCCGGCCAGGGCTACAGGCTGTGCACAGCGGCGTTCAGACACCTGCCGTCACGCTGCTGCTGCTCTCCCCATGTTTTACAGCACCTTTCCTCTCCTCTCGGAGCCTACACCCGCCCTACCACGCCGGGGTGAGGGTTCTTAAGGGTCTTTTCCAACAGAAATGATTCTGTCATTCTGTCAGTTTCAGCCTTTTTTTTTAACACGAGGGTTGGAGACTTATTAAAGGTATTTTTAACAGTAAAAGAACACGTATTTGCGTGATGCCAGGTCGGACGCGCCCCTCCCGCCGGGCCGAGGCGGGGAGGGGAGGGAAGGGGAAGGCAGCACCGCCCAGCCCAGCCCAGCCCAGCCCGCCCTCCAGCCCGCCCCGCTCCCGCCTCCGGCCCGCCGGGTGCGGCGCTGCGACTGCTCGCCGCCGAACAGAGCCGGCCCTGCGGCGGCCTTCACCTTCCTCCGCGTCCCGGAGCGGTGCTGGGGCCTGCCCGCGGCCTCGGGACAGATGGAGTCGGCAGCGGCAGGGGCTGAGCGGGCCCGGGGAGGCCCCCGGGCGGGTGCGATGCGGCTGCAGCCGGGGCAGCCCGAGCGGGCCGAGTGAGGCGGACCCCGTGGCTGCGGGGAGCGGCGCCGCAAGGTCGGTAAGCCGGGGAGGGGCCGCGGAGGGAGGCCTGGCGGCCGGGAGCCCCGGGAAGATGCTACCCTGGCATCCCGGTGCGGACGAGGAAGGCGGCGGGCGCTGCGGGCATGTGTTGTCCGTCCCTGCTGGGGGCGAGGGGAAGCCCGCCCTGCTTCCTCCTCCGGAACGGGAGAACTTCACGCCTTTTCAGCCTAGGTCCTTGCTCCCGCAGCCAGGGATGGGGGTGGGCATTGCCCCGGATCGTCCCCTGCTTATCAGACCACGGCCCCTGTCCCGTCCTCCTTGCGGGGACCCCTCTGTTTGTGGAATGAATGGAGCCACGGGCAAGCCCCGACGCTGGGGAAAGCGGAGCCGCTGCCGTTCCCGGCTGGAAGAGCGCAGGGTGCCCGCAGGAGTGGGAGCTGGTGTCAGACAGGGTACGGCGCGCCGGGGCGGCAGGAGGGTCCCGTTCCCGGTGTCGGGCCCGTCCCGAGGGGGCGGCAGGAGAGTCCCGTTCCCAGCGTGGGGCCCGTCCCGAGGGGGAGGCAGGAGGGTCCCGTTCCCGGCGTGGGGCCCGTCCCGCTGGGGCGGCAGGAGGGTCCCGTTCCCGGCGTGGGGCCCGTCCCGCTGGGGCGGCAGGAGAGTCCCATTCCCGGCGTGGGGCCCGTCCCGACGGGGCGGCAGGAGGGTCCCGTTCCCGGCGTGGAGCCCGTCCCGCTGGGGCGGGCGCTGCCGCTCCAGCACCCGGGTCCCGGTCCGCTGACAGATGAGCTGTGCCTGCGCAGGGAGCGCTCCGCTTTCCAGTAGGAGCTGGAGGAGCAGAGACACGGGCCTGTGCGTGCCATGGGGAGGAGGAAAGCCTTGCAGAAGTACCCGCTCTCAGAAATGCCTGGTATAGTGCGTTGTAACGTTTAGTAGCACCACACGACTTGCCAGAGGAGCTTGTGTGGTAGATTTTAGTCCAAATTTTTTTTGTATGTATGGCCAGACTTCGCGAACGCAGATTTGGAAAGGACTCTCCCCACGTGGGTGTGCCCTTCCAGCCTGCACAGTGGATTTTTTAGGTCAGGCACAGCGTGCACAGAACTGGCCCCACCGTTTAAGTCCTGAGGTCCATCTGCCACGACCGAGGGAGCTTGGACAGTGACAGTGAAGTCCTGGGGACTGTCACAGCACCTGGTACTAACCGGGGCTGACCCTGCTGAGCATCCGAGATGTGACGGGATGGGATGGCAGGGAGGCATTTAACTGCCCCACTGAGACTCGAACTCAGGCCCTTGGGATTCAGAGTCCAGAGTGCTCTCCTTTACACCACGGGACTGTCCCCAAAATTTTTTTAAAGTGTAATAAATTGGCCACATCTCTTACCTCTAAGATAACACAAAGGAGGCATTGATGAAAATGGATTAGGTATCCCAGCTAGCTGTTGTTTAGCCTTTCTTACCACTTCCATTTCAATTTACATCCTTAGTCGCATACTGATGGACAAGCAGTTGGGAGTTTGGGAGCACTGGCACGGCCCAGACCCAGCAGCATAAGCTGCAGAGCGGAGACTGTGCACTGAGTTTTAATGTTGTTTAAATCTGCACTTTGTTGCATCATTCACATGAAGACAGCAGTCTTTGGCAAAGAATGAGTGTTTATTTGAGGTAGCAGTTTACTCGTGGGCCATGGGTCAAGCCTGCAACTCTGTGTCTTGAGCTTTGGTTCTTGTTTGTGTGTGTATGTGTGTGTGTTTGCAGTCGCATGTTTTCTCATGCAAAACAGGCATCTGAAGGTTATGTGACAGTTTGAGGTAAGTAGCCCTGAGAAGGAAGGACAGAGGAATGAATGGAGAGAGGAGTTTTGGGGGATCTTGTGCTCCTAAAAAGTGTGGAATTGTAGTAAGTGAGAGGGGTAACCTGAAAACTCCCTGTGCATTTCGTTGTGAGAAAATGAACCAAACTTTCAACATATTTCTTGCTTTTTCTATTTGTAAAGAAAAAAATGTTTTAGACAACAAGATGTAAAGGACACTTTGAAAAGCTGTCAGAAACTATTATAGATAAAAAGCAGTAGCTGATACATGTGTTTACTAGAAAATAAGTAACAGGAGAGGCAGCAAAATGCAGTAATATCAGAGATAAAGCAGGGAGTGCAACTGCCTTTTCTGAAAACAGTAAAAATATTAAAGAAGGTAGAGACAGGGAGGTAGAAACACATTATTAAAAAAAAATTCTGATCATTGCATTTAAGTGAGCATAATGTTTGAGGTACTCCTGCATATAATTTTGAATAGTTCTGCTTAAGATCGGTGGTGAGCTGCTGATACAGATGTAATTAAAGATGTTGGAAGTGAGTAGCAATGCCAGCCATTGCAGTTACATTATGAGAGACCCTCTGAGACATCTCTGACCATGAGTATGATTACAGAGTTGCTGTGTGCATTAAAAAAAAAAAGGTAGACAAAGCTGCTTAAACGTTTTCATCTCAGCTTCAACATATTGAAGGGTAATAGTAGTGATTGTTATGGGTGTGACTGCAATTCTGCCCCTTTCTGGTTTCTGAGTCCAGTCCTTGAGGTGAGTACTGTACTGCTTGTAGATGATTGTGGCTGAAATTTTCTATCCCTTCAGCACAGGACCTGGCAGCACGGTCTTGTGTATGCTAATTGCTTTTCCCATGCCATTTAACATTGTTTCTTAGAAATCCAATACATAAATTACATAAGAGGGTATAGATCAATAGTCCTTACTGAATGATGTGCATCCATCGCCCTTATAAAAGTGGGCAGACTAGCAGGTATGCTGTGAATGTTGGAGGCTGTTTCTACCCTTCTTTATATAGAGCAAATATACTGAATTGTACAGAAAGGTCTGGCCTGGACCTTTCATTATATCTCTGAAAAGCCCATAACTGATGGTTAGAAAGAAATTTTCCTCCCGCAGAGTGTTCTCTTCAAGCTTCTGTCAGTCTGCTGCCTTGAACTAAGGTTCAGTTGTTTTTTGAATACTAAATGGTTCTCATGGTTTTAGCAGACCTATCTAAAAAGCTGAAATGTCATTGCTACATTTTTGTGTCATGATATCTGATCTAAATTTCTCTTATCTGGTAGAGTTGGAAAATTTTTCCAATTACCATGATGCCTGAAAGAAAATGTGATAAATCCCAGTGCTTAAAGTAGGAAAAGGTGGATTCATGGCAGACTGCCAAATGAGGACCTCTGAGACCTGGTAGTTTTCACCATGAATCTTAGGGCAAGTTTTGCACTAGTGCAGTGGTAGGTAGAGAGTAACTTTTTAACTACTTAGCTGGAAGAAGGTCAGTCCTCTGGAATTCATGCCATATTATTTTCCTTTCCTGGTCAACAGTTTTCAAGATCATGAAGAATAAATGTGTCTTGGACATGGCATGCTCAGTTGGCAGCTAGGGAATTGCATCAGAAAACAGGATATGACAATCATCTTCATGGAGGTCACAGCCCCTGTAATTGTCCAAAGGAAGGTTGATGGGTCTTTTTGCCTAAATGCGATGTTTTTACCCATTTTGCATACATCCTTTGGGTCATAAATCTGTTTTGATCTGTATGTCTGCCTGCAGAGGCTTTCACCATGCCCTGAAGATGTTTCGCTGCTGTCAGCTACAGTGAGAACCCTTCCTGGAAACATTTGCATTGCTGGAAGGCAAAAGCTGGTTGGGAAAGTGATTGGCACCTGTAGCAGTAGTACTGATGTTGCAGGTGGACGTGCTGAAAGTGTTAGACCCAGGCTTACTTCTGATATTGAAGCTTAATGTGAACAAAGAAGGTAGAATACTGATATATGACTGAAAAACCTAATATAAATTTCCTTAGACGTATTAACTAGCACATTTTTAGCATCTTAAATGGGAATGAGGGCATCTCTCTTATTCCCTGGCAATTCACTCAAGTGGCTGTATAGAAATTGTGATCACAAGCTCTGTTGCTGTGACTTTTCGCTGAAGTTGCATGTGGCTACTTAAGGACTGAGTTTGATCCTCTTGCTAGTTATATGCACGGGTTTGGATTTTTGTTCTTCCTGGGGCTAAAAACGCAAACCTCACAGGATTGTTGTGAGGATGTCATTGAATGACTTTTTTTTTAATAGATCGTCGTTGGTTGTGTTCTGATGATCTGTTGCATGTGTTCTCAAAAGGAAGCATTCACTTAGGTTTGAGCTTTCCAGCACCTGAGTTCAGGCCCTCCAGCAACAGTAGAAACAATGGTGCTGCATTTTTGCAGCATAAATGTTCAAGCCTGAGGAGTCTCAGGCTTTGGTATGTCGGCGATGATGTGAGGATGTTTGCTGTTAGGTTTTTGTTGTGGGGTTTTTTGGGGGTTTTTTTTGCAGTGGAGCTTTCACAGGTGCTTGATGTCAGCCCCTGTGTGTATTGCCTGGAAGCAGCTAGAAATTCAATGAATGATGTATCTTAAAATTTTACATTCCTCTTAATGGCTGGGCACTTCAATGCTTTTTTGTGATTGGTTTTCTTATATTTAATCTTACTAGAGTTACCGTTTCAAAACTCAGGATACAAGTGCTTAGACCACTCCAGCAAACTTTAAAACTGCGAAGTAGGGCAGATGGTGTATTTGTAATGCTGTGCAGTATCCTCATCCCCACTCTGCATGAATTCAGTCAGTTCCTGTGGGTGGTTTCTTTGCACATTCAGTCTGCAGTCTGAATTGTTTGGGTAAGTTCCTGCTTTCCTGGGGGACTCCTGTCTGTGAGCTTACCTGTAGAGATGCAGCTACAGGTAGTAGGCACTGCTGCAAGGAAACCCTTTGTATTATTTGTATGGATGGTGCTTAGTGTTACATGTCCTGAGCTGATTACCAACGGTTGATGTTACATCTACCACTGAGAGCACTGCTTTCTTCATTCTCTCTTCCTTTCCCACAAAGAGCTGCCTTGCTAAGTTAAATTGAAAAATAAACGATGTAAAAAAATCAGGGTTTTTGCTGACCTGTCTCCCCAAGCAGTCAGACAGGCAGTGCTATTGCTGGCACAAGGAGGGGGCTGGGAATGTGTATGTAGGGGTGAAGGAGGAGTGAAGCCCCCCTTTGATAGCAGCCAGTGATTACATGGCCTCACCCTTAAAATTGGTTGAAAACCCAGGTGAATAGGCAGAAAGTAAGAAATTAAATCTACTGTTACGTTTTGTGTCACACATGCATGTCAGAATTTTTAAATTTTGGTTATGGAAAGTATTGTTCCAAACTGGAACAAAAATAACGTGTCACTCTTTTTCCTCTTTTAAACAGGAAGCAGCAGCTTTATATGGCTCACGCCTGACAACATGCACCACCGGTGGCTGCTGCTAGCTGCATGTTTTTGGGTCATATTCATGTTCATGGTTGCTAGCAAGTTTATCACATTGACTTTTAAAGACCCTGATGGTAAGTTCAACTTTGATGTGAAACAGAAAATTACAAAGTGCTTCACACAAATACTCTTTTCTGTGAAAAGTTGTTCTCGGTGTGTTTACCACTTCTTCAGTAGGACTGAGAACAGAAAACGAGGTTTCTAGAAGTGACAGTGCTGATATTCACATCCTGCTTTTCTTGCTAGAATTCTACAAAACTAACATCATGTCCTTTTTTTGGTAGTTAAGAATAAAAGGGATCATGTTTGGCAGTACTCTTTTGGTAGGTCGACTTTTTCAAATGTATTTAGTTTCAGTAGGCTGATCATCTAGGGGTCAAAGTTATGTGTGTAACAACAGAGCACAATTACCTGTTTAAAGTCAAAGGAGACTCACAAGGTATTGAAGAGTTCATTTCACATGATAGTAGTTTATGTCCTTTTGTGGCTGCTTGTTTTGTCTTATGTAAAACTTGTGGAAAGTTTTTATTTCATTTGCAGTGCACTTTGCCTGGCCACCTCTGCCCTGCTTCTTGCATTCAGGTTTATCCGCTGCTGTTTGACTTGCAAACAGCTTATAGGCTTTTGCTTAGCCTAAGTAGCCCAGATGTTATTAAGCTGATGAGGAATTTAAGCCATTTGATGGCACCACACAGCACAGCTTTCTGTCTGCTGAGAAGCTACTGTTACAAAGTCATCCTGCAGACAGTTTTGAATGAAGATGATGATAGGACTTACAGTCTTAAGAGATCTGTGTTTCTGCATCTTCCTCAGATATGTGAAAAAAATGTGTAACTGTTGAAGCACTGACATCACTAGAGCCATATGTTTCAGTAACTTGATAGTGGATAAATATATTAAGTGTACCTTTATAAATAGCATGCCTCTACTTGAAGATGTATTCAGCAAGTCTTACAGAGAACTGTAGGCTAACTTGGCTTTCCATGGACCCAGCTGTTTTTGAGCCCTCGTACATCTGCAGATCAGCTGATCCTATATTAGGTAGTTACATCCTCCAGTATTTCATTCTATATCAAGTCTTGTTTCACAGCTCACTTATTTTTTAAGTGGCTCCTTCCACCAGCGTTTGTCAGGAAGATAAAAACATAGAGTATACCCTTTGCATTTAGTTCCTTTTTATTATTTGGCTTGCCAATTTTTTCCTCTCTTTTTTTTTTCCTCTATGCTGAGTCTTCCTCCCTTTTGAATAGTTCTCTGAGCAGATGTGTAAATTCTTAAGCTTATTCTGCAAAGACATGACTGTGGTTAAGTGTACGTACATTTTGGAGATACCAGTGTTTGTAATAGAACTAATAAAGGGATGTAGTTTGAATATAACAACAGAAGTTTGGAGGAAGTCCAAGCAGGATGGAAAATCCTGCAGAAAATCTTCTAGACTTCATAAAATATGGGTTGTCAGAAATTTTCTTTATTTGCATGCGTCTTTTTAGCAGATAGAATAAAACCAGCGGATTCTCAGGGAATCAATGGTCTTTTGTTTAAGCCTTCTACGGAGGTCTTGGGTAGCATGAGCAATAGAAGCTTCTTCATGAAGAGGAGCAAGTTTCTGTTCATCATCTCCAGTAGTATCTGCAGGCATGCTTTTACACAATGATAGCGAAAAATACTTTAACTGCTCTTCCACTGAATCAGATTATTTTACAAAAGAGTACCATGAAGTAAGTCTGTGCACAACAATAATTACAGTATCTGATTGCTTGGATGCTTACATTGCTTTCAGTTTTAAGTTGCTTCTCCGTGTGTGCCCTTTGTTAAAATCCAGTGTAGGCAGAGTAGAGTATTCCCTTAAGTAGAGAGCACTGGCAGTACACACATTTTTCTCAACCATAAAACAGTAAGCTCCTGTGGATGCAGACGTAGAAACATTATTCATTGAAGAAGCTGTATGAAGGGAATGAGTAGTATGTGAATGTACATAAATTTTCAGGGAGAAATTGTGGTTTTTTGCTTTGTAGTTAGAGAAAGCTGCTTCAAATTATTTTTGATCTTTCTGCACTGTCTAGACTAAAGCTACAGCCTTGTCTTATTTTTCAGTTTTTCTGTACCATCCTAAATGCAAAGGATTCTTCCCTTACAAGCTTTAATTTGGTCTCAAACTATTAGCTGCCCTGAAATCCCTAAAACAGAACTAGAGTATCAGTTAAGTTTGTTATTGGAGTTTCTAAGTAAGGCCATCATTACAGTAATTAAAGAAGAGGGGATCTTTATTTATTGATGGTTAAAGGTGTTTACTTAGAGCCACAGAAATAAAAGGTGGCTCTTAATGACACTTTTTTTCTGGTAAGTTTAAGAGTTTGCAGCAGAAGAAACCTATCTACTAATTCAAGGGAGAGAGAAACCTTATAGATTAAGGTTTTTATTTGGACATGCTTTGGAAAGTTTATTGAAAAATAAAAACATTGTCTTGGTTTGAGGGGAAAAAAACCAAAATATTTACCCACAAGCGGGGGAGGGGGCCTTCTCCACAATAATCACGCCACTCTTTATCAAATTTAAGAAAAAAAGGAATTTTAATAGAAGAACGATAACTGTTCTTAACTGCTATGTATAAACAGAGTAGTGCAAACCGCTTCCCCAACACCACAAGAGAAAGAAAAAAAAACAAACAACAACAAAACCCAGCAGGTTTTCCTTCAGGAGGAAAGTTATACTTAAGCAGTGTCAAATGTCACAGTCCGGCTGGCTGCGGAGTGAGTTCCCAGTAGTTCCCAGTCCCTCTCCAGCGAGACAGACGAGTGGTTAGCTCTCAGATGAACTCTGTGTCTCTTGTCCCAGATGAAGGAAAAAGAAAGCTGAAAGTGGGGAACCACCACGTGTCCTGCAAAAGCAGCTGCAAACCTCTCTCTCTCCTGGGTCACTGCCCCGGCCGGGGCGGGCAGGCCGTGGCGGTGCAGGCGGTGGTCAGTGCAGGTGGTGGTCAGGCTGGAACAGAGGCCGGAATCCCAGATGCAGGAACCGTGAGAAACAGCCACGGCGAGGAGAAAAACCAGCGTCTCAGCCAGAAGCCCCAGCAGTGCCAGCAGAGCCACTTCTCTCCTCGGCAGCCACTGCTCCTGCCTTCCACCGAGCTAAGAAAAAAAAGATGTCCCCAAAAAACCAAGAGACAAACCTGCCTCCATCCAAGTGATCAGTAGTTAACTACTTCTTTTGTTAACTACTGGCATGGGAAGTTAGTGGCAGGGGAGAGAATTTACATAATAATCCCAAACTACAACAAACATACAGGCGAGTCTGTATAGTTTTACCAAATTGACTATCAACTGCGATACCTGGATTCAGGATTTCAGTGTCTTTCCACAATTTGTTTAAAAAAACCCCCCAACAAACAACAAAAAAACCCAAGTAAAAGGCAATGGGCATGTTTGATAAAACTCAGCTGAAGTTGCATCCAAAAGTTGTACAGCGTACATCCTTTAAAATATTCATAATCTGTCTCATGTCTTATCCAATACCTTTCCATGTAGAAACAAATGCTAATATTTTGTAAACTTAATACAGAAAGTAATGTTCATTAGTGTTAATTGTAAAGCAGAAATAGTTGTCTTCCCATCACTTTCTGTAATGCTCTTACCTCTCTTCCTTCTTTAGGCTATGGTGCCAAGCAAGAGCCATTGATACTGACAGCTGTGACAAAACTGGAGGAGGTACATGTGCAAGAGGAAAAACATTGGCCTGAAGAATTCCAGGTGTATACTCTTGAGATAAGGGTGCATGTATTAAAGAGTAGGAGAAAATAAGAGATTAAGTAAAGGCTTTCTGTTGTTACAATGAATTGCTAGACATGAATGGTTTTCAGAGTGTTCTATTTAGATAGAACTGACAATTTTAACTTCACAAAGCTAGTATGTTACAGTAACCTGCTGTCTTGTTTCATCTGAATGATTCAACTTAATGTGTTTCCATTTCCATAGGAGAAAATTATTACAGTACTCCTTTATCAAATCAGGAGAGTAATTTTTGTTACCCTTTTTAATAAAATGGCCAGTTTTAGATTACTTGTATTCTGCCTTGCCATAGCCATCAGGGTTGTAGTTGTTGAGGACAATCCTGGGTCTTGCCTATTCTTAGTCCTCTGCCCAATCTCTCTGTTTCTTTTTATCAGTTTCCATTTATTTTTCATGTTTTGTGCTCTTTGTACTTTCCATTTCATCATTTTTTCAAAGTAGAATGTAAACACAATAGTAGTCAATACCAGTTGATTCTTTACATACATAGTTCTCTGCTTTCAGCAATAAAAGTGGTACTTGCTAATTGAGAAGGATACTCTGAAAATCCCTTATGCAAATGTAAATTTGAGACAAGTTTCACAGTGGGCAAAATCCAATTTTTTTTTTCTTTGGTGAATAAGTTATCTTGTGTTTAAAGTATTTTTGTGGTGTGGGCTGGAAGGTAGGTTAGCTATGGAAATATGACACTTTTTGTTTTCATGTGTAAAAAACCTGAGTTTTAAGTTGCCCTCAAAGTAATTGGGAAAAACAATTGTTCAGTGGCAGTTCTGTGTAGTCAGTTTTAATATCTTTCTTTACTTATATATGGAAGAAAAAATAATATGGCGTCTGGATCTAAAACTATTCCCTCATGACTTCCTGTCTGCATGAAATGTAGAATAACAACATTAATTCTGGTTGCATGCAAAAAGAATTGTTTTGAAAGATAAACAGTCTGACAAACTGTTTGGATTACATTCTTTAAGAAGAATGACAAACAAAAAATAGAATAAGATTATATTTTCCTTATGGAGTACTGGGAGAAAAAGTAAAATAATTCCTTTTTCATCTATAGCTTGGACACTACCTAAAATCATAGAACCACAGAATGGTTTGGTTTGAAAGGGACCTTTGAAGATCATCTAGTTTCAACACCCCTGCCATGGGCAGGGACACCTTCCATTAGACCAGGTTGCTCAAAGCCTCATCCTGCCTGGCCTTGAACACTTCCAGGTATGGAGCATCCACAGCTTCCCTGGGCAACCTGTTCCAGTGCTTCCCCTTGTGGGAAAAATTCCTTAATGTCTAATCTAAACCTATCTTCTTTCAGTTGCAAACCATTACCCCTTGTCATGTCACTACAGGCCCTGGTAAAAAGTCTCTCTCTTTCTTATAAACCACTTGTAAGCAAAGACTGCAGTGAGGTTTCCCTGGAGCCTTCTTTTCTCCAGGCTGAACAACCCCAGCCCTCTCAGCCTGTCCATCCCTCTGACCATCTTCATGGTCCTCCTCTGAACCTTCTCTAAGAAGTCCATGTCTGTCCTGAGCTGGAGCCCCAGGGCTGGATGCAGTACTCTAGGTGGCAGTAGAGCAGAGTAGAGGGGAAAATCATCCCCTTCAATGCCACGGTGCTTTTTTATGTGGTCCCAGATGTGTTTGGCTTTCGGATTGCAAGTACGTACTGCTGGCATGTATCCAATTTTTCATTCATCAATATCCTCAAGTGCTTCTCAGCAGGGTTGCTCTCAATCAGTCTGTCCCCTCGTCTGTATCGATACTGGCGATTGTCTGCTGTGTAAATCGGTTAATGGAAGGGTGAAAATTTGTGAGTAGGAATTTAAAATTTCCCATCACCTCTTAATCAGAGCAGCTTCTTTTTCCTCTCTCCCCATTAATTGTGAAGGAAGAGGTGGTTGTGGTTTCTTAGTCTTAGAAAAGTGCAACATACGAAACAACTCTTTTATCTTGGGGGAGAGGTATCCTGCCTACTTCTTTTATTTGCCATTGTAAGCACTGATGCTCATTGTTCACATTTTTGTCCACTTAATTTTATATCAGTTTGGATAAATGGAAACACCAAATGCCTACAGGTGCTAGAAAACAACACAAAACTTTTATGCTAAATTCTTTTCTATACAGATGGGTCACAGAGTCACAGAATATTTTGAGTTGGAAGGGACCTGTAAGGTTCATCAAATCCAGCTCTTAGCCCTGCACAGGACATTCCCAAGAATCACACCATTGGTCAGCCCCATCTTCTCAGAGTTTAAAGCATAATTTATATTGAAGTTCCTGTTCCAACCCCTCAGAAGCTTTCTTGCAGGCTGTTGAAGCTTTGTGGGAGTTCCAGTATTTGGTCAAGGCATATTTAATCCACACAGATCAGATCCTGCTACTCTGCAGCAGAGTTAAATTGCTTTGTGGAAAAGCTCTTACTACTGTACACTACTGTGTAGTGGCTTAGGAGTTGAACCAACATGTACAGCAGCAGGACAGGAAGGAGGAAAACTGTGGGCTACTGCTTTAGTTAATACATAGCAATGTTTCAGTTGTGAATCTGGGAGTCATTAGGGTGAACTGTTCAGGAATTTTTGTACTTTAGAATGTGATCTGAAAACTAAATTCTTCTGCTTTTGTTTTTTCTTTCCCCTCTGCATTTCATAAAGCCAACTGGAAAAGCTTTTTCTGGAAATCTGATCCGCCAACCCCTGGTTCATATGGAAAGACTTGAGCTTCTCAGGAACGTCTGCAGAGACACTGCATTGAGAGATCTTTCTCACACCACAGTTTCCAAATTCGTCTTGGACCGAATATTTGTGTGTGACAAGCACAAGATCCTGTTTTGTCAGACACCAAAAGTGGGCAACACTCAGTGGAAAAAAGTCTTGATCGTTTTAAATGGTATCTACTCTGCTGTGGGTGTATTTCTTTGAGGAGGAGGAGAGAACAGAATTGATCTAACTGGGGCAGCACAAAAATTAATTCTTTCTGCATTTTTGTACACTGATACTTCATTTCAGCCTTTCATTCATCACAGTTGTTTCTAGTCCTTTCAAAACATCCCTGTAAAATAAAATAGACCTGTTCTTTCTGTGAAAATAAATATTGTTAATACTTGGCTAAAAAGGAATTTGAGTCATGATAGAGTACTAACAACCATGTGGTAGGTAGGTAGGTTTCTTTTCCTTGAAGGGGTGGCACTAATTTATAGAATTTGAAAGTATATTACAAGGTATCATAGTTCCTAAGTAACAATAATAAGAAATTTCTGACTAAAAGCCACTGACTTTTAATGAGAGGGTTTTAGGCATAATGAAAGCTAGATAAAATTTGACAGCTGCTGTTGGTCTGTACTGCTGAAATCTTGTGTATGTTCTCTTGGTGAACCTTTTGCAAGAGATGAAGATTCTGAGGTGCTTAAGGCAATAGTTTGGTCAACAAAGGCATGTTATAAAAGACTGTAAAAGAAGGAGTAAAGGGACTAGTGTGTTGAAAAATTATCTACAAGATGAACACTGCCTGTCTACATATACCCTACTATCCTCTTCTAGAAGCCTGGTATGGCAATAAAAATACCTCCTTTCCTCAGGGGTTTTTGCTGTACCTCCATCTGCATATATAAACTTAACATGATCATATTTAACATAACACACCCTTATTTAACACGAGACCATCTTGCCTGTCTGTGCCCCAGGGCAATGAACTTGCTACAGATACTCAGGTCAGTTGATGTCCTTCTGTGGGTTTGCAGGTGGCATAATTCACCAAGATGTAGGCAAAACCTGAACATTGTAAAGCCAGCTGCCTTGTTAGAAGTGCCCTGCAAACAGCCAGCTCTGCACTTGCATTTCTGTGTTTTCTGTACCTGCGCACCCAGACAGAAGAAAACAGTCAGAAATTGGTAAATGAAGTGTCCCTCAGCAAAACTGTTGTAGCAAGGAGTACATGTTTAAAAACTTTAATATTAGTTTCATCTTTGATATATGGATGGGAGGTAAAAATTCAGCAGAAAAATGCCTAAACCTGTATGTGTGCATGTGTCATAATACCTATGAAAGCTACACTCTAAATAACAAATATGGAATTATATGAGTGCATTAGAAGTACCTATTTTTATAAGCATTTAAGAGGGAATGTGCAAAGAATGCCTTGGGACAAGCAGTGATGTATTGGCTGTGCTGAGTGCAGGATAACTCACTTCTTAACAGCAGGAAACTTTTCACCTTGAGCTTCCTACTTCTGTCATGTTAGATAGTGATAGAAAATCATTTCCACATAAATACTGGTCTCTTCTGCCTTAAGCTGCCAGTGTACCAGTATCTGCTTCTAAAGGCTACTGCTGCAGTTGACCTAACTTTCTCCTCTTTGGGTGGTTTCAGCAGGCAGGACTGATACTTGAGGGAAAGTGCTTTATGTCCAAATACATAAGTAGTATTTGGAGGTTCAGAACGGGGAAATGCAGATACAGTGCTGTGGAGGAGCTGACTCTGCTTCTGTTTGTACTGAATATGTGCTCTGAATGAATGAAAGGTATCAGTTTCTGAGGCTGTCTAGTCTGACATCTGTTGTCCACATAGAATTTCACTTAGGGTACCAAAACCTATAATTGAAAACCTGAAATTCATAAAATACAACCCCAGTATTGACTCAAAAAAAAAACCCCTATTAGGAAACTGAGCACCTGACTGGTGTGAATTATTTACTGCAGTTCTGCAAACAAGAAGGCTGTAGAGGCTTTCACCTAAAGGGCTTGTTTTGTAGCATGCTGTGCTTGTTGCAGGTTGGTACTCTGAAATGATGCTGTTGTGTGAAGGCTTATGTCTAAAGCCCAGGGGGGCCACATGAGATCTTTGTCAAGGTCCTAAAGCCTTCCAGGATCAGGATCTGAAAACAAACACAGCAGAGTTTGGAGACATTATTTCTCTTGTCAGCTTATATGCTTGCAGAAATGAATATTTAGAGACTTTGTTGTTAATTTTAGTGCTTTTTAATCTGTGTAGTATTGTATGATTGGAATTTTTGTTTCGGCACAGCATAGTTGTTAAAAGAACTTCATGGATCTTGACAGCAAATTGCTTTTGTGTTGAAGCAGTTCCAAAAACAGCCCACAGCATTTATTTTTTGTTGGTCGTTGAAATGCAGCCAAAAAGCCGGTTCCTTCTTCTGAGTTAATCCTTAAAGTCTTCTTCCATTTGTATGTGCAGGCAGAGGGAAAGAGAGAGGGGACAGTGACATGAGGAGTTAGAGGCTTAGACATAATTGCTGATGAAATTTGCATAATGTGCTTTTCTGAGGGTTTTGAGGCCATGTGGTCTTGGACCTTGATGCCACATGTCCTAAAGAAGTTTAACAGTTGCCAGCTTTGCAGTCAGAATCTCTCAGAATGTAACAGTTTTAAACATAGTAACTGTAAATGGTAAAAATACAGAAAAGAGACAAAAATCTGTCAGCCAAAGGCACACATGCTTGCTTTTAGTCACTGTTTTTTCCCTTGAAAGAATAACTTGCTCTCTCATTTTGATTTGTCTAGGAGCATTTTCTTCCATAGAAGAGATCCCAGAAAATATTGTACATGATCATGAGAAGAATGGCCTTCCACGTTTGTCCTCTTTCAGTGACTCTGAAATTAAAAAACGGTAAGTGGTGGCTTCCGACAGCTGTGGGCAGAGTTTGGAGTCAGTGGTGGTATGAGCAGTCAAGGGTACAGCTGAAGTCCTCATCTGCAATTGAGAATAGTAGCATTTCTGCTCCACCATTTGTATTATGGCACCCTTCTGTTATCCTCACAAATCTTGCCGTGTCTGCTCTTCTGGGTTTGAAGGAGAACACCAGTGTAATTTGTGATATAGATAGGTCATCCAACCAACTCCCTCTGGACATAGGGTTTCCATAGTGCAATGCACATGTAGTTGTTAGATAGTTGGCCTTCAGAAGGGAAGGTTTTAGTTGAAAGGTCCATCCTGATGCCTTGTATGGTAAACCTTACTGCTCACGAGTAAGACTGCCATTGCAGGCAGACTTATTGGGATTGAACTGATTAGATTTGAAATGTTAGTGCTCTGTAGCCTGAGAGTGTTGTCTATTCAGCTGAACCACTTTGTCTTCCTGTTTGGGTGTTTGTGGTTATTTTCAGAGCTGAAAAAATACTCTGCAGTAGAACCTTCTACATTAACTTTTGGCTAGATTATTAACTGTGTCTGCTTTCATCTCTATAAGAGCCTGTGTCACATATTATCCTTGTGAGGGGTGGCAGCGTGGAGTGAACAGGACATAGGATGGCAGTGGACACTTGTAAGCATGTGCTTGCATGGGGTTTGTGTGTATTAAGCCATTCTGAAGAGTCAGCCCCTTATACATGTGTCAGCTGCCAGTGGAGCTCAGTGCAAGGTTTGTTACCTGAAGTGGCACAAAGACATTTATCACAGCTGTGGAACTGGGGTCACTTGATTATGTTGATACTGTGCAAGAGAAAATATTGTCACTAAGTTCTTGAGAATGTGCATCTGTTCTCCCTCCCTGTGAACAGCCCTGCATAGAAAGTAACTGTTGAATCATAGAATCATAGAATTGATTGGATTGGAAAAGACCTCAGAGATCATCAAGTCCAACCCTTGGTCCAATTCTAGTCCATTTACTAGATCATGGCACTCAATGCCACGTCCAATCTGTGTTTAAAAATCTCCAGGAACGGTGAATCCACCACCTCTCTGGGCAGCCCATTCCAATGCCTGATTACTCTCTCTGGAAAGAATTTTTTTCTGATCTCCAACTTAAATTTCCCCTGGCAGAGCTTAAGCCCGTACCCCCCTGTCCTATTACTGAGTGCCTGGGAGAAGAGACTAGCCCCCACCTGGCTAGAACTTTCCTTCAGGTAGTTCTAGACAGTGATGAGGTCACCTCTGAGCCTCCTCTTCTCCAAGCTAAACAACCCCAGCTCCCTCAGCCTCTCCCCATAGGGCTTGTGCTCCAGGACCTGCAGGATGTGCCATAGTTAAGACATTTGAAGTTGAATGCCGTTATGGTTTGGATTGTTGCATTCAGGTCACCACAGAACCTATGCTGGAGATGAATAGCGTGGGATTGGTTGGGAATTCTGAAATTATCAGAGAATTTAAAGTGTAGAGACAGGGGATGGTGTACATCTGTTGATCTGATTTACTGACCTCTCGCCCTGCGTGGCTAGGAGTAAGTCAGGAGAACCTGGAGATCAATTCAAGTGCCTGTAGAAGCTGGAAAGAGTCCATCCACTTATTTCCGTGAGGGCTGGACTCTCAATCTCCTTTTTTAGCTCTTTACTGAAATAAACTTTGTTTTCCATTTATTCCTACAGATAATCTTTGACTACAGAATATTACATATTATAGTATCACAATAATAATGTGAAATTCTGCTGAAAAATGTAGTCTCATGATTCAGTGATGTTCTCAGCCATTATTGAAAGCATGACAAAACAGCAAATAAAATACCAGATTTTTTTTTACTTAATCAGCAATTTTTCTAAATTCCGCCAGTGAAAAATGCAGCTCCCTGCATTTAGCTGCACCAGGGCACTTTTCCCCATGTCGTTGTGTATTTTGCTTTTTGAGCTTAATCATTGGCACTATAAATGCCTTTCACCTGGAGCTTTCAGCATCTTTTATCTCCTGTTTATGTTTTGAGATAAAGTAATCTCCAGTTTGAATAAAATGTGAAAACTAGGATAAACTTTTTACTCTTTGTACTGTATATGAAAACTGTTAGTAAGAAGGCACAAATTGTATTTCTAGTGCTATTCATCATAATATTGATAGACTATGCAAATAGTGAAGGATTCACATTGCAGTGTGTGTGGTCAGAGTTTATATACTTTTTGTAAGTATATGCTAAACAGCATTTAAAAACTTTGCTAAACAATTATTTAACTTCTTTTTTTCCTTCCTCTGTTTTAGACTGAATTTGTACTTCAAGTTTTTTATTGTTAGAGATCCATTTGAAAGACTTATTTCTGCGTTTAAAGACAAGTTTGTGCACAATCCTCGGTTTGAACCGTGGTACCGGCATGAAATTGCTCCCGGCATCATTCGTAAATACAGAAAGAATCGCACAGAGACCAAAGGGCTGCAGTTTGAGGACTTTGTGCGCTATCTGGGTGACCCCAATCACCGATGGCTGGATGTTCAGTTTGGTGACCACATCATTCATTGGGTAACGTATGTGGAACTTTGTGCTCCCTGTGAAATCACATATAGTGTGATTGGACACCACGAAACCCTGGAGGATGATGCTCCATATATCTTGAAAGCAGCCGGCATAGACCACCTGGTATCATACCCCACAATTCCACCAGGCATAACAGTGTACAACAAAACAAAAGTAGAGCGGTATTTTTCAGGAATTAGCAAGAGAGACATAAGACGCCTCTATGCACGATTCAAAGGTGATTTTAAACTCTTTGGTTATCGGGAGCCAGATTTCTTGCTTAACTGACACCTGGGATAAGCTCTGAAGAAGTGTCTCATGGATTCATCTAAACCCATATGAATACCAGCTGCAACATTGACAGAGCTGAGAATGACCGTTTGTTTTCTAGCTTTTTGATGTTGCTCCATTTTTCAGTGAAATATTTGTCACATGAACAAGTAGAGGCTTATGTTGTTGTTTACTGACCATGTTTTCAGTACGTGACATTGAAATCTATTAGGAATGGTGTGTCTGTTATCTGAAATACAGAATTCCACTTCTCCCTTCTGCCTCCAGGAAAAAAGAGGGAGAATAAATTGGCTGTGGTCTTCCTCTCCTCCCAGACAGAATGACATTTTTGAAATGTGAAGTATTTATAAAGATGGCAATTTCACTGTAGGTTAACTCTGACATTGGTAAACACAATGATTCATGCTCATGAGAAAGTCGAGCAGTTTCCCATGAGCTTTGTTAATGAGAGGCCAGTGCAGGACTAAAAATTGACAAAATTATCTAGATTCTGTCATGTGGCTGCTATAATAGTTATACTGCTGATCTAATCCCATTCTTGTTTGTCAAAAAATGAGCCTAATTAGACAGAAGCTGTAGAGATGTTAAAAATTGAACTGGTTCCAGACACCAGTTGTCTCTATTTTTGTCAGGTGTTTACTGTACTTACTACTGATCTATTGAGCCTCATAATTCTACTTTTGATTTTTGAGATACTATTTAATTCCTGGCCATGTAAGTTACCTGAGAACACGAAATGCAAATGGGGCATAGAGAAAATAGGAAACTGCTAGGGAAATGTCAAGGAAAAATAAAATATCAATTGTATTTGTGGGAGCACTGATGGTAATCACGAGATGCTCTTACACAATTTAACTTGTTTTTTCTTCTAACAATTAATAAAGAAGTTTCAAAAGCAAGATGTCATATTAAAGAGCTGCTAGAGTTACTTGGATTAACTATGTACCTTTTTCTTATATCCAGCCTTGCTCAATGTTCAGTACCACAGTGAACAGAAAGTTTATCCCCCTCAGAAAATTCATCTCCCAGTTTCTAAAGGAGAAAAGAAGACAGGATGAATCTCTGAATTTTTCAGTGATTCACTGCCATGGTGTCCCAATTCAGAAGTACCCAAATTTGTGTTACCAGTGGTGTGAGTTGGTTACTTGCCAGCAGTTCTAATGTCACTTAAATTTGTGCACCCATTTTATGTGTTTAAAAAAAAAGACCAGAACTGACTGGATGTAGCCATCATATTTGCCTGTGCTTGCATTGTGTCTCGTAAAGAGCAGTCTCTTGTTTGAGTTCACCAGCAATAAAAATTAGTGTGCTGCCACCTCAGCCCGCAGCCCAGTGGAGAGAGAGAGAGAGACAATGTATCTGAAATACAGGAATTGCTCTGTCTCAGTGAGCATGTGAACTGAATTTTTTAAATCATAGTCCCAATAGAGTTATTTTCAGATCAGCATCATGTTGCTGGTTAGAAATGCTAATGATGGCCAGTGCTGTGGAATCTGCTTTCAAATCCAACCACGGTATGTTTTTGATAGCTTCCTGTATTAACACAAGGAAACATCTTGCACTTGTGTAAAAGGAAAGCTGTGCCAAGCTGACATGTGCTGCTACCCACAAAAAGGAAGCCCTGTTGTAGCTGGAAATGATTTCAGAAAGATTTGAAAAGATGAATTTAAATAAGGGAGAATGATTAACTGGGCATCGTTAACATGAGAATAGTCCAGGGTGGCAAAGCTGGAAGGTAGGGTATTCTTCAGGTTTGGTTTTTTTCTTTAAAAACAACAATTACAGTGCCCTAACTTGTTAGTTCTTAACCAATGATAAAAAGATGTTAACAGCTCCAGGTTTTTCTGTGGTTTTCTTAATATGGGAACTTAGCAAAACGCACTGTTAAATGCATTTTGAAGCTAATGACCTGATTGATTACCTCGCTGCCAATTTAAAATGTAACAGTGAATAATGTATAGTAAATTCAGGCCTTAAAGTTTAATAAAGATAAAATAGACTTGTTTTCCTCTGAAAGCATAAGCTATTGATCACACAGAATGCCAAAGTATGTTTTTGTTTGTCTTGGTAAATTACTTAATGTATTGATTGCTTAAAAATTGCCAGGTAGAAAGTGCTATGTAAATATTAAGTAGTAATACCTTTTACTAATAGCTTTCTGTGCACTGAGTTCACTTGGACATCTCTGAACAAAGCTGTGGACTGACCTAGGCAGAAGTGTGCACTGCTCTCCCATCCCCATGTTTCCAGGCTTTTCAGGCTGGAACACTTCTTATAATTTCTTCAATGATACATTCCTGAGCTATGTTTTTTTCTAGAAGCGTGGGACTTTTTTCCTTATGTAGCTAAAGTAATGATGACACGATTTAGGCGTGACTCTTGAGGAAACTTGGGTACCATGAAGGTCCTTGGCAAGGTATAATAAGGTTCTCTTTAAGTCAGTCCAGTGCAGGTAGGGTGATCAGAGCATACTGTGTTGGGGAAGAGGCTCTTGTCATCATAGATACAATGAATTAGGTGCCTGTGGTTTGTTTTAGCTTGACTGTACTCTACACAAGGCTTTTACAAATGTAGTCCCCGTGGCGTGCATGAATGTCGTTTGGCTGCTCAGATGTCATTTGCATACCACTTCCAAACTGCAGATGATATTTATGTCATATTCTTGGAACTGCTGGCCCAGATTGTTCCTTCTCTTTTTTTCATTGTTACAGCTTCAGAAAACAAATTCACCTCCTTACTTTGTCTCTTTTTGTTGTCTTTCCTGAGCAGCTTTTGAGTCCCTTGAACCATTTTAACCACATTTTACAGAGGAAAGTCGAGCAATAGTTAGTTGCAGTAATTTTCTTGAAAATAGGAGAGAAAACACTCTTTTTACATCACAGACTTCATGCTGTATGTTTGCTTTAGGTAAAGTACAATCAGCAGTTTTACTGTGCCTGGTTATATGGAGCTCCTTGTTTCTGATGGACTCTCTTCCCCACTGCTCAGAGTTTGGCCTCTTAGCTAACAAAGACAAAAATTAAAATGTATTCCATGGGTCTGTTATTTTCATGCTCCTAATAAAATTGAGCCAACTTTTTTGAGATTTTGAAGGTGGAGATGTATCTTCCTTGTGGTAAAAATGGATCTGGAGTTCACTTACTTGTGATACAATTTTAGGGCAATGCCTGTCCCCTTTTCTTTTAACTTCAGCACACAGTGTATTACCATGGGTGTGCTTTCCAATTTTATGCTCTGAAGATGTTTTTCTGTAGTTAAAAATATATGTGCTTTTTTGGTGGGAGGGGGGAACAGTTCTGCCAAAAAAGTAGCAATTCAAAAATGTCCTGAAAATACATGTTTTTCACAAAAAAGCATGTTGTTTTCAAATTCATATGCAGATGCTGCCCTCTTTGTACTGGGATAACAGTTGCCTGCTGCTCCATGTCTCCATTCTCAGATCAAGAAAGCCATCAGACAGTTCTGGCTTTTCTGCAACATTACTTTTTCCTTGAGGTATTAATAACTTTGTTGGTTGGGAAACCTGCCTTTGATCTTATCTGTGCTCCAGAAAGTTTGCTGAGAGAAAGAGTGATTATATAGGGATAGCTTAAGCTTATTTTCTCAGATGAAAAAGGATGTCTTGTCAGTGTATCTGATATCCCTTAATTGACAGAGGGTGAATGATCTTTCTGCTTAATGGCCCTGTAGTGATTTACACTAAGCCCCCATCCTATTATTACAGCAATGTGAAGGGACCTGGAAGGAGGTGTAAATTCAATGTGCTTATTTTAAATACGAAGGTGTAAAGGAAATTGGACATGGGAGTTGGTTCCTAAAGATTTATCGTGTCCAATTACTTGTTACATATCATCTGCAGAGGCTTGTGTGGATTCTTTGTGGCCTATGCTTGAGAAGATTTATGCACGGTAGAAAGAGGCTTGTGGGTGGTGGAAAATTCCCTTTCAGCCTGAGTTAGCTGTGCGTGTTCCTGGGCTGCTGCCTTGGGGAAGGTTTTAGAAGGAAATGATCCTATTAGCAGCAAAGCCTGCAGTGCTTGGACTGGTGAGCAGAGTGCCTCCCTCCTAAAGGAGGAGTGAGTTCGGCTTATGCTGATGTGTGCAGCCCGCTTTGGTGCTGCCTTGTATAAATCTATTTTTGTGCTTTTAATGCAATTGTGTGCAGCTGAGCTGTCAGCTTGGTTTCCTATGTGTGGCAGTAGCCCGAGGTGCCTCATCTCATCGCCACCAGAGCAGCTTTGAAAGGCCTGCAGCCTGTTTTGCTGTGCAGCAGGAGACTTTTCCCTTATGAAACAAGCTGCATTAAGCCTGCAGCCATGCAGCTGGTGGCAGCTGGCTGGTGTAAGCACAAAATGGTGCTCTTTGGGGCTTCCTGCTGTAAAATCATCATTTTTCCCTTCTAATCCAGGCAGGAGTGAAAGGGGAAAAAAGATGTGTATTTGCTTTGAGTCATAAAAAGCAACCATGCTGAGTAGAAATTCCAGACTGGTAAACCCAGGCCAGGCAATGTCTGGGAGAGCAACACTGAAAAAAGCTGTGGGCAGTTGTTTTAAAGCCCCCGCAGATGCTGGACTGCATGTTGAAGGAAGGTTGCTGAAGCTTTATGGGAGGTGTCAGAGGAGCAAGTGTGCTCCCTCATACAGTGTGTGTGCATGCCAGAGGAGCAGATGCTGATGGAACAGCATGCGTATGGCAGGCTGAAAGCATGAAGCATCTGCTATGGGTGTCTGTTTGAAGTTACAGAAAGGAGAAAAAAAACAGTGGGAAGGAAGTAATGAAAAAGTAATCCTGAAGGTTGCACCTGTGGAAATGCAGTACACACTCTTAACTGCCAGAAACACACTCACTTGCATGTGTACAAATAATTTCTGAGCAGTTTGTGGGTCAAAAAGAATATCTGCAAATGAGAGAGTAAACATGGATCATATGGCATCTGTACATGCTCTGGAAAGTAATTTAAAACTGAGAACCTAGCCAAGGCTCCCAATCATGCCTAAATAAATGGATCTCATCTAGGAAAAATGTATAGCTATGGTGAAAATGTACAAGGGGAGAAGAAAAAGCTCTTGTGGGACAACTGGCTCTCTCAACAACTGTTATGCACCTGCTGTGATTTAAGAAATAGGAACATTTTGTCTTGTACATCTTTTTTTTCCCTCTTGTCTACAGCCTTTCTGTTTTATTCAGTTATCTTTCCCAGAGAGGTCTTTGGATGGCACAGCACAGTATGATGTGTCATCTTTTTCTTGTCAGAAGGGTGGAAGAGGCTGTAGGAAATACAAAATGTCCTCCATAATTTTGAGGAACACAAAGAGGTAGTTGTTACCAATCATGAATGACCTGTGGTGACTGTGAAACATCAAGATTGCATGACCTGCTTCTTAGATGTTTCAGGAGTTGGGAAGGAGTTTGCTTATGGAAAAATTATCACTGTTCTGCTCTGTGTTTGGCATCTTTGCTCTTATGTTTTGAATAGGTCCCAGTAAGGTCTTAGAGCAAGAAAAATTTGAAGTCTGCCATACCACAAAGCTTCACTTCAGATCCACTTATTTTGGTCTCATTCTGCTTAAAGCATTTTGTAGAGTAAGAGTCGACTCTTCGCACTTACTCAGTTTCCTTAATTTCTTACTGTTCTTTGCAATGCTGTTGTATTTTTACTTGTGAAAAGGCGGTGGCAGGAAGACTCAGAAAATACTCTGGAGAGAACAGGACTCCAAATTGGACCTTCATCTGCATGCTGCTTTCATCTGCCAGAATCTGCTTTCCTTTCATTATCTTTTCAGTCTAGCTCTTTCCTGTAAACCCCATGTGGGTATGTATTTGTGGTTAAAATTACAGATTTAGAAATATGTGAGAGGAAAGGGATTAGGGATGGAGTTGCAGCAAGAAAGAAGCGCATGATGGAGGGGCTTCCACACTACCTTTCATAGTTCCATGCCTTTTGCTCCATCATGCATACTTTGTTTGACTGCTCTTAGGGCTTGGGTTCTTGGTCTTATGGTCAAGTGTAGTGTGTAGTGTAGGTGGGTTTTCCATTGGTGTCTTAGTTGCACACACTTGCTCTTCTCTGGTAGAACCAGGATAGGTTCTCATAGGCAAGACCTTTGCCCCATCAAGCGTTTCAGCACCACATAGCAAATATGGAAGCAAAGGTGTTATTTCCTCGCTTTCTGAGCAGTAGCAGTGTTGCTTTACTTCTCTTGACTACTACACAGCATAAACATAATTTCACTTTTCTAGAAGATGGTCAGTGGTAACAACAGTGTTTTAATCAGGTTTTAATCTCAGCATACTGTTTAAATACATCTGTGTGACAGGAAGGTACTGCAGTAAATTACTATTGGCTTTTGTGGGTTTAGAGTTGACTTAATAGATCACTTAATAGAAGTGCTTAATAGCACTTAATAGCACTTAGCAGAAGTGCCCTTCTGATGGGCAACAACTTAAGTGCATTACTACTATCTCCATGTAAGGGTCTGTCATAGGATTGCTTGCCAGTTAGAGAAAAATTACTTCATTAGATAGTGATACTTTCGTACTGTAATCCTCTTACTTACGGATTTGGGTCTTAAAATACAGCATAGGAGATTTGTCTTGTGCAGTCCTCTCCTGCTCCAAAGGAATATTTGCAGAAGTTTCATACCTCTGTTATTTTGAGGCCTCTTTTCTGCAGCTTCTAGCTGGAGCTGCTTCAGGTTTAAACACTTTGCATTGGAAAGTACGTAACTGGACTATAGATACACCAGAAGGGCAGTGTGAAGGCTTTCATGAAGAACTATAAGCTAGCAATGTAACATAGCTGTGAAGAAGCTACCATCTGATTCTGCATGCATCCAGATAAATACTTCCATTAGTGGCAAATAAATGCTACAAATATGGTGACTGAGGCTATGGAGAAGCACTGCCTTGGCCCCATTTCCAGTCCACCTCAGCTGTGACCAGAGGGAACTAGCAGAGATGTAGAGAGCTGCTTGGCATTTGAGCCAAGCAACCAGAACTTGTTTAGCCTAAGAAAGGAGAGGGGGGTATAATTGCTGTCTAAACCTTTACTGGAACAAATGAAGCAAGTGGCAGAAGCTCACATCCAGAAAAGGAGGGAAGCCAGAAGACAATGCAGTCACAAAAACAAACCAGTCTGAGCTGGCCAGAAGCCAGCTAAGTCTGGAAAATGGGAGGAGGTTTCCTACCCTGAGGCTGTGTTGTCATTTTGGTATATACAAAGGAAGCAAAATAATAACAGGCTGCTGTGCCACTGTGTTCAAGCAGCAGAGACCTTGACTTCATAGAATCATTTAGGTTGGAAAAGGCCTCTAAGGTCAAGTCCAGCTGTTAGCCTAACACTTGCCAGGTCATCATTAAACCATATCCATGAGTGCCACATCTACATGGCTTTTAAATACCTCCAAGGATGGTAACTCCACTACTTACCTGGGCAGTCTGTTCCCATGCCTGACAACCCTTTCAGTGAAGATTTTTTTCCTAGTATTCATTCTAAACCTCCCCTGGAACAACTTGAGGCTGTTTCCTCTTGTCCTGTCACTTGTTGCTTGGGAGAAGAGCCCAATACCTCACTACAACCTCCTCTCAGGTAGTTGTAGAGAGCAAGACCCAGTGAGCTGTGGCTGCAAGAGGACAGCAGAGCAGAGCTTTTATGTCAGTGGTGGATGATCCACTTGGGAGGAAAAGGATCAGCAGAGCCAAGTGGGGCCAATCTCACACAGCCATGTACATTCTGTTCAGCCTCATATGCCAAGGGATGAGTTATATATCTGGAGGTAGAGATATATAGACATAACTATCTATATCTATATCTATATCTATATCTATATCTATATATATATAAATGGAGAGATGTTTCCTGCCTCATCATCTTTCGTTCTTGTTAATCACATTTGGAGATGAAAAAACTGTCAAATTTTGAAAGGAGCCAGGAGCACAGAGTCAATTCCCTGACTTTGTTTCTTTAGGGAAAAGTTTGTGATTCTTGTGGAAAGGTTATGGTGCTTCCCCCTCTTCATGTTTGAGTTGGTATCTGACACAAACAGACGTGATTTGGTAGGAAATGAGAGGGAAAGTAAAGAGTCGCATGGGGTAACTTCTTAATTTAAAGAATCTGGGATCCCCAGTCTCTCCCTTCTTAATCCAAGGAAGAGGTTGGACAGTGTGCTAAAATTAGATTTCTGCTCCAAATCCAGATATCTCTAACTGGCCAGACTGACTTGACCGTCAGCATGGCACAGTAGATGCCGACATTATTGCTTGGAAGGGCCTCTACAAGGCATCACTGCTGCAGGCTCTGCTGATCCCACTCAAACAGGTATCTCCTCCAGAAACTGAATCATGAAGCTTCAATCCACCTCCCATTTCCTGTCCCTGAAGGGGACAATAAAGAGCACTTTCTGCAGAGTGAAACTGCCATTGTCAGACACGAAGAAGCTGTCATTGGGGTGACAGCATACTAAATAAGCTTTATTGATGACTGGGCCCTATAAACAAAACTTCAGCTGTGAGGCTAGGAGTACTGAAGGTATTTGTAACATATTTAGTAAAAGTGAAAAGTTCCTGAAGGAGACAGAGCAGGACTAAAATATTTATGGCTTTATTATCAGCAGATACCTTTAAAAGAGAATTGTATCCTCTGGGTTAGATCCTGCACTGTGAACTTAGCATATAGGCTTCCATTGCTTACAGCTAACACTGGATACACCAAACACCATCAAGAGCTTAATTTGATGCATTGTTTTAATTTTTTTCCTGACACAAACCATCAGAAGTGTATGTGTTTGCAATCAGTGCAGCAAACTAATGCTCCAGACTGCGAGTGATACTTTAATTCACCATCTGAAACTCTTATCATGCAGCTGAGGGCTTTCTTTGTAAAGTATTATTCTGAAACACACTGATTCTGCTATGCACTTTACTTGAGCTAAAGGCACAGAAAGATTTTACTGTCGTCTTTGGTCTACCTGAGAGGGCAGAGTCAGGGAACCCGGACTTCTGTGTGGTTACTTGAGTTTTGCTTTGTTTAACACCTGTTACTTGAGGTGAGTTCTTAAAATGTGCCTGGATCTTAGATTACACCATCTTCAACTTGAAGGATTTTACAACAGTTTAGGGAATTTGGCTGGAATAGTTCCTTTTACAGGCTGTAGAGCTGATACTGGCAGGTGCAATTAGGTTTCTGAAATGCTTTCTTTATAAGTGTCTCACTGTGATTACTTCTAATTTTGCTGACTGTTTCAAGAGTTAAAATGGTTATGCTGTTTCTGGAAATACCCTGCAGGAAAATTCATTACAGAGAGAGTAATCAGGCGTTGGAATGGCCTGCCCAGAGAGGTGGTGGATTCACCATCCCTGGAGATTTTTAAACACAGACTGGACGTGGTGCTGAGTGCCATGATCTGGTAAATGGACTAGAGTTGGACCAAGGGTTGGACTCGATGATCTCGGAGGTCTTTTCCAACCCAATCAATTCTATGATTCTATGAAAGTTAGTTAGGTTGTGTTGTGCCCTTGATGTGGAAAAAATCTTGGTGTGCTACACCAGTTGCTTGCAAGGGGTAAAGGACATAACACTCATTGAGAAGATGAAGTCACCCTGGTGTTTGAAATGTGCCCTTTGCTGTCCGTACAATAAAACCACTGGGAAAATGACAATTTTTAAGAATTCAAGCCACACAACTTTCGAAAAGTCCTCAAGCTTGGTGGCTAAATTCTTTATAGAGGATATGCCTTCACTAGCCTGCATGTGAAAAGGGCTTTTCCATCAATCACTCCTCACTGCAGCAGCCTACTGCAGCCTCAGGTGCTAGACCCACTGGAGACTAGAGGGGCGAGGATAATTTGGTGGAATTCCAGCATTTAGCATAAATAAGGACAAGTGAATGCTTCAGGGAAGCTTGGGAGGGAAGGGTAAAAGTGCTGAAATTCTACAGGGTGGCAGGTGGAGGAGAAGCAAGGGATTGACTGTACAAGGAGACTTACACTAAGGACTTGTGAAGGATGCTGAAACTGATGGGACTTGGTTTGTTTTTTTCTGGCCTATGTCTAAAAATTTGCATTCAGGAAGTGATGAGTCTGCAACAGCTGGTACAAAAGGCTGCAAAATGCCAATAGTAGGGTCTTCCCCCATGCCCTTGTTGCCCATGCTTCTTAGCATAGAAGTTATTCTACATTGTCACATGCTACTTTTTCACAGAATTAATGTCTCATTCATTGTACTGGAGAAATGGGGCTCCTGGCTTGAGCAAGTCCTGATAACAAGTGAAATGCCTGTGGTTCTGCTTTGTTAGCTCTCACAGAAAATAGAAGGTGCATACTGAGAGAAGGAAGAACTGCATGAAGAAAAAAATATGATCTATAAACTGCCAACAGTTGCCACAGAAGTTTTGCATGATGCTATTTATGTCACCAAACCCTGACGCTCACAAATCATGTCACTGGTTGCAGGTTCCTCATTCTTTAACCACAAACCTTCTTGTATGACTTGTATGAGCCCTGTTTGTTCACAGCTGCAACTGAAATCAGGCAAGGATGCAGTCTGAATAGGACATTTGAGTTTACGTACAGGTACCTCAGCTGACATTCCAGAATGTGTGGGGGTTTTTCTTTAGGCTTTCTGTGCAGCCAATCACAGGCATTTTGGGAAAGTAATTACTACCTGGAAAAAGGTAAGTTGGGGAGTTTCTCAGTCCTGCTCTGGGCCATGTCATATAAACAAGTCCTGAAGGACAAAACTAAGCAGAGAAAAGCTGCTCGGCCCTGAAGGAGGAGAACCAGGCATAATGCATAGATGTAAGGTGACAAGTTAGGGAGCCAGGACTACCAGGCACATTCCCCTGGAGGACAGGGTTGCTGGTATCAAAGTTGGCTATGAAATCAGACTGTCCAGAGCATATTGTGGTAGAAGTTATAGTGTGGATCAGGAGCGTTCCTGTGAAATTAAGCTTTGCCTGGCCATTCCTTTGACGCTGTGGTTCAAATGTCTTGTTCCTGGGGGACAGGAACCAGGCCCCTGAGATGAATGTGAGCACCTAACATGTCCTGCTAAACAGAAACCCCTCAAGTGTGGAGGTAGTTTCCCCAGTGCCCTTGGCTCTGCGGATTGGCTCCTAGGATCTCTCTTCATAAATTCATCCCTGTTTAGGCCACTCTAGTTTCAGTGCCACTAAACTTTTGACCTTGGCTTTGCAGCCTTGACACTCCGGTTTTGGGGAAAAGGGGGTTGGTATTGATACACAAATTGTCTCTCTGTTTCTTAAGAGCCAGTCACACTAGTTTGCTCTGGTGGAGAATATGCGAAGGGCATGCACAAGAGCCACAGTACACAATCTGGGATACAGGCATGGATAAGGGGACTGAACACTTCAGGAAAGTTCGGGAGGGAAAAATAATAGGACTGAAATCCAACAGGGTAGGAGACAGAGAAGCAAGGGATTGACCGTGCAAGAAGACTTGTAATTAAGAACCTATGAAGGGCACTGGGGCTGCCATTAATCTCAACCTGAATTCCAGGAAGAATTTATCTCTGTGAGTCTGTTAGGGTATGTGCATTAACTGCACAAGTCTTCATACACTGCACGAGTTTTCCTCACAAATGCTCGGGGCTGCTGCTGCTCCTCATGGGTAGAAAATCACAGAGACCTCTTGTGATGATGGGGAAAAAGGCTAATACTAGTGAATGAGGATCTAGGGAGCATCAGGGTGGGCAGCCTCCCTCTGTCCCTTGTGTGGCAAGAATTGCACAGCACACACCCTGGGAATCATTTTCAGACTTCTGAAGTAGTATCAGTCACTACCCATCAGCACAGCTTCACCATGTCACACCTGGTCAGCCTGGACATGCAGGAACAGCTGGCTCTGGAAACAAGGGGACAGCAGTGGGTATCATTTATCTTGTCTCTAAAACATCTCTTGATGTGGTCTCCCACAGGACTCTGCTGACGAAATGCTAGGGGGGGTGAGGGAATGGGAAGATGGATTAGAAGCTGGCCAAACTGCCAGACACTAATAATCAATGGCTCAATATCCAAGTGGCAAAGCATAGCAGAGTGTCCCAAGATCAGTACAAAGTGTCAGTATTATTCGATAGGTTAATCATTGATCTCGGATGATAAGCAAGAGCGTACCTTCAGCCATTTTGTTGATGGCATTAAATTGTGTGCTGGGCAGGACAAGGCTATGCTGGATAGTAGAGCACCATCAAGAAACCTGAAAGCTGGGCCAGCAGAAACCTCATGAAGCTCAACAAGAAGTGCAGGGTTCAGCACCTGAGCAGAACAATCCCAGGTGTCAGCACAGGCTGGGGACCAACCTGCTGGGGACCACACAGTATATAACTTACCCCCTCTATCCCTTTTATACACTCTATCTTCCTCAGCTGTATAGACGCTGTTCTTAAACTACCAAGGGTGTGGATGGCTACAGAAAAGATGGAATATTCTTGGAGCTGTAAGGACACGAGTTTTGGCAACCTCTGCCTAGATATAAAAAAGAGGCTCTAAAGCAAGGGTGGGTCAGTGCTGGAGCAGCTGCCAAGGGCAGCTAAGAAATTGCCATCCTTGGAGGTGTGTGAAACTCAATTGTACACAACCTTCTGGAGTGTGTGTGTTCATCTAACTCTATGGCCCTGTGTTGAACAGGGCTTGTAACAGTTGATCTCCAGAGATCCCTCAAACCCACATTGTTCTGTTACTATTGTCTAGGGAGGCAGTAAGCATAATTTTCTTCAACTTACTTTTATCTCTCTGTCCTTTGTCTCTTGAAAACAGAAGTTATATGGAGAAGGAGCCCATGGAACATGTAGCTGCATGAAGTGAACTATCCAGAAGGTGAAGTGCTTGCCAAATACCAGTCATTGTAAGTGGGCTAAAAAGGGACATTTAGTGATCCAATCACTGCTAGCTTTTTTTCTCCATCTGATTAACATTACTTTCTTCAACTCCTTGGCATGCAAGCAAGGCTCTTTGTAGAATTCCTCACATTCAAAACCCCCTTTTTGAGACACAAAGAAAGCAACATTTGCTTGGCTGTACTCTTGACCTCCTTACCTTGTTTTCCACCAGCACCTTCGTACCCAGGCAATGTGATCTCCTGCTCACACGCTCTTTTTCAAGTAACATGGACTGGGTGTGGCGTGCTGAGCAGAACACAAACAGCAATTTCACTTGTCAGGCAGCTCCTCTGGCTTGACAGCTCATGCCGTTGACACACTGGGAGGTTTTTAACCTGGAGCACTAATCCTCTGGGACCCAGTTTTAGGGGAGGACAGTATCTCTGGCACACCTGAATGGCATTGTGATGTGCCGTGCCTTTCAAAGATACACAGTAAGTTTGGTGGCTACTGTTTATTGCCTTGATTGAAGACTGACACCTACATAGAAACTAGGATGTTTAGTATATGGTAGGAAGGGAAACCACTGTTAGTAATCCTTTTAGAGCTGCAGAAGCCATAAGATATTTGTTTGAAGGTAATGAAATGTGCATGGAGAAAATCCTTGTAAATGGGTAATGATTAGCTTACATCATTATTACTTATTTGGCCTGTCGTAGGGGGCTTTTGGTCATTTTATGGGTTGGGCTGAGGGCCAAGGTCCAGCTTTGGAAACAAAGAGAGTATGTTTTGTTAATTAAGAAAAATTATGCTTGAGTTCTAGATTAAATCAAAATACCCTTAAACTGCCCTGCTGCAAATGCTTTTACGCAGATCTGGCAGCAAGTCAAGCATTGTCACCACCCCTGTGCCTAGTATTTGTTATTTAGGCATGTACTTTGGGATTTCTGGTGAAGATAGGGCAGTATTAATGCTGCTGTGCAAGCCCTGAGTGAAACTTCACCCAAACATGGGCAAACAAGTCCAAGAGAGACTTGTGAACCAGAATGACTGCAGTGATGGTAGGGACAAGTTATGTTAGGGATCTCTGTCCTAGGCTGGTTCATAGGTTGTACAGAGACTCTGTAGTCATCTTTTCTGACTTTCTACATCACACAGCCATTAAACTTTACTCCTGAATTGACTCTATTTTGACCATGGGTGTACGTTTAAGAAAGGGAAGGAGGAAGGAATCTGACGTGAATTTACAATGGTCCATTAATGGAGAAGTCATCACAGCTCTTGGTAAAAGGTCTTAGTTGTAGTTAACTTCACAGGTCCTTAGCTTCCATTATCATCACAGTTAAATATTTAATATTCATTTGTACTCTAAACTTCCTCAAATGTGGGATGCTTCAGTTTACTACAGCTAGGAAATTAGATGTGATGTCTATTCTGGCATAGGTGCTGGTGGAGGATTGTGCACCTTACCACACCAATCATTAGAGGTGGGAAGAACTGGGACTGACTTCTAGCAGTGGGGTTTATGTCCTAGTATTCTCATGTATGTCACCAGTAACCCTCATGGAATAAGGCTCTGTTCCTGGCATGCACTGCAGAAACACTCAGCTTTTCAACTTCTTTGACTTTGTATGTCAGCTCCATGATATGTGGGCTGAAGAGAAATGGAAAGGTATAAATGTAAAAAAAAAATTGCATTATTTTGTTTCTCAATCCCTGTTTCCAGAAATTTGCTTTAAAAATCAAATCAAGCTGACTGAGCCAGGAATTCAAGAGAGACACATTAGGATCTCTTTTATTCCCTTGTGGTGTAAATCTGACCCCTGGCATGATATCCAAAAGACATTTAATTTTGCAGCTGTGTAGCAGCAGTCTGTATCTTTCTGTAAATCACCTGCATCTATTCACACTTAATGGCACTATTGTTTGTTCTGTTTGACCTGACAAACCAGAGACTGAGGATTAGGTTTCCAGACACCGTGAGTCTTTTTTCTTAAGGACCAATTTGAATTTCAGGCTGAAGTGAGCCTGTTGACCGCCTAGTGAGATACAGCACACCTTGAAACTAATTAGCCTTAAATAAAGTTGTAAGTAATCAGTGACATCTGCCTGTATTACTTTACCTGGTTAGCTGGCATTGACTCTGTGGTACATGAAATCTGCTGACTTTTTTGAAGAATTGGGCTTGCTGCCTCACCTAGAAAAATACAGACTTTGAAAGACACCATCTAAACAATGTTTACAGAGGATCTGAGCCAAGCAGTCTGGAAAGAAGAGACTGCTATAAGAGATCAGAATGGTGTGTAGTCTGCTGATTACTGGTTTAACAAAACCAGAAAATAGGTGTGTGTATGTATGCAGGGAGAATTAAGGTAGACTGTACAGACTATGTATTGTGCACAGCTTGCTTGAAAGTAGTCTGGAAAAAGATTTATTCATGTGATAATCAGCAAATTAATAGCTTCAGCAGTCATTTGTGGCTATTCCATAATAGGACTTTATAAGGATGACCATTTAAAATGCACCTCCCTATAGCTCTTAAAAGTAAGTACTGTGTATTTCTGTGGCTGAGACACTACAAATTTTTTACTTATGTTGTTGCATGAACAGAAGAATGAACTTACATATTAGCTTCACACACATTTGAAAGCCATACCTGGTTCTGCATGGCCCTGCTAGCTGTTCAGAGTATGTTTCACTGGAAACCTTAACAGCTTTATGAGATCTCATTCTAAATATGTTAATGGAAGACACTCTTCTGGTTTTACTCATTCTAATCACTGCTGCATTCACTAAAAAGTACTTGAATCAGAATGGCTACAAACTCCCTACATTTATTTTTGTACTTTTTCCATGTACAAAAGGTTTGCTGGTATGCTAGTTAACACATTGCAATTGCAATTAACCCCAGAAGAGTTTTTCCCTGCTTGTCTTAATTTCTTTCCAGATAATTAGTGTTAACTGGGGAGATGTTGATTATTACACAGGCATTCACTTTCCAGTTTTCTTCTTTTGCTCCTGGACAGAGTGATCCACAAAATAATATATTCTATAATGGAGCCGATACTTACATTTTGCTTGTGCAGTTCTTTTGATAGACAGGATTGCATTCAGATATTTCATTAAAGGGGCTGATCTAATCTTTTGAAGTTTTACTATTGCCTTCCTTAAATCTGGATTAATCTTAAAAGTAATAATTCTTAGCTGAATAATGCCCAAGGAATCTGGATGGTGATTAAAGCAGCATAAAGGATTATCTTTGTTGTGACTGAGCCAATGTACATGCACATAACCTTATTTTTGGCTGTCAACTCCCTTAAGTGATCTTATTTTTCTTCAGTAATTTATGTATGAATCCAGTGGACGTAGGTTAAAAAAATAATCAATCAAACCAAGCATTTTACTTTTTCTTCTTTTACTTCTCTTCTTCAATCTTTCTGGTCCTGTGGCTGAATCCAGTATTTTTTTGCTCAAAATGCTCTGCACTCAGAATCTGGCTCATTTCTTTAAAGCTAAAAGACATTTGAAAAGACATTCCAGGTGTTTGAAAGAGTCTGTCGTGTTTCATCCCCACCATGGCAGTGCTGTTGTAGAAGCTTAAAAGTGCTTGCCATTTTTAGCCTCCTCTCCTTCCCCAGAAACTTCAGCATCTCACCTCCTACCTTCTCTTACCCTTTACTCATTCTTCCCCTCAGCTTCTTGCCTGCCTATGTGGAAAACATCACTTCTTGCAGCTGTCACACAAGGCTGCCCTTCCTGCCTGCCTGCTCCTTCACCTCCAAATCTCATCAATGTACTACTCTAATTCTACTGTAGGTCATCCTGGTCTGGTTTTAGTCTTACCCAATGTGTTTTGCAGCATTCTGACCGTTGCCTCCTGATTCCCTTTCTTACAGGTCCTAAGGCAGAAGGATACTGTCCCTTGGAACTTTCCTCTTCAATTCCCCTCTGAGCAATGTCAGCCCCAAACAGTTTCAGCTATTAGCTTCTTTCTCCCCACAGCTACAATAAGTCATGATGCATGGTCCTAATAGCCCTTGGTGGGTACCTAGCCTTGGCTAGCCCACTTGATCACAGCCGTCTGTATTGCTGTACTTCTTATTATTCAGAATCTTGCTTTCCTATGGTTTAGCCCTAATGTTCTGGTTTTGTCTAAATATTTTTATTCCTGCCTGCAGTGCATCTTCCAAACAAGATCTCATGTCTCATCATGCTCCTGTATCATTTTCCTGGTCTCAGCCATCTGTTTCCACATGACTGAGTTGGCTACTCTCTCTCTCTGGCCTCTTTTCTGATGGTGCCCATTTGCTAATTAGTTGTTCGAACCTCCTTTGTTTGTTACTCTCTTATTCCTCCTTCAGGTCATCTTACTGCCTCACCTCTTCTGTGTGAGCAAAAATCCCCTCAGACTCCTCCATAGCTTTTTTCAGCCCTGCTTGCCTGGCTTTTTGGCTTCTGAGGTCATGGCTTCTCCCTTGCTGAAGGCCAAATCTGTGATGAGTAATGTAGCCATGGTGCTGCTGCCCTCCCTGATGCCCAGCAACGGAGGCAGGTGGTCCTGCCTGTGTCCTGGTGGCTGAGTGTGGGGAGATGTACACAACCGGACCTACTGGCTTGGTGACACCATCCCAAAGCTGTCATCCCTGCTGACACTCACCATGTAACCTCAGTCTTCATCGTGGCTCAATATCCACCTCTCACTGCAGGAGAGTCTCAGTGCATGGGTTTTCATTTCTGGAGTAGTAAACATCCAGTTTGTCTTCTTGCCTGAGATGCTTGAAGCCAGGTCCTTCTCCAAGTCACCCAGTGACCATCCAGTGGTCTTTCCTGAGCCCACGTGTCCACAGCCCAGCCTGCTGAGTAGAAATGCTGAAGGTTCTGACTCAGAAATAGCGATGCCCTGATTTGGACAGACATGAAATCCCCCCCCTCAGCTGCACCCTGTAGAACAGGATGGCTGACCTCTCCACTGAAGCAGCCTGCTCTGCTATGATGACCCAAAATCAGCATTTAATCAAAATACGAAAAAACACTCTTCTTCCAATACTTGCCTCTTCCAAAAAGAAACAGGGAAAAAAAAACCCCCGTTATTTAGAAGGTGGAACCTTGCCTTGTCCTGTCTGCTCTTGGCTGACAAAGAACAGCAGATGTATTATTTTGCTGTGTTCTCTCCAGATTTTATTGTCCATGCTGCCTATGCGCTTTGTAGGTTTCTAGACTTCTAGGGCCAGGGATGTCATCAGGAAGTTTCTGGTGCTTGAGCTGATGACAGCAATGAGGCTCAAGATGATGGGTACCCTGTGAGGGACCCACACTAAACACTGAACCAGGAATCACTGGTAGCAGCAGCAGGAACTACCAGAGTATTCCTTGAGCTGGGTCATGAAGACAGTGATCAGTGGTTTCCAGGGGGAACAAAATACTGCACTGTTCTCCACCTGTAAGAATGTGATCTCTTTTCTGCCCTAACACTGTCAGGTCTTTACAATGTTTTTCCCATTTGACCCACATTTAATTTTGTTAGCATAATGTCTTGGAGGTTTTGTGAAAATGTGTCATAGGCTGACTCACAGTAAAGAAGTGATCAAAACAGGACAAGAAAATTTCTCGCAGGCAAAACAGTATTTCATGTGTGCATCTAAATGATCTTATTTGCCTTTCTCACGCTAGACTGCCACTGACAAAGAATTTTAACTTTGGGAAAGAAATTCATGCTTGAGGTCCAACTTTCCCTTTAGTGAATCCCAGGCAGCACTGCTGAGATAACCCTCACAACTCTATTAATAAGGGTAGTACCTGGGCCTGGTTTTTACAACTAGCGCAATGCCAGATGTCAGGAAAGTCCCTTGCCAGGGTGTGTGTCATCTCACTGAACTGCAGGACGCCCTGGTGTGACATGAGCATGGGTGACAGCACTTTCCACCTATGCAGGGTAAATGCTTGGGGCCATTAACTTTAAGCCTGGGCTAGGTGCTGCTGCACTTAACCATGTACAGGAGTCCAGATGAGTGCAAGTGGTGCTTTACTAAGCTATAGGTTAAACAGGGATTGCATACAGGTATAACTTCACCCAATTTCACCATGGATTTGCTTGCAGAACCCCCTTCCACTCAGTGGGCAAACTGACCCTGTGTATCCAGAGGTGGATGGAGATCAGCACTCAACCTGAGGACATCCTGCTTCAGCCACGTGCCTGACAAAAGCCCTGATGGCACCAGCAACAGAGAGAAACACAAGCCTTGATATTTCTTCAGGTATATGAATCAGCACAGTGGAAAATATTTGTGCATTATTCTGAAAATCCAAGCTGATGCTTACTGAATGAGAGTGAAAAATTCCCTGATTCTGTGCTAGGAAGTAGCAAAGCCACTGGGATTGGGCTGTCCTTTAGTTTGTTTTACTTAAGCATGAACAACACCACCTCATTATATTACAGTGTATAATGCAAACTAACCCATAAATTAGAAAAGCTAATACACTCTCATTCTATAAAGACTGATTGTTATCATAGTTAGGGAAGGGGATTTTCCTAGCAGTGCTTATCTCAGAAGATATTGGAAGGGAATCCGGTAGTACGCTTTAATTGGTTCCTTTTGCATCATAGGATGTGTTAATGATTTGTTGGACAATTATTAAGCTGTTTAATCTTTCCATCAGTCCATGAAGAATGTAGTTATGAATAACATCTTTTGTATACAATACACGTATCACTCTGAACATCCAAGATCCATCTCCCTCTTTGGGATGTTGCAAAGGAACATGAGAATCTCCAGAAACCATCTTAGCTCCTGCAATTCACAGCAACTGGATTAACATATTATATGTCTTGGGGAGGGGTGGGAGAAGACCTTCGTTATGCTGAACATCCATAGATTTTACCTAGGACCTTTGCAACTTTTTCATCACTGGCACTATCCTAGAGCTTTCTTACAAGACTACTTCTAGAAAAAGGCTTCCTTGAAAAAAAGAAAAAAATAAGATTTTTGCCGTTTCAATTGGGGCAGATTCATTAAACTGGCAAACACTGTAGTAGTAATAATCATACAGTGACCTTTTCTTTTGAAAACTGGAAAGCTTATAATAAATGAGTCAGTGATGAGGGAAGGAGAAAAGCACTTGAGCGTTGGCTGGAAGGACTGCATTAGGCACTCTGCTATGGGTTCTCTCTGTGCCAAAGTGTGAGGCATTTACATCATGCATTGGGTGGTGGTGGTGGTGCTGGTAATTCTATAGCTCTTGTTTGCAGAGCGCTCTAGCTGAGGCCCAAACTCACACTGAAGTCTCAGCATCTCTGTCCATTTGCTGCTCAACTGAAATAATCTGTGTATCTGAAAAATCATATTCTGAAATTTCATCCCTTAAATCCAGTGCCCTAAGTTAATGGCCACTCTGGACTTACCTCAACTTCCCAGCTGTTAAACGGTGAGGTATTATTCCTTTTCACTCATGCTCTTGCTGAAAATATAAATATGTGCATTATTTGTGAATATTCCAATGCTGTACCCTGAATTTTATAGAAAAGCACACAAGGAAACTTATAATTCTGCTACTGCAGCAAAGTATGACTAATATAAAATAAAAGGTATGAGGGACTGCATAGTGACCAGGGAGAACATTACAGTTTGGATGCCCATTAACTGAGTATCTTCTTTCCTACAGTTAAACCATGACAGGCATGCATCCTGTAGAGAAAATACTATGTCATTAATTAAAATCTTATCAGGTTAATGTACAAAGGAGATATTAAATAAGCATACACAGCCTTAATTATGCCATACCCTATTTTTTCTGTCTCTGGCTTTACACCTTTTGTAACGTTTACAGAAGCATGGTATCTGTATGTGCACTGATTATATCCTAAATAACTTACTCTGAAACAAAAAAAGATTTCCTCAAAAAATCATCAAAACAAAATGGAGTTTAATACTTCAAACTACCTTGGAATAGAAAAGTGTTATAGGAATTAAAAATGCCCTCCAAATAAGTAAATAATGTCATTTCGAAGTTACTTCATCTCCTCCTTTCCCCTTCAACCTTCAAGTAAAATCTACCCTGGGGAAAACCCTGTGGAACCTGGCCCTCAGGAAGAAGTTGAAAATTAGGCTATAGACTTAAAGGCAACCTCATGGCAACTCTGAAGTGTGTAACAATGACTCAGTGGAGTAAGTACCTGTAATTCTCCCCTTGGAAAGCAGATGGACTTCTACACATTGCTGGAGAGAGTGTGATGAGGCCACTCCTAAGGGGAAGCATACTTAACAGGAAAATAATACTGCCAACGGGGAGTGCCTCTAACAGCCTTCCACACAGGAGCTAATTTGGGGTGACAGGTTTGGGGTTTTTTTAAGATGATGAAGCCAGCAGAAGTTTTACCCCTGTTTTGGTGAGTACAAGAGGAGGTCCTTTATCCCCTGTGGTAGGCAACATTTCAATCCTATGCAGTAGCCACAGCTTTTCCTCTAATAAAAATTATATGTCAACTTCAGCTTTCAGATCCTTTATGGAATATTCATTCTGTTCTGTGGCTGTTGCAATCTGTTGCTTGTAGTTTATCCAGCAAGAAGCCATAAACCACATGACCATGGCATGGGGCACCTGTTCCACTGGAATTTCTTGGCAGGAGTCTCTTATCTCACATTTGCTGAGGGAGGCATAACACTGATAATTTCAATGAGAAGCATGAGCTTCTTAAGTATAGATTATTAATAATTTTACTTTGGTTTCTTTAACCCTGGTCCTTGCTGTTTCCTAGCCCTTCATTCTTTCCTGAAAATTCTTTGGGGTGGCAAGTCCATGCTTTTGTCCCTCCAAGATCTGCAGCTCAGTGAATTCTTAGTGATTTTGCAAAAGGCAGTTGTATTAAAGTGGCTTTGTTTCTCAGATAGGAAAACAACCAAAAAAAGGGCAGCCAGATGTACAAATGAACCATGTTCTGGAGTGAGAAGACTTGTGAAAGAACACGGCCCCCAAAATAGACATTGAGGAGAAGAGTGACGCAGGTGTGCTCAGAGGCAGGTGGCAGGCAATTCTGCTCATGAGAAGCAGGTAAAATATGGCACTCTGAATCAGGTTGAACAGCAGTGAGGTAACTTTGTTACTTGCAAGTAGACGTCTTGGAAAAAAATAGATGCTGTGTGCCAAGAGACTATTGATCACGTTGCTAAATAAAGTAGTAACCTTGCTTCACAGTAGGTTCTTCTAGAAGCACCTGCTAAGTGTTGATGAGGAAAGGATGCAGCCATTCCAGCACACCAGCACAGCATGGCACAACACAAACACAGCAGCAAATGAAGGGGCTGACAGGCCATGTTCAATGACACCACCTGAGTCAGTGCCTCCTGAGTCACCCATCAGAAGGGATGGCCAGAGCTGAAGGGCTGTCATGCAGCAATCCCAAGACACGTGGGGAAAAGCAGCGTGACAGGATGGATGTGCCTGCTGTTTCCTTCTGCAGGAAAGCAAGGAGGGCTGCTGGGGAGATCCCAGCCAAAGAGCCTAATGGCCAGGTGAGTGGGATGGGAGCAACCAGCAAAAATGCTGTTTATCAGGGTCACAGGAACCAGAAGATAACATTGTGGGGTGGCTCAAGCAGCAAGTCCACATTTTCATCATCTGTCCAAGATCCCATGTCTTGTCCTTGATACTGCAGAGTAGAACTGGCCACACTGTATCTGTCTATGCTATGAACCATCTTCTCAGGCGATTTTGGAAAAATGCCAACAGGATTCCATCCCATCTTAATTCGAACATGTCAAGAAAGAGAACAATGAAATAGTGACAGGATGCTGAAATCACTTTCTGGATAGAAATCTTGAGCCAGAGTATGGTTCAAGTGTTGTTGCAGTGAGCATTGCTCAAAGAGTCAACTGTTGGAAACATGAACAGTACAAAATGCGTAAGTGATGGAGCAACTTACTGCAAACATATCACTGTTCTGCAAAGCAACAATATTTCTACAGCCATCATTCACCTGCTTTTTTACTGATCTGAACATTCCTGGAGTCAGTCTTGCTACAGTCTGCAATCTATTATGCCAGATAAGGGGAGGGTTTCACAGAGGTGTTGAAGGGACTGGGATGGCTGGCATGACATTGTAGTCCAGGGTTATCCTTTATCCATCATGGACACCTTTGAGGATCTGAGAAACAAAGGTCCTGTGCCTTGCTGAGAGCTGGGGCCCTTTGGTCATGCTTACTTCAACATGAATACAAATGCTTACTTAAAACTGACTGTGCCGTGTATGATACAAACTATATATATCTAAAGTTAATATCATACTATTTAGAAAATCAATACTTTCATAGTATAAAGACTATTTGGTACAATAGTTAATGAATGAGATTTTCCTGACGTGGGCTTAGCAGGCCACCATTTCGGGGCTGGAGGCCTACCAGGAGAGAGGCTAAGCCAAAAATACCCTCCACTGTCCAGCTGCAGTCCAAAAAGCAGCTGGATGGGGGTACCTTCCCAAGGGACTGACAGGCTCTCTGCCCCTCTGAGCAGTTTGTTTACAGCTGTGTCTAAAATAAACGTTGCCTATTTTTTTTTCGCTCCTGTTATTCCTGCGGAGCGAGTTGGATTCCTCTCTGACTCACGCATGATTAACTAACTTCCAGCTGCATTATCTTTTATTGTTGCTGCCGATACACAAGCCAGCGCTCAGCACGAGTCGCGGATCCCAAGCTGCGCTGGCGAAGCTGCCACTTACAGAAAAAGATTTTTTCTGAGAGCTGTGGGGTTTGAGTTTTTCTTTTCCCCACTTATTTATTTATTTAATAGACAGCACGTGCTTGCTTTCTCAGGGAAATAAAAACAAACCGCAACCGACCACGCACCGCGGCCCAGCCCGCGAGGTGCTGCGGGCGCACCGGCCGGGCCCGCCAGCCGGGGAGGCGCCCAGGGGGTCCCGGCGCACGGCGGGAGGGGAGGGAGGGTCGGGCAGTGCCGGCGAGGGCGCGGGCAGTGCCAGGCACCAGGAGAGGGGAAGGGAGAGGCTGAGCCCCGCGGGGCCCGCACGGCGGGACCCCCCCGGCCCCGGGGGTGCCGCCGCCGGACCCACCGCCGGGCCGGGCGCACGTGCGGGCGCGGCGCCGCGCGGGCACGTGCAGGACGGGCACGTGCGGCACCGGCGGCCGCCGGGCGGGCCCGCAGGGAGCGGGGAAGGGCGGGAAGCGGCGCTCCGACAGCCTCGGGGCAGGCCCGGCGCACGGCCGGGCGGGGGCGGCTTCAGCCGGTCGTTCGCCCCTTACATAAGCCGAGAGCCGGTCCGTCCCCCATCCCCTTCGCCGTTCCCCTTTCCCCCCTCCGGGAGCCGCCCCCCTGCTGCAGCGATGTGACACGCCCCCTCTCCATCCCTCCCTTCCTCCCTTCCGTCGCCGTCCCCTCCCAGGAAGGAGCCGGAGTCGGCAGCGCCGCGGGCCCAGCATGGAGTAGGGCGGCCCGGGGCCGGCGGCGCCGCGCGGGCATGGAGCTGGGCCCGGGGCCCTGCGCGCTGCCCCCCGCCGCCCTGGCCCCGGCGGCGGGGGGACCCTGCGCCGAGATGCTGCAGGTGGCGGAGGAGGCCTTCCGCGGCGGCAACTTCGAGCTGGCGGCCGAGATCTACGGCTCGGAGCTGGCGGGGCTGCCGCAGCCTGAGCGGGGCCTGTGCCTCCGCCGCGCCGACGCTCTGGCCAGGGCCGGTCGCATGGCCGAGGCGCTGGACGCCTACGGTGCGGCGGCGCGGCTGGCGCGTCTGCGGCCAGAGGAGCTCCGGGAGCTGGCGGAGAGCGTCGCCCTGAGCATCCGCGACAAGGAGCTGCGCCTCCCGCCCTGGACGAGCGGCGCGGGCGGTGGCGGGGCAGAGGGCGAGGGGCTGTGCGACCCGGCGTGCTGCCGCCCGCCCGAGCTGTTCGCCTGCCCGCTGTGCCGGCGGCTGCTGTGCGAGCCGGTGACCCTGCACTGCGGGCACACCCACTGTCGCCGCTGCGCCGAGCCCGGAGACTGCGGCCGCTGCCACCGCCCGCGCCGCCCCGCCGAGCCGACCCCCGCCGCCGCCGCGCCAGCGCCGCCCGCCGCCCCGCCGCGGGTCAACGTGGTGCTGGGCAACCTGCTGCACAAATGGTTCGGCAACGAGAGCCGGGCGCGGCGGCTCCGCGCAGAGGGCGACGCGCTGCGGGAGCGCCAGGAGCTGCCGGCCGCCCTGGAGAAGTACAACCAGGCCCTGGAGATGGGTGAGTGGCGCCGGCGGGGAGGAGGAGGAAGGGGGCGAGGCGGGGGCGCAGCGCTGCCTGCCGACTTCAGGCTGACCTCGGCCCCCGCAGCCGTGCGGAGAGGGAGGGGGTTTGCGGCGAGTGGTGGGAGAGAGGGCACCTGGTGGAGGGGAGGTTACGAGCAGGAATCCTGCCAGCGGGTCTCCTCACGCCCGCCTCCTCCCACTGAATGGCTATTTTTGTTCCACTGGTATTTCTGTCCTTGCTCTCAAGGTGCCTAGCGTTTAGCTGCTCGCAGCCGATGACTCATTATGCAGTATTTCTAGAAAACCCGCTTTCCTATTTATGGGGAATCCATAATTCAGTGCAGGATACGCAGTAGTGGTCGTTTTGAGCCCCACCGCGCCTTCGTGGAAGAAATGAGTGTGCGGATCGGATTCATTCAGCTACGTGCAGCTGCAATTTCAAGCAAGACATAGTCTTTAAAAACATCTCATGAGATACCAGTAGGCGTAAAGGCTCGGAAAATTTCTTTATCTTACACTGCGCAAAATACTGAATATAAATCTGCGCCTTGCCTCGGGGAGATGGTCCGCCCATGTTACGAGCGTAGCCTCTTTGTTGGCACGCAGGATTTCTGCGTGCAGTGCTCTCTGAAGAGCCAGGCTTTAAATAAAAATGGCACCGTCTGCTTTCCTCCTCTGCCAAACCGATGGCAGCCTTAGTTTATCAAAACTGGGTTGTTTTCAGGCTCTGCGCCGAGTAGTAGGTGGATCCTGTTCGCTCGGTTGTAGCCTTGTAGTAGTGGCTGTGTGCGTGCGGCTTGTTTGCCCTGCCGGCGCAGGGGGAGGTACAACACCGGGAATATCTGAAACGCCTGGAGAGAGGCGTGGAGCTGGGGAGGGCCGGGATCTCGGCAAATCCCCGGGATCTGCCGCTCCTCCGGTCTGAGCGTAATGGATGTCCGGTTTAATTGAGGAAGGGGGGAGAAAGCCTCCGTCGTGTTAACAGAGACTAAATCCTGCGGGGAAATCTTTTCGAAAGACAAGTGTAGGGAAAACTCTGCCTCTCCTCTGTGAATGAGTTCTCTCCCTGCATTGAGTGCAATCGCTTTCCTTGTTCGTAGTTGTTACATAAACGGCTCTGATTTTATTTATTTATTTTCGCAGTGGAGAGAAACACGCTGTTATGTTAGTCCTTGATTCACTTTCATTTTTTGCCACGGTTGCATGATAGGCTTTGGAGATAGAAAAGTTTGGGATGGGATAGCATAGCATGCTGTCACCTCACAGCTGCTGCTAGCTGCAGAAACCATTACTTCTGCTATGTTTTTCCACTTTTCCAACTAGATATGCAAGTTTTTCAGTCCTAGCCGAGAGTATCTGTAAAACTATTATGTGGTTTAGCTGAAGTAATAATCTATTAAAGTAGGACAGGATGGAGAACCCAAGAAGGAAGGTTAAGCAGGCAGAGAGGTTTAATGTAGGTCACTGGTGGATACAGCGAGTTTTCAGGAGTGGAGCCTCCTAATATTTTGGGTTCAAGGTCCTACTGCTGGGGAAAATAGCATCTCATGAATGAAATTAGTGTTTGAAGTGGTTTTTAGAGAACTAGTTCTCACTGTTGCCTATGCTTCTTGCAGTGTCTGCATGGGGTTGAAAGGAGGGGGAGGACTGTAGTGTGCTGCAGGCACTCTCACACAGCACATGTCCTTCCCCTTCCTGTCTCTGGAACACAATCTCCCACTATGGCTGCTGTGTGGAAGCGTCTCAAGATAACGCCTTTGCAGCATCCTGATTTCTGTCTTCTGATTTCCCAAGCATTCTGGGAATCTGTTCAGAAAGTCCTCACTCTGTCAGTGACACTAAAATTGCTTAATAAGACTTCTTTAAAATAAAATAATAGCAGGTATCTTGCTAGCTTATGACATCCAAAGCCCGTAAGCTTACATGTTGTAACTTTCAGGTAGTGGATCCAAATTTCTACTGCTGAAGGGCAGCCCACCTGCCAGCCCTTCACCTTTTTTGATGTTCTGTGTGTTCTGATGCTATTTCTCGCGGGTTGAACTGCTGCACGAGCCACGTGTTCTGAAATTCTTGTCAGGTACTGATTTTTGGCATGCTGGAGTTGCTGCCTTGTTTTCCAATCATGTATCAGGGTAAATAAGAAGGAAGAAAAAACCAAACAAGCCACGACTTTTTTCTAACTGTTCAGTAGCTAAGTGTTAGCATATGGGCGACTTGAAATGCGCGGAACAGCCCCAGTGATCACACCATGTGCCTGAGAGCATTGTCCAACTGCGTCTTGAATCTGTTAGGCTTGGGGCCATGACAGCTTCCTTGGGGAGCCTATTCCTGTGCCTGACCACCCTCTGGGTGAAGAATCTTTTCCTAATATCCAACCTAAACCTCCCCTGTTAAAGCTTCATGCCAGTCCCTCTGGTCCTGTCACTGGTCACCACAAAGAAGAGATAGGTGCTTGTCTCTCTGCTTCTCCTCATAGGGAAGCTGTAGACCACAATGAGCTTTCCCCTCAGTCTTGTCTTCTCCAGGGAGACCAAACTTCTAACGTGTGAGAAAATAACTGCTTTTTACAACCTCCAAATGCTTATGTACTACTATTGAGTGTCAAGGACCTGGTATCCTTAAAATTCCTCTTTAGAGACTGAAGGCATATGAGCACATTGATTATACAATTGCAGCATAAAGTTAGGTAAAACTCGAGGTTTCTTGGCAGGACATGCAGTTCAGTGGGATTTTTTACTCTGCAACAACTGACCTTGTGTGATGCAATATTAATGCAAGTTTTTCAGTTACCTGTGACTTCTCTCCTTCTGACTGTGACCTGCTGTCTTGTAATTTGCATTTTAGTTCCTGATCTGACCGTGTCCTTCTGTCTTCCAATTTGCATGTTAGATCTCCATGTACTTCAATTCTAAATTACAAAAGACTCCTGTCATGCTGGCAGTACAGTACACTTATTTCTGGTGTGATCTGGAGTATCTGCTCCTAATTTCAGGTCCTGGAAGAGGTCTGCATGCCTTCAAGTTGTCAACTTTTTCCAGTTGAACCTAGTTAATGTTACAACAGGATACTCTTTAACAAGTTTGTTCCTCTTTTGTCCTTAACTATCAGATCTACAACATCACTGCTGCTCCCATGTTCTCTCTGATAGTCTGCTATGAATTCAGGTGTGGTTGTGTGGGGTTTTAGGTTCCTAGGAAAATCAGCTTTGCTGTTTGATCCTTGGCCCCATGAGCTGCCCACAGCTTGGTGATCTCTGCTGTTTTTCACAGAGTTGCTGGCTTTTCTTTTGCTGCCATAGACGTTGGAATAGATCCCTCATTATTGCAAGGTATCTAATTACTACCGCTTCAAAGCAAGCACATGTCAGGCTGCTTGAAAGAAAGCGTTCGTTTCCAGCTGGATCACTTTTTGTGCCAAGCTTTATGCTGTTCAGCCATCATAATATCAAGTATTGTCCAAATGTTGTTGTCGTGGCTGTTACCCCAGCTTTCTGAATTTCATCTGTGAGAGATAGGCTTCCTCTCAGACATCCCTTCTTTTCTAACTTGTCTTTTGATTATATGAACTCTTAGGTCAATTAAACAGAGATATGTATGTTTGCAGAATTGGTTTGGGTGGGGTTTTTTGTTTGTGGTTGGGGTCTTTTTGTGCAGTAGGTGCTTTCTGCACCCTTTTTTCTCTCTTGTCTGCTGGAGGGCCTGTGTCTGGGAGGAGCAAAGTTGTTTCTGTGTATCCAGGCGTACAGATACTTCAAGCTTTGTGCCTGAAACAAATTTAGATTTCAGTGACAAATTATTGTATTTTGAGGATGTGTTTTTTGGAGTGTGTTTTAGTTCTGTGTTCTTTCTGCAGAGTAGTTTGCAGTTACAGAAGTAACAAGTGGCTGTTGCCTCATAGGGAAGTTTGTGATTAGATCTTTTCCCAAGTACAGCTCTAAAGGAGGCCAATCTCTGCTCAGGATGAGGGTGCGCTTCTAAGGCAACGCAAGTGCAGAGTGTAAGAGGGTTGGAGGGGTAGTGGCTCATGGCTTCAGCCAGCATTTTTCTGTGCCCTTTGTTCTGAAAAAGCTGTTGTCATCCTGTACCTTTCCTGAAATAAGACTGAAGATGTCTGCTTGGAGATATAAAGCCCATTGGCGCAGTCCTGCTGCAGCTGTTTTGTAGCAGTGCTGGTTCCTGGGCTGTGTCGGGCAGTTGCCTGTCTTGGTGATGTTTCAAGCCTGCTCAAAGGGCTGGGCTCTGCTGGGAAGGGCTGTGCCCCTGCTGTGTCCACCTGACCCTAATCCCAAACCAGCGTCTTTGGGTGGGAAGGGATGACTGTGGCCTGGCTCCTGTGGTGTGATGAAGTAGCTGCTTGTTTGCCTGCTCTGTGCAGTGCAGTTGTGGCTGGCTCCCAACAGTGTGGCACACGTCGTATCTGGACACTGGCGTTTCAGGACAGCCTGTTTCTGCATTGAGACATGTTGGCTCTGATGTGTAATTACCCACTGCTGCAAAGTTTATGAAGCCTGAGAAGGTTGCTGTATCCGGAGAGCAGTGAGAGCTCAGCAAACCCTCGATGTAGTTGTGTTTACTTCTGGTATGATGGGCTCTTTCTGAGCAAAATTAGATTTTTCCTGGGAGAGTGAATAGTTGTTGCATGTAGCTGTTCAGATTGCCCAGCATTTTAATTCCACCCATTCGAAGGATTTCAGAATGAATATGTAGGAGATAAAGCTCAGCTGTATCAGAGTTTTAAAAATACAGTGAAGGATATATATGTGAAGGAAGCCTTTTCTTCTTAAGTCCTCTATGTGGATATCTGTTTCCAGAGGATAAAGGATGGTGCAGGAAAGGCCAAGGAGAGAAGGCGAGTTTGTACCAAGCCTGTAGTGTCAGAGGTGGTGTGCTGCGAGGCAAGTAAGAGAGATGCTGCTGCCTGGGCACTGGAGATCTCTAGCCTGGGCACGTTTCTAGTCTCTTAGTATGGTGAGCTGCACACTGACCCTCTCTCTAACCCACGGGGTGGTGTTTGAGGTGTTTCTAGAAACAAAATATAGGAACTTTCCTGAGCTTTGGCGGAAAAAGGAGAATCTGCCTTTCTTGGCCAGACTTTGGAGAAACCTTTCCCTTTTAATCCCAGTGGATGTTCATCATAAATTGGTCTGATCCAAAAGAAAGCTTAATGTAGGCACACAGCACTAATTTATTTTGTTGTCAAGGAATTAATGGAAATTTTTGTGATGCCTTCCAAATTCCCCCTTTGTAAGAATTGAATGAAGGGGATGGGGCAGGCCAGGAGGCAGTAGAAAAGAGGTATAAAGGGAGCTGTAGGCCTTCAGTGCAGGTGTATTCAAGGGCAATGGCTGTACATTTTCCTGCTAAGTAAATGCCAGGTTGTGGAGTTGTGCTGCTTCTTTGAGAGCATGGATAGGTAAACTTCCAGCCAAGCATTCTTAGATTTGCACTGAGTACTTAAAGCCATGGGTGAGATAGGTATGGGCAAGTGTTTTGCCATGCCCCCAAAATTACTTGTTCAGTCTTTTCAAGCATATTTCTGAGTTGTATCAGATAAGGGGGGAAAGGATGATCAGAATTTCTTGGTGGGCTAGTGGAGCAGCCTCCTGGTGACTTCCTGCTGCAGCCTTGAGAGGCAATGGATTTCTGTGTAATCATGGGTCAAGGTCAAAAGCAGCAAAAAAGTGTGTCCCTGTCTGTAAAGAAAAGCTGCTGAACTCTATAGAGTTGTGCATAAAGTTTTATGGAGGTGACTGATGTCATATCTGCTGTATTCTAATGTCTTGGACTCATTAATGATGTGCTTACACACCAAAGTTGCGTTGTGGAAAGAAAGCTGTTTCCATATGTACCTATATTTGAGTTATGTGTATTTAGTACACTTCAATGGTCTCTTCCTTTGTACACCTTTTCTAGAAGGTTGCTATTAAAAGATAAGGTCACTCGTCTTATTCTGATTGGTAAAAAAGAGATTGACTGAATCTTCCTTCCTCACAGGGTCTTGGGTACGTTTTCTAGTTTGCAGTAGTAAAGAAGTCAGTCTTTGATGTTGCACCAGCCATTTAACAAAAACCACAAAAAAGCCATGGTAGACAGCTGTCACGACTTCTGCAACAGCAAATGGTTCAGTCATTTTAATAATTTATCAGAAGAATATTTAATTTTGTAGCTCCTAAAGGAAGGTGACTTTAAGAGAAGAATGAGAGGTAGTGTGTCTGAAATTACCTGCTACAAAAAATAGTAGATGCTTACTGCTTAGAGGATTTGTGCTAAAAAAGGAACTTTCCAATCCCTTTGTAAAATCATGTCTTGGAATCCAGTTAAAGTGTGTCTCCAAAACCTCTTACTTCTGTTTTACATGGACAGAAAAATGTGTAAAAGTAGGAGTCAAGGTTACCTATAGACTGTTGCAGTAATTGCAGTGTTATTTTTAAACTTAAAATATTTTCCAGAGTTCTGCCCCTTAGCCACCCCTCCTCTTTTACTTGAAGTAGTGCTTGAAAAACACTAATAGTAAATACTTCATATGTGACACAATTGGAAACGTGTCAAGTCATTTGGAGCAGAAGCTCATGTTACTCTTGGCTTGTACAGAGCTTGCGGTTGAGTGCTCAGATCCTGTAGTTGGATCTCTGGAAGCTTTTGGCTGGTTGCATGGGTTCTGCTGAAGACAGGGACACTACAGTGCTGCAAGACCAGAGCCAAGGTGGTTGGGAGCCTTATCTGACACTGGTGAAGGGAAGGAGACATCATAAGTAGACAATGACAGTAGACAGTCATTGGCTGTGCTGTTGTTTTGTTTTTTTTTTTTTTTTTTAAGCAATTACATTGCTCATGTAACTTACCCTACCTTAAGTGGTACATAACTAGATTTTCCTCTCATCATATATGTAACCCAGATGTACTTTCCTATTAATAGTTGAACTACTTCAGCAGTCCTAGAGAATGAACTATACATACTTATCAGAAAGTCTGAAGAATTTTTGAAGTCTCTTCAAACAGCATATTTTTTTTCTTTGATAAAGTACAACAGAATGTCGTTTGCTTTTGAAAGAAGACATTTATAGAACTGACTTGTGCTTCCTTATCTTAAAATTAGTATTGCAGTGCTCTTTCTTTTCTACAATTGTATTAAATCACCAGCTCTATTTGAGGACAGAAGCAGTGACGTAGTCACTGAGAAACAAGAAGGTCCTTTTTTTTGCAAAAGTCAGAAATTCTGAAACAAGCTGTAAGTGGAAAGAGCAAAGGTTATAAAGACCTGAAGAGTAACTGGTAGAAATGGTTGCTTATATACTAATGGTGTCAAAAAAGGCAACTAGGTTGTCACTGATAATTTTATGATAGAATATCTGGCTGTAAATTGATCTTGGAAGACTTACTTGGCTGGTCCTACCTGTGTGAAAGCACACTGTGTATTTGGAGTCTCCTTGCAGTCACAGGTTCATGTGCACCTAGCATAGCTCCCTGTTTCTATGGGAAGATCAGAGCTTTTTCGTGGGTACTTTGGACATCTGGCAAGGGTTTGACCTCTTAGAATGTTTTGTTTTGGTTTTGAATCTCACTCTTCAGTCCATAGGTATTTTGACTGGAGCAGTCTCTATACCTGCTGTTTGAGACAGGAGTTCCATTCTGACTGAGGCTTTTGTAGGAAACCTTTCCCAGCCTTGAACTAAATGCTGGGTGAACTAGTAAGCATTGAAAATGAGTCACATTTGTGTACTTACTGGTTTTATTATGCTGGTGCCAAGTGGCCACAGATGGACTTGGGGTACATCACGTGAAACTGTGCCCAAGTGTCCAAAGGGTAGAGTGGGAACTGGAAATACAGGGAGGAGGTGTTATTTCATGCTATCTTATCTTGAAAGAGTAGCATGCATCCAGCAGAGTGTTGAAACATTAAAACTTGGATAGGAGGGAGCAATGGTGTGATATATTACGCTCTGGGACATTTCCTGAATTCTGGACTTTTGCTACTGCTACTGCAGTTCATCCCTTAATGGATTTGGGAAGAACATTATTGGCTTTGCAGTTGAGGAAATGCAAACTAAACTGTAGGTTAATGTAGTAGGTCTGGCATGCTTCTGCCTCATGAGGCTAAAGCTGCAGCACAAAAGCAAGAGTGCAAAGTTAGTGGCATCCTTTGTGTAGCAGCTCTTCTGGGTAGCATGTAATTTCCCTGTTTCTCCTGAGTAATGGTGGGAAAAGTCATTAGCTGTGCTTTAGTGGTGATCACAGTCCAGCTTTAAATAACAGTATGGATCTTTGTAGCTGAGGACTTACTGAGCCAGAAATAAAACTGCTGGGAATCTTAAAACATTTTATTCAGCACACAGAAAGATCTCTGTTCCTTACCCTGGGCTTTTGGACTGCAAAATAATGGAGGCCAGGAGAGAACTTAGTTCAATCTTAAAATTATATCTTCCTAAAAGTAATCTATTGCCTGTGTCTTTTCTTTGAGTCAGAGCGATAATACAAGGGAATTTCTTTGTCTCCTATGCCCCAGACCAGCAAGCACAACTGAGGCTAAGCATGCTGCGGGGCAAAGCAGCAAGTGGGTGGATGTCCTCTTACCTTTAGGTGGAAAGGCAAGAGAGAGCACTGCCACTTCAGTTCTGCTAGTGAAGTGGTGACTGCAGTTTGTTCACTCCAGTTCAAAAAAAGACTTCCTCTCCTTTTTTATTTTGGTGTGTTGAGTGCTTAGGTTGGGTGTTGAGGTGAAATCCCAGTCAGGCATAGACCAGCTCTGTAGCTGCGTACTGAAGCTCTCTTGTGGTGTCTGAATTAGCTTTCCCATGGAGGTGACAGGAGACAAAACTTTGGCTTGGGGTGTTTTTTTTAAATTTGTAATGGGTGCTTCTGAAGGAGGAAAGACTTGACGAAGTATTCTTCATATCTGTATGAAGGTAAAAGAAATTAAAATATTTAAGTAGAGCTTGATGTGAGGTACATCACCTCTTCTGATCTGTTTTATTACACTGGGATTGGACAGTGTGAGTGTGGATGAGGAAGGAGGCCTTTGCATGCACAAACCCATTGCTGTCTGGTGGTGCAGGCTCCTGAAGGGGATGGTGGTGCCCTGCTCTCCTTGTCCTCACTGCAGCCTATTTTGAGAGCTCCTAAGGTCACACACTGCTGTCTATTAGTGTTGGTCACCCAGTGGAAATGGGTGTTGTGTGTGCCTCCGTAGTACTGTCTGCAAGTGCCTGCTTTGTAGTTGCAGTACTTGGTTGCAGACTGGACTTAGAGAGGAAAAGGCATCTTTTGTTGCATCCTCTGTGTAGTAAAAGCTTTTGCACATTTCCTCTTGGGTCTTTGGTTACTTCACTTCCTGAAGGCTGCAATGATATAAATCCAAGGAGGAAAAGCCCTGATATTCAGAAAATACATAGGCTTTTCTTAAATCCAGTTTCTAATTCAGTTAAGGTGGACTAATAATTGAGAAAACATGGCATGCTTGTTGCAAGTATGTGGTCTTGTTCACTGTCCCCCTTAATCAGGTTTGGGAAGCTGACCCTGGTTTTGATCTTTGCTGTGAAATGAAGATTTATTTGAATGCCCTGAAAGACTTCACTGGTTCTGTTAATAAATCGATCAAATGCACACCTTTTTCTGTGCCACCCTCACCTTTTACCAAACAACCCCATGCATCCATTTTTTGTATGTGGACTTGTCATACTTCATGAAGTTTGGCAGAGAACAACTAGTTTGCTGTTCAGTTAATGACTAAACCTTGCTAGTTTCTCACTGAAATGAAAATATATGTTTCATATTATTTTTCAAGGTTATGAAGAGGCTTTTGATACAGAATTGTTTCAAGCTAAATGCATAAGAGAGCAAGCCAAATTTCTTTCTCGCTCCAGGGCAGAAGTTTCTTTAAAACATGTGAAGAATTTCCCCTGAAGTCCTATGCAGGAGGCTGATCCTTACAAGCAAGACTGAAAGGTGTTTGTGATGACACTGTTTCTTCTGTTCATGCCTTCAGGAGATATGCTTAGGATTGAAATAGGCTTGAACAAGATGTGATTTTCTAGGAAGAAATGTCAGATAAGGAAGATTAGGGAGTTCTAGTAACTAAGCTTGTTCATTCTGTCCTGAGTTCCTGGAATAAATCTCTGCAGTAGTTTTAGTAAAACTTTTATCATCATCTATGTTTGGTTGGGCAAAGTTCTCTTAATTGATGTAATTACCTTCCTGGCAATTAGATTTTTGGGGAGACCTGTTCTGCCAGCCTCCCAGACTCAACAGCATAGTTTTTTTAAAAACTGGAATATTTGGGCATATCTGTAAAAGTAATTTTGGATGTTAGCTTCTGCAATAAGTAAAAACACAATGCAACAAACATCTGCAGATGAGCACAGAGGTGGTGTGAGCGGAAAGTTAATGATTTTGGAGAAATCGAAGCTGACAGCCATACTTAGGGTAGGCAGTATTTGGCAGTGCAAAGGACAATTCTGGAGGCAAAGACCCACTCAGCTCCCTCGGCTCTGGGCCCTGCATGGGCCACTTTTGTCTGGTGCAGTGGGATTACGGCTGGGAGATGCGTGGGAAGGCTCCCAGGACCTGCGGCTCAGAGGAAGTCTCTGTGTCCCAGCTGCCCGGAGCCACAGATCCTGGGAGCTCAGCAGTGCATCCCTGATGCTGACAAGGACATAAATTTTGCTGTGCAGCTGCAGACTCCCAGGAGGAGTTTGAGTCAGGAAATGCCATCTGCTGGTATTTTGGAAACAGTAACATTTTCTACGCTTTTCTTTTTTAATTTGGCCTGAAATAATAAATTGTTTCAGAAAAGAAATCTTCCCCCCCACCCTTTACCTCCAGAAGAAAGAATGGGTGCATTATTTTAGAACAAACTTGGCTATTGTGCACTTTTTTGGTTTGGGTTTATTTTTTTTGTTGGTGGTGGTGTTTTGTTTTTTTTAACCAGATAAACTTGGCAGTTATTATAGTATAGAATTGTAGAATGTTAAGTTTTGGAAGGGACCTTAAAGATCATTCAGTCCCAATTCCCTCTGCTGTGGATCAGGCTACCTCCCACTAGACCAGAAGGTTGTTCAAGGCGTTGTTCAGCCTGGCCCTGAATATTGGCATACTTGTATACTGGCATCTAGTAGTGTTCACAGACTATATGTCGTTAAGCCCTCTCCATCCACCTTCTGCAACTAATTATAATCACCACAGTCCTTGCTGTGGCATGGAGCAACTCAATATCATGGTGCTTATAGGAACCCTGTAGTTATTTAGACTGTAGCTGGATATTCACTTTTTCATCCCACTTCCACTTGCACCCTAAGCTGGAGTCAGCCAACAGATGCCACACTTCAGCTGACAAAGAACATGAGGTTTCAGTCCATCTAGCCTTGCCCTGACCAATTGCAGACCCTCCCAGTTACAGTCCTGCTGGCAGCAGGAGGCTGGCAATGAGGGATGCATGGGTTGAGTGGGGGAGCCTGAATTGAATGGAGGTGGCTGGGCACCGTTGCAGCTGTGGCATCTTGTCTAGATGTTTCCTCTCTTTTGAAAGACTTGTTACACTGTAGTCTCATAAATAGTGCTCTCTTTAGCAAAGCTGTTTGTTTAGTTGGGTTTTTTTATCCTTTCCCTGAGTTAACTAAACATTCCTTACCAGTTACTCATTAAGATGGGCCACACCTTAACACTTTCTGAAGCTCAGTGAACAAGAGGTACAAGCTCTGAATACACTTAGCTTTTCCTGTTTTGCCTCAGGATTGTTTTTTTCTTTTCGGTAGCTTTTTATTTTCCCTTCGTATTGTGAGACCCTTTGGACTTCACTTCTGGAGGAGAACCCGCAGCCTTTGCACACCGTCGTGCTTTTTGTGATGGCTTTTTTTTTTTGCTTAAAACTTTAGCAGCAGAGACAAGATCCTGAAAAACTGCTGATGAAACTGTTCTCTCTCTGGGTCTGCTGAATGTATGAACAGTGTTGAATAGTATGCAGGGAAGCATAGTGGTCAAAATGTGCTGTGGTGAACAGAAGCAGGAAGCTGACTTGCCTTGTCCTTTAATCTCACACGACTTCCTTTCCCTGTGGTGCCACAAAATACCCCATCCAGTGCCCTGCCTGCTGAGGTGCCCACCTCTCCTTACTGCCTCTGTCCCGCTCAGCATAGCCTACACACAGGTACCCTCAGCAGATAACAGGGATGGAAATACAGACTACGCATTCTTACTTTATGGAGACAGAAGACACACTGTTCAAATGTAGCTAAGTTAAATAATTTCATATTTGAGGATCTGCTAAAAGAAACAAAAAACTTGTTTCTGAAGATCATGGGTTAAGTGTTTTCAATTGCATTCTTTTTTTAAGAATTATCAGCTAGAAATGTGGATCACTGCAGCAGCTTCATGTGTAATAGTTAAAAAAACCCAAACAAACCAAGACAAAACCGAACAAAAAGCTGTGCAGAATTTCACTGTGAACTAGCTTTTGGAGACCTTGTTTTAAGTGTTTTCTCTGACTCTCATTGTCTGAGACCAGTGGAGCAGCATCACCCCGATAATGTCATTGTACAATTAGTATATGTGATGTCAGTCCATGCTACAGCCTAAAAAGGCAGCACTCCTCACTGCTTCTTTCCTTCTCATCCCTTGTCCTGGCACTTGCATTTGTGTGACTGTACAGTGAACTAGTTGAGGGGAAAACAACCTTCAGAAACCTTTCCATTTGTTTGTTTCTATTGAATTAGCTTTTGGTCAATTGATTCTTTGTTCTCAGTGCAACCACACGACCCTGGTAGCACCAGCCCAAGGGAGGGGAGGCGGTGGGAAGGGGGTGTGATCCAGGGCCATCCCGTCTGGTGGGCGCTATAATTTAGTGAGCAGTGGCACCTGCAGCAGTTGTGCTTACTCTGTCCATGCACACATGTGTATGTGTCCTGGCTTTGTATGGGCAATGTCGTCTTACTGAGCACAGTGTTTAGGATGCTCAGGCAGAAATGAGATGAAAATAGTGAAGCCTAAGCAGGCTGGAGAGAGCAGGAGAAGTATGGAGATGGAAACTGTGTGGGGACATGCAGAAGATGGCATTTGATGGAAAAGTCTTGAGAGAGCTTGCTTGGAGGTGAAGTTTAAAATTTGTAGAAGTGCCATACCATCTCTCAGCACACCTTGGAGCCTTTGTAAAGTTTCTTACTAGTTCTGATAGTTTTAACCAGCTCATATTTGGGTAAAAGTTACTGCTCGTAGCTGCCAGCATCCAGCCCTCCAGAAGCCTTTCCCAGTATATGAAGGTCAAGAGTGACCAAGAGTAAATCTCCTATAAATCTGATTTCCTAAGATGAGATAATTGTTTTAGTGGACAAAACCAGAGCATTGCTTGGGATGTAGTGTGTGTCTTGCAAGGCTGCTGCCACAGCCCGCTGCAATGCCCTTCTTGCCAAGAATGGGGAGCTGGTGCTGGAGAGGTATGGAGAATTGACTCGACCATCAGAGAAGGTGGTGGCTAATGGCTTGAAAGCTGCTGAGCTACCAGCGGCATTACTCAGGTGCTGGTAATTGGTTTGTGCAGTTCAGCACCTTATTAACAACCTCCATCAGCAGCCAATAGGTGTGCTGTCAGCGAGTTTGTCCATGACACCAAACTGGGGGAGGACGAAGCTGTTGATATGCTGAAGGGCAGGGCTGCCATTCAGACTAAGCACCTGGGGCATGGGCTGACCAGCCTTGCCTGCTTCTGCAGACGCAGGTGTGCCTGGAACAGAATAACCCTGTGCAACAGGGGTGGGCTGGGCTGGGCTAGACAGCAGATCTGCAGAAAAGAGCTGGAGGTGCCAGTGGACCAGCCGAACATGGATCAGCCAGTTCTAACTTAATATGTAGAAAGGACAAAATAATAGCACTTGAGAAGTTCATATAATCCATGCAAACTGAATGATTCATGAATTTGTGGGTACTGAAGCAAGGTGTGTGATCATGAGAGATTTGCCTGCCCTGAGGAAGGTGAGTGGATATAAAGTGTGAAGGCTGCGTGCATTTTTGTTAATGGGTGGCTTCCAGGAATGGTTTAGCTGAAGTCCTGCATTGGTGATTTCTTTCAAGCAAACCCACACTGAGGGGAGACACACTTGGAGCTCTTTTCTGTCTGCTTTCTGAAATGTCCTGTAATCAAGGTGAGGGAAAGAGCAGGTGGCATCCTGTATGTGAATATGAAAGCTGCCCTGCTAGATAAAGCACAGAGGTTGCTTCTAGGCTGACAGGAATATATTCTAAGAAGGAAAGATGAAGAAACTGCCTTTTTTTTTTTTACAGGAGGGTATAAATATAATAGTTATGCAGTAGTGGTTTTTCAGGTTACTGGGGCTGGACATGAGGTTACTGTATTTAACATGTCCTAGTGCTTCTTTTAATGAAGTTCCTTGCAACCATTTTTGTTTTTCAGCTCCTTGCAAGTGTTCACTAATAGCACAGCGGGCAGAGCTCTGTACGTTGATGAAAAACTACCAGCAAGCTCTTCACGACGCTGATGTCCTCTGCCGAAACAAACCCCACTGGCCTGCGGTACAGTGCTTGCATGTTGTAAAGACCAAAATGAAAACTTGTTCTCGGGTTTCTCTGTGTGCTGGGAACAGTGGCTGCTCAGGGTGTTGTTGGAAGAACATTGTGGCATTAACAGGGCTGAAAATGTCTACTGAGAGCCAGGTTCTTCTTAGGACATGTCTGGAAGGTCCTTAGCATCTCTCCAGCTGGTGATATTTTGGTTTTGGGCAGCCAGTGGTATCGTTTTGTTTGTGTTGGTGCCTGTTACCTGTTACGGAGAGTGCTGCAGCTTGGCAGTAGAATCATGTCCATAAGTCTCTGGCAGCCCAGGATGGCCAGGCAGGTCCCTCTGGGATGATGTGTCCCAGGCAGTGGCTGGCCTTGACAGGCTGCTGGCCAATGTGTCTTTGTGGGAGCACCTCAGACTATATTTCAGGATTTTTTTCCCCTCTTTAATCCAGAGATTTCATATCTATGTCATGGTGATTCATAGAGGGGTTGGGATTTTTTATAACAAAAGGAAGTGCTACAGGGAACACTCATTTGTGGGCAGTCTGAAGCAAGCATCAGAAATGACATTAGGGGAGAGAAATGAAAGAAGCATATGGTGCCCATCGTAACCACTGGTTGCCTGAGGCTAGACTGGATGTGCAGCAGCTCTCCCCTCCAGGGATTACATCTTCAGTCAGTCCCTCTCCCATCAGTAGCAAAACTGCAGTACAGGTCTGACCAGATAAAGCCTCTGGGTGCTTTCAGGAGAAAGGGTGTCATGGGGAACTGGGCAAGACAGACCTTGGCTTCCTGTAGAGACTAAAGAGGTTGCATAAACTCTTCAGCTGCATAAACCCTTCAGCTGCCTGCCTCATCAAGGGGAGCTGCAGCTAGTGCTTCATTTCCAGCCAGGCATGCTGCAGGGCAAGGGGAGAGGTGCTGTCAGAAGCACCGAGTCCTTAACAAGTTAGGTACTTGTCACTGAAGGCTGTCTGCCTTCACCTGTTAAAACCTTTCATATTGGAAGGAAGTTCTTAATTTTCCCCCACATACAATTTGCCTTTCTGTCTAGGATAGTTTCTCATGTCAGGAGTCCCATCTTGGGTGGTGTTGGCTGTGTTTCTGTGCTGAGGGAGAAAGATGAATTACACATGTTCAAATGTTTCCTTGAAGCATCTTCTCTGTTTGCCTGAATCCATGGAAATGTGATCCATGTCAGTCGTAGGCGGATGAAGGTTTTATTAATCATCTCGCTGAAGACTGTTAATTGAAAATAAAATTTGTCATCGTGGCATAACCAGCAGTGTCTCACACGTACTTCAGTGCTGCTTTTGTGTGTGTGAGGACATCCACAGAAGCTGTGCTGATCCAGAATCCATGTTCTGCAGGAGTTCTTGGCATCTGCTTTGTTTTGTAGCTTGCAACATCTCATCCAGTGGTAGAGATTAGCTCAAACATGTGCTGTGTAGTCAAAACAAAACAACAACAAACAAACAATAAAACTAATTCTGGAAATAGCTCCTGGGATGCAAGCGTTCACTCTACCAGTACCTTTTGGCTTACTGATAACTGAAATGTAATGGCTTGCCGAGTTACTGGTAAAGCTCTTTGGTGTGCTGTCGTCACTGGAGCATAGATAAGTTAGTTTCTTTTCAGTTGAAAGCCAGGTCCTTGGACTCTCTGAGGCAGGGAGAAGTTTCTAGTTGTGCTTTTATCTGGAGGATAGACAGAGGTGCCCTTCTGCATGCTGCACAAGGTCCTGCCTGGATCTTACGCTACAATCTTAGCAGGGCTATGTGAAAATAAGAAAGGGAAGGTGGGAGGAGTAGTCTCTAAAGTATAGGGGCTTCTCGTCCCCTGGGCCTAACTCCCAATGTTGGATTTTTAGGTACTTTGTCTGTAAACAGCCCAGCTCAGGATAAGGATAAGGAACAGCTTGAATAAGGATGCTGCTGTTACGGCCCCAAAGGACAAGGCCAAAAAAGCTTGTAGGCTCCCCAGTGCAGTGAAGTAATGCTGACAGTGATGGCAGGTGTGTTAAGACCTCTGTACACAGGTTTCACAGAGACTGTGCAAGCATCAAGGTAAAGAAGGTCAAGGTCAGGTCTCATGCTACCTCTCTTACTGCATTGGGGCTTCTTGTTCAGGTCACCAAATTATGTTGTGCTAATTAACCTCGCCTAGGCAGTGCCTATTACTTCGTCTTGGTATGAGCCTCCTACCCCAGCAGTTGAAAGGTAAACATCTTAACAGGTCTTAGCTTGGAGGGCAGTATCAGAAGAATGAGGCAGTTCACTGCTCAGGGAGATTATGTGATACCAGATCTTTCGGCATTAGAATGAAGGACAAAAAGTGTATCTGCTTACCTAGCCAGTCTCTTAGACAAGTGAAGCAGTACTTTCAGTACAGCTTAGAAATGTTCATGTGGGTCAGAGGTGGACTTCCAGAGCACACTTCTGTCTAATAAGCAAGAGGCAAATGTTTAAATGCAGGCTTAAGTTTCTTTTCATTGTGAAGGAAGTAATTTCCATAATAGATTTGAACTGCAGTTTGATTCCCACAGGGAAATTGAGAGCTGAGGCATTCATTCCTTTCTTGCTGGTAGTGAGTGAAGCAGAACTTTTTCCTGAGCTGACTATCACACCTGTTGGCTATGGATCTGTTACTCCAGGACATGGGAGAGTTGGGGTGGGCTAAATGGTTTCAAATGAAGTATTGGTAAATTGTCCTAAATTCATAGTGTTCTGGTCTTCTGTATCCAGGTAAAGTATCTGAAAGATCACCTCTGTCCTGGTAAGACATCCAGGAGAAGTGAGTGTCCTGAACTTCCTCAGCTGCCACTTCCAGCCTGTCCCATGCCACTGCATTTTCCATGCAGCTGAATTACTGTCAAGTTTACCTCTATATGTGAAACTGTTCTCTGGTGTATCCAAGCCCAGTGGGATGTGTAGTAGACTTTGTCCTTGGGGAGATAAATAAAATTCCTCATTTTCAAGTCTCCTCTGAGGAAAAAATCAATGCCTTTGGCAAGGGGTGATGCAGCAGTGGGTTCCTGGGGGATCTTTTTTCGGCAGAAGGGACTGAATTTCTTTCAGTCATGTGCGCCAGAGGTTGTTGACCCAAAAAGCATCTTGTTCTTCACTTGCAGAATGATGTGAACTTCAAGTTTGTTTTCTGGTGTCTTACTGCTAGTTCAGAAATGATCTCTAGATTTGTACATTTCCTTTGTGTGAACAGGGCCATTATGTGAAAGCAAAAGCTCTTTCTGGATTGGAAAGGACTGAGGAAGCATTGAAGGAATTTCTTTATTGTGTTGCCTTAAATCCTGAATGGAGCTCAATGAAGAAAGAAGCCCAAAAGGTATAAAACACATTTACTGGCTACTTGGCCATCGTGCTGCTTTTACTCCTACAGCCAAGTAAAATTCATATTATTTCAGGTGACAGTAAACAGCCAAAGAATAATTGATTGAGTAGATTCTCCAGTAAATCTTTCTAGCATTATGCTATGTGAGGTATCCCTTGGGTTTGGTTGATGCCTCAACTAGAGGAATTACATGTTTGTGAATTCCACTTCAAATTTGTAGGTTTGGCTGCTGTCATTTGTAAGTTCCTTGCCAATGTCACCTAGGGAGACATTCCGCTGTGCCTTTTGTGACCGGGCCTGCCTATCCCATATTGGCCTTTTTAGCCACCAGCACGCTTGCAGCAAGCATGGGTAGTGCCCTTCTCAAATCTTCGTTCGCAAAGCCTGGCCATGATGATGTCAGCCAAATTTGAGTACACCTGGATTGCATAGGCTTGAGGGTGCTAATTTTAGTACCTATCAGAAAATCACTTTTATGTGAGAAGTGGCAGAGGGTTGAGAAGGGGAAAAGGTTTGTGCTGCTCCATCCTGGAAAAATCCTACAGTGTTTTTAGCAGTTTGTCCCTTACTGTAAGTTAGACACACTTAGTGCTCACCAACCATCATCAGGTATTCTGTGACCATCCATACAGGCAGCTTTTTATAAAAATACAGTGAGGATTTGTCAAGGCACTTGGTGGGGACTGGTGAGAAGGATTAGGGGCTTTCAGCTAGGGGTTAAATCTGCTTGAAGATAGAGATGAATGCAGGGCATGCGGAATGTTCAAACACATCTACCGGTTTTGATGGGAGAACATGAACTGAAGACTTCTGGTGGCAGAGTCTGTGTCAGAATGGAGAAGGGTAGTGTCAGGAGAAGGATGCAACAGACTTCTGCCCTGGATGTTCCTGGGGAGCAGAAGCTTTTGGAGAGTGAGGTGGGCACCAGAAGAGCACCTTGGAATCTGACTGTGGTTGTGGTGGGGACTGCCATTCAGGTTTCCCATGGGCATTGGGGGAATGCAGGGTGTCCTGGTTGTTGCAAGCTGTGCACACATCCTAGTGACTAGAAGCTGTGAAGTTTGTGCATCTGTGTTCATACAAACATAAATATCTATGTTGTAATTACTACTTTTTCTTTTTTTTCTCTTTTAATTGACTAGATAATGTGTGAGATGTTTTTCCCAGCCTTTGAAAATGTGCATGATAGTCTAACAGCACCTTTCTCTAGTCGAACATCCCATACAAGATTGAAACCTGCATTTCTGAGTAGCATAAACACCCAATCAGCTGTGGAAGATAACTCTGTTGCTGGGTCCTCAAAGGTAAAGCAAAAAGCTTTCAACATAAAAATACCAAAAGTAACACAAGGATCTGTCTGATCAGTGTGATGTTGCCTTTGTCTGCACTCATGTAGGCATTTATTTTCATGGTAAGCCTGTTTTCTCTGTAGCTGTTGGATCTCTTATTGGGATGTACTTCCTTGGAAAACAATGTAATGCCTTCATGTGGGAGTCAGTTGTATTTTTGGGCAAGTTTTTTGCACTATGGATTTTATTATAAGAGGAATAGAATTTCTAGAGACAGGAGGTGTAGGAGAAAAAGGGCCCTATTTTGTGATTGGAGAGTGACCTTTGTTACAAACCTTTTTCCTTGCTAGGCTCATTGTAGGGGCATTGGTCTATTGCTGATAAAACTAATAGAAAAAAGCAAAGCAAAATTGTCTCATGCTGTATATAACTGTTCTTAACTGTTTTAGGATACTGTGTTCAGGTTAACAAAAACCCCGTCCCAAGAATCTGATGTATTCAGAAGCACTGATTCTCCTGTTTCCCATCATGTTCTGGATCTCTGTTTTGAAGACAACAAGAAGTCTTTGGGAGCTATTCTCTCCAGTTTACCTGGGGTTGGCTTAAAAAGAAAGCTGTCCAGTGATATGAGGGATTTACAGAGTTTGGATGTCCCCAATAAGATTCCTAAAAAAGGTTTGTGTTGTGGCTTAGAAAGGCAATTTGTCTTGCGCATGCTGAAAAACTATAAACTTTTTTACTCCTCCCTTTATATAGGTGTCTATGAAGTATTCCCTACAGGAATTGAAATGATATTTTGTTCTCTGGTGTGACTGTTTCTGCTGTAACAGCTTATTCTCCTTATTCCAAAGTTGTTTCAGTTCATTGAATGGAAATTACATTTTTCTTTCTCTAATGGGCCATTTCCAATGCGTAATGCACTCACAGTTTAGTCTTTGTGTTGCTAGTGTCGTTTCCATTTTCTCGGTCTCAGCTATAGCTGAACTTCATCGTCTTTCTATATGATTGAAAGATGCAGTAAACCTGGCAACTGATCTTAACTGGCATCAGAAACGGTCACGTGCAACTTTACATGAAATTTTCCAAGCAAACAAAGAAGCCTTTTAAAGGGTAATAAGCCCACCCAGTTTTCTGTTACTTGATAACTCTGCTTACAATTGGTATGCTTCTCAAGCTTCTAATAAAGACCTCCAGAGTGGCTTTAGTACTCGAGGCTAAAAATGCTGAAGACATTATTTCAGAGTAGTGGGATCATTGGTTAAAAGAGACTTTGAAAATGCTGCTGTGCTAATGTGCATTTTTTCCCTTAAAGAATAAAAACATCCACACCTTGATAAGTTTGACTTCTGCTTTGAAATATTAAAAGTGTTTTGAGTGCTGCTCTGTCTGCCAGCTCTACAAATGATCAGCATAAGGCGAGTTTCTGATCATGTTGCTGTGAAGGGAAAAACCCTGTACTTGCCTGTGAACTGCAGACTCAGTAAATAGATTGTGAAATCTGACCTGCCTGTATCTTCACAGCAAAGGCCAGAGATCATGTTTTACCCATAACCACTAATTTCTGGTCTGTGCTAGGTCCCAGTGCCATGTTACTATTTGCAGAATTAACACAGTTAGGTTCTTGCTATTACTAAATGCTAACATGCGAGATGTAGGTTAAAGATAGCGCTGTTTTTCATTGTAGGCCACACACCACTTACCGTGTCTGTGGTTGAGATAAACCAGATGCTGAGCATGAGTTATCCTTTAACAAAATCTCCTAGTGGTTTAACTTAACATAAAAAAGTTGAGCATTTTGATTCTTTTTTTTTTAAACAGTCAAGACTTTGTTTAATAGAAAGGATGTGGAGGCAGCATTCATGGCTCTGTTGCAACTCATCCCTGAGAAACAAAGATACAAACGGTAAAAGGAGTTGCAGAAATTGCCTGTGTAAATGTCATCTGAAGCTGGAGCTGAGAGCTCTTGAGCTTAAATAATGCTGATGTGACGTTTGAAGCTGACGGTGCAGAGTCATAAAGCCCCCCTAAAACATCAGTTTGGGCAGAATTTTAAGTGAATCTTTACCTCTGTGTTTGCAGATTGCTGAGGTAGTAAAATCAGTATTAGCTAATGCAACTCCAGTAGTCTGTTAACAAGCTGTCTGAAGTTTGGGATTTGTCCAGGAGTCTAGAATAGAAGAATGTAAGCTTTTTATGCTTGTAAGAAAATATATCCCTGCTGAGAAATCTATAATAAACACTGATGAAATATTTTGACTGTGTGTAAACAAATTAAGTTCTGGACTTAATGTACTTGAAAACATCTGGCCTGGCTGATGTGGGGGTGGTGTTGGTAGAGGGAAAGCAATAGCATAGTATTTTAAAAACTAGACTACAAAAAGACCCAGACCCACAACACAATCATTTTTAGAGAAGCAAATCATGGGTGTTCAGCTCTTAAGTGCATTCTCTGGCCATAGACATCATCTTCTGCTCTCCAGAAGATCTCCTGTCTAAAAACCTAAAACTTAAATGGGAAATACATTTGTTTGGAACAAAACTTTAAAAAGACATAAATCAGGTTCTTTATGAAAAAAGCAGCCTAAAAACATCTGAAAATGCAGCAATAACTAAATATTTACTCTAATAATCTTCTTAACTACTTAGATGCAGATGTTTTACCTGAAAACACCACCAACACTTCAAGTGAAATACCAACAACCCTGGTGGATGCATCAGACTTTGAGTGCTCCCTCTGCATGAGGTATGACTGTGTTGACCTGAAATTAATATTAGAAAGGCTTTCAAGCTTCTGCAGAAAGTTTTCATGGTGTCAGAAGAGAAACCTGCAAGAGAATGTCTAAACCATTACTGTTCGATTTTGATGAACCTTGCATTCGGTGAATCTTACAGATGCAGTTTTCTCCATTATGCATGGTGTTCTCCACACTTCTGAAAATTAGAATCTTTTTTATATCCTTAGGTAGAACTGTTATGCATGTTTTATACAAAAGCAGGAAAGAAAGAGGGGGGCTAGGACTAGTCACTCCCCGCCACACTTTAGGAATCTGAATTGTTTTTGTTGGCCGCTTAGCTTTCCTGTTCCATGTTTTCATGTTAAGGTTGTTCTACGAACCTGTTACCACACCCTGTGGACACACCTTTTGCCTCAAATGCCTTGAGCGTTGCCTTGACCATAATCCACTTTGCCCACTCTGCAAAGAAAAGCTGTCAGAAGTAAGTATGTCCTTGCCTCAATTAACAAAACTGCACAAAGTTGTGTTCTTCTGAAAGATCTACGTGGGGATTTTCTGTGCTCTGCTTGTGAGCTACATCAAAAGCAGCATGACCAGCAGGTCAGGGGCAGATGGTTCTGTCCCTCTACTCCGCTCTGGTGAGACCCCACCTGGAGTACTGGAGTGTCCAGACCTGGGGTTCTCAGCACAGGAAGGACATGGAGCTGTTGGGGTGAGTCTGGAGGAGGACCAGAAGATGAACTGAGGGTGGAGCACCTCTGCTGTGAGGACAGGCTGAGGATTGAGGTTGTTCAGCCTGGTGAAGAGGAGGCTCCAGGGAGACCTGATTGCAGCCTTTCAGTGCTTATAAAAAAGTCTGGGGACAGGCTTTTTAGTGGGGCCTGTTGCAGGTCATGTTTTTAAACTAAAGGCAGTCAACTTAGACTAGATAGAAAGCAGAAATCTTTCACCATGAAGGTGGTGAAACACTGGAACAGGTTGCTCAGGAGAGGTGGCAGATACCCCATCCCTGGAAATGTTCAAGGTTAGGCTGGATAGGGCTCTGAGCAACCTGATCTGGTTGAAGTTGTCCCTGTTCACTGGAGGAAGGTTGAACTAGATGACCTTTAAAGGTCCCTTTTCAACCCCAAGTATTCTATGATTCTGTGAAACCAGAACAGCACAGTATAACAAACAGCATCAAGCTGTGCACAGACCTCATTTTCTCCAAGATATATTTGGCATTTCTTGGAAGAGAAGTGGTTTTGCTGGTTCTTAAAGAAACAGAGACTTCCAGTATCATGTCAGGCTCATGTCTGGGGAGTGCCAGCCATAACCCTGTTCGTACCACATCTCCAGATTGTGTATCTGCTTGTGGTGAACGAGGAATGGTCACTCTTTGGTGAACACTTTTGCTCCAGCAGACATGTTGTTTCTCAAAAGAGTATTTCTTGCCAGTAACTTGACAGCTTTAGGTGAAAAAAAAGTATGTCTTCTGCAAAAGTGGGGAAGGACTGCCTTTTTTTTTCCCTGGTAGTACAAATTCTGCCAAAAAAAAGTTAGGGAATTATAGTTACGAGGACACTGGAGAGATCCACATAGCCTGAAGTGGAAGTTTTAGTGCCTGAAGGCTTGAAAAGGGTGAGGAATCAGTACAGTCCTAACTAATGTACTCTTTGGCCTTTGGAGAGGATGGCTTGGGAGGAAGAGATGTTACCTGTCTTCTTCTTATCAGACTTAAGAGTTGACTCTTCCTTGCAGTTCCTAGCAAGCAGAACTTACAAGAAGACCGTCCTTACAGAAGAATTGATAGTCCGTTACTTGCCAGAGGAGTTATCTGAAAGAAAGAAAGTTTATGAGGAAGAAATGAAGGAGTTGTCAAAGTAGGCTCGCTTTATACTACTGACAGCTGTTATAAAACTGAATTTTTCAATCTAAATTACTGAACAAGCTTCATTTACTTACAAAAAATGCATAAAAAATGAATTTGTAAATGAAACTGCCAGATGTCTTGTATTTTTTACATATTTATTGTAGATAAACAATTAACAATATGCATGGATGGTGGAGAGGCATATTATTATTCTTAAAATAAAGATAATTGCATTTTCCTCTGAAAGAATATAATAGCTTTAAAAGTTATAATGGGGTTTTTCTGAGAGTAGAATTCAAGTTATAAATGGGTTATACTTCAGGTCAGGAGAAGTTCAAGGATCCAGTTTTGTCAGTGACTTGTGAATCTTATGCTATAACTCAACTAAAAAGTAAAACGAAACATACAATTAAGCTTGAAAAAATTTAGTGGATCAGTGGGCTTCAAAATCAAAAGGGTTTTATTGACCTTGGGGATTCTCTACTGTCTTGCTTTGAATGTGGCTTGTTGTTAAGTACTTTGTTACTGCAAAAATTATCACCAAAATCTTGCAATGTATATCTAAGCTAGATGTATCAGTATACACATATTTGGGAAATTAGCTGTTATTTCCTGACTTTTTTTCTATGAAAGTAAATTACAGCCATTGTTTACATAATGTATAAAGTGAAAGAGACTGAAATAAGTTTGTCATGTAAAAATGACAAACCTTTAGCAGATACACATTTACGAAGAATGAGTCTAAGGAAACTACTGGAATCGGTCTTTTATTAAGGGTTAATGCTGAATATAGCAGTACCCAAAAAAAAAAAAGGTGAAATTTTTTTAATAATTATCTTGCAGTTTGAATAAAGATGTTCCCATCTTCGTATGTACCATGGCCTTTCCTACCATCCCTTGTCCGTTACACGTCTTTGAACCTCGTTATCGCCTAATGATAAGAAGATGCATGGAAACTGGTACCAAGCAGTTTGGCATGTGCTTAGCTGATGAATTAAAAGGGTAAGGAGATAAGCTGAGAATGTCCTGTTATTGCAGAGGCTGTTATGAAGATAACAGAATACTACAGCACAGTATACTTGTCTCCCTAAACCACTGTGGTTCGTTCCAGTCCTGTGTGAGCCAATGCTGAAGTTGCTTACTTCTTAATTCTGTGCTTTAAACGCTCCTTTTGACACAAAGATGTAATTTTATTGCTCCCATGTTGGATGGCTAGCAAGAATGCAACTCATCCTGCTACTGCAGGCTCCAAAAATAGCATTTAATTGGCTGTGTGGTTGGAAAGCTTGCTGGCCTGGCCTGTTTGTTCCATTGAAAGCTGACTGTCTGGATAAGGTTCCTCCTCTGTCTACTCAGTTAAAAAAACAAAAAGAAGGTAAGAAGTACAGACCTCCCATAGGTTTCCCACAAGTGGTATCATTTTAATGAGACAAAGTATACCCTTGACTGAGAAGTCTGTTTTGCTGCTGAATGTTGAATTTTTGACGTTTGTCTGCACTGCTGTGTTGCAATGTCCAAAACAATCTGCAGTGAATAAGTGAGTTACATTGTCTTTGTATATGATTTTAGCTTTAATTCATTTTTGTGGATTTTGACATTGATGTATTTCCAGCTCCCTACACAGGGACTGACTAGATGACAGTTAAAGGTCCCTTACAACACAAAACTATTCTGATTCTGTGAAAACCCTCAAGTTTAAGTACTGCACAGATAGTAGGGTTTTGGGTGAAGGTGATAAGACTGTGCTCCTGGTAGAAGTATGAGGTGGTCTCCAGAGGTCTGCCTTATGAGATGTAATAGCTGCTGACTTCAAAAGATACGTTGAGATGATACAGGTGTAGAGTGGATGATGGGCATGGGAATTTTCAAGAACATGTTAGACAGACATCCTCAGGAGCAGCATTTTTATATGTGGTCATCACTGGAGCTGAGAGGAGGGCAGTCATATCAAGGCTTGGCAGCCTTGTCCACTTCATGTTTCTTTGGGTAGGATTTTTTATTTTGCCCCTGAACTGGACAGTAAGGTGGCTATAGGAATACAGGAGATGCTACAGCTTCCAGTCAACTGTGGCTGTGCTGCAGTGCCTTTTGGCATTCTGTCAGTGCTGCACTCAATGGAGTTCAAGTTCCAACAGCAGTTGATACTCCACAGTCCCTTTCAGGCCTGGTACGAATTTTCTGGAAGCAAGTACTGGTAAGAGTGAGGACAGAATAACCCTAGAACATTAGTGATAACTCTTCTTATATCCGTGAAGGCATGTGGAAGATCCAAACTTACTTGGAGTCAGGTATAATACAGAGGGCCAAGGAGTTACAATCCCCAAAACACAATAATTGGTTTATTAGATAATGCCATGAAGGGTATTTTAAAATTCAACCAGTGTGGTTAGATTTCTCTGTCCAGTCTTTTTTAAGTTACTAAAATAATTAAAAATTCTGAGCATGATAAATGAAACACTGAAGTGCAGGAAGCCTTCATCTGTAGACACCTGGTAGGCTGTTGCAGCCTCTTACACAGGGAAAGAAGTTTTTGTTTATTCAAAATTGTGAAATCAACTTGGAAATAGAAGTGGGAAAACTTGTTTTGCCTCATCCACTAAGACATGAATACATGCCTCCCGTGAAAAACAGTAACAAAACATGTTCAGTTCATTACCTTCCTCTGTTTTATTTCTCCATTTTAAGTTAAAACTGGGAGAAGAATGTAAACTTTTAATGTGTCAGTACATTTCATACATGTCTCCGGGTGCTTTTGTGTCTCTGATTAAGGTCACTTTCTAGCCAAAAGTAATTTCTCAAAAACAACAAAACAGAAAAATCATCGCTTCTGTATTAATTTTTAAATCCTGTATGAATGTCACTAAAATCCTAATTAAAAGCAACTGTCATGTAGCTGTTTAAATAGTGTTTAGTGTAATATTGCTATCATAAACTTATTAATCAATCCTACTGGTAGAGCACCAGTGTTTAGCTGTGTGCAGCTGTACTCTTCTTGCTCTTCATTTTTTTCCTACACAGTGGCTGGGAGAGAACAGTTATTCACAGTGGTGAACTTGCCCTCCACCCCTCACAAATCCATGGTTTCTGGTAGAGCAGAAACTGGAGTCATTTCTTCATCACTAATAGTAAGAAATTACCAAGCCCTGGTAAACCAAGTGTTTGCCTGATGAAGAACTTACCAGACCCTGCAGGGATTTGGTATTTTGAGATGAGACTAAATACCTATAGTGCTTTCTCCTCCTTAACAGTAGGCTGAGGTGTAGTTCTGTAAATGTGTTGTGGTGAAGAGTCATTGTGTAATCACCCTCTAGTTAAATCTTTACAGCACAAAGGTAGAGTAAGTAAGCTTGATAAAGGAAAAACTTATTGCATGCTTTTTTCCAGGGTGTGATTAAAACCTGTGACTACTTTTAAATATAATGGTTACAAGTGTGTTTTTTTTAAAGACAGTGTTTTGGATTTGCTTTTCTTTTTTTTTTTTCTTTTTTCTTTTTATCTATTTTTTCTTTTTCTTTTTTTCTATTTATTTTTTCTTTTCCCTGCTTTCCCCCCCTGCTTTCCCCCCCTGCTTTCCCCCCCTGCTTTCCCCCCCTGCTTTCCCCCCCTGCTTTCCCCCCCTGCTTTCCCCCCCTGCTTTCCCCCCCTGCTTTCCCCCCCTGCTTTCCCCCCCTGCTTTCCCCCCCTGCTTTCCCCCCCTGCTTTCCCCCCCTGCTTTCCCCCCCTGCTTTCCCCCCCTGCTTTCCCCCCCTGCTTTCCCCCCCTGCTTTCCCCCCCTGCTTTCCCCCCCTGCTTTCCCCCCCTGCTTTCCCCCCCTGCTTTCCCCCCCTGCTTTCCCCCCTTGCCTTCCCCTTATATTTTTATTTTTTTAAATTTTTTTTTATATTTCTAAGAAAGTAAGCAAATGCAAGAAAAATCTTGCTATCTATAAGCCTTTTTCTTCTGAAGCCTGCAGTCCGCTGCTTGCACCCTGGAGTACAGTGATAGCCCTCACAGCCATGCATTTGTTCCTCAGTTTCTGGACTTCCTCATGGTACCTTTACCCATCTTGTTTTCTTTGCAAGCCAGGTGAATTTGCCACCAGCAGCTGGCAACTCCATTCATTTAGTTTCTTCCTGTCCCTTTCCAACCATCCCACCCCACAAACATGCCCTGAAAATGCTGCTGTCCAGGTTCTCTGAGGGAAGGCAGAAAGGGTGGGGGTTGTGTGGCTTATGTGAATAAGCAGAAATGTATTGTCACCAAAGAAGGATCCTCTTTCAAATACAAAGTGGTGAATTAGGCCCAGTATTTGTCCTGATGTCTATAAACACTTGTTGATGACTTCCACTTTTATGCCCTTCTGTCATTTCAGATTTGCAGATCATGGCTGTATATTAGAGATCAGGGACGTAAAGTTTTTTCCTGATGGACGCTCAGTTGTTGATACAGTTGGTGTCCGTCGTTTTAGGGTCTTAAGCCATGGCCAGCGAGATGGATATAACACAGCAAACATCGAGTATCTTGAAGATAAAAAGGTGATCTATGGTGCAAAGTTATTCATACCCATGTATTGCTGGATTCACTTAAATAGCCTTTCCTTGTTGCATTTCAACCTAGCTGTGCATTATTTTTAAACCAGTATCATTACAAATACGCTAAAGCTCTATTTTTAAAACCATGGAACAAACTTTGTCTCTTCTTTCCCTTTCTTCCTTTCTGCCCTTATAAATTATCTCTGCTTAAAGTGGTACGCTCCCTTCATGGATCTCAAAGTAGCTTCTGAGATGCTGAGGTCTGTCATGTGTAGGTGAGGTCAGATTAACATTTTAAAACTGTTACAGAATTGAAAGCCTTCTACAAGCACATGCTTCTGTTAGAAGAGAACTGACTGTTCTCTTGCACTGAACAGGCTGGTGGCACACTTCATAAGTCCTCCAGGCTTTCATTTACAGAACTGGTCCTCAAATAAATGGAGGGGGCTGCTCTTAGAATGAGTTCTTAGTGACATGTAGTTAACTGTGCCCTCTACAAGCGTCTGTCAGAGCTGATTGAGAACAGAGGATGCAGAGAGTGGAGTAGCTTTTCAAAACAAGTGCTCTTAGAAAAAAACCTGTATCAAGTGAAGTGGTTATTATGGGTGTTGGCCAAAGCGTGAATTTTTGGCCATGCTTAATAATTACTTCCTGGATCATCTTCAGACCATGTCTGTAAAACCCTGATAGCTCTTAACACCGAGTTTAGTAGTAATCCCATGCCAGTTGATGAAATCTGTTTGGTCATACAGCTCTTTAGCTCACCTCTCATAATTGAGTGAAAGTCTGTGAAGTCTTTTCTAATCTGTGCAGAATGATGCAGTTGTTTGCCAGGGCATGAAGGGTAGTTCTCATGAAGGTGCCTCTGTCTTTGAAAGGCTGGAGTAGGTAAGTCTGCTCAGAGTGAGGGCTCTGATGTGTTTAGATCCCCAGTGAAGAGTCGTATCAAAGCATGGTTTGTAGGTGGTGCCAGAGACCCACCTCTTCCTAGTTAAAGATTTACCTTGTCTCGCGTGAGAGGCTGGTCTCTGTGTTCAGCACCCTACATTCACATTATACCAGATGGTGAGAAATGTTAGAGAATTATATCAGATGGTGAGAAATGGTGAGAAAAGATACCTGTTTTATCTGTTCTCAGATACCTACCTTAAGATGAGATTAATCATCCTCTAGAGCTGTTTCTCATGAACTGTGAAAGGCATCCAAAGCAGCTAAACCAGATGTGCATCTGAGTAGCATAGGTGAAATCACACCATTAATGTGTACATGTTAAAGAGGAAAAACACCCAAACAACCCCAACCAACCAACAAAACTTCACAAAAGTAAAACCCCCCAAATCCCCCCCAAATCACCAAATTGTTGTGGATTTTGCCTCTGTTTTTTTATCCCTAATAGCTAATAGGCCTGTGCAACTAAAACAGTCTTTGCTTCAATGAGGATGTTTCTTCATGGCTGTTTCTGGTATTGGGAAAGCATCCACTTTGCCTGCATCCTGCGTGCTCAGGTGTCTGTCCTCCTCCTCCTTGGATGTCCTACAATGGCCTTAACACTTCTATAAAATACTGCTGGTCTCTTAAGTGCCGTAGACCCCTTGTCTGTGCTCGGTGGTAGTAGTGTTGGTTTTGTTTTGCCAGATGATACGCCATTGTTAGAGGTTGTTTTGGGACAGAGACTTGAGGTTGTGGGTTTGAGATTATTAATACGATGTCCCAGGATTAGAGAGCAGATTTCTTCTGTTGTGCCAGTATTTAGGAATGGATATTAATGTGGCAGTTACTACTCCAAGAAATGTCACTTCAGAACACCTAGGGAAGGGTAAAAAGACTCCAGCATCACAGGTTTGAAATCTGATACTTAGGCACAGTTGGTTTAGATAAGGACATTTGAACAGCTGTAGTGACTGCATTATTTTGCTTCATTTGCTTCTGGGGAAGCATATTGACTCCACCGTATCAAACCTGTTTTGTTCCATCTCCCTTCTTTTAACAATAAGGTTGAAGGACCAGAATATGAAGAACTTGTCCGTCTTCATGATTCAGTTTATGATCAAGCTGTTGCCTGGTTTACTTCTCTCAAAGACAACATGAAAGCGCAAATTCTCAATCATTTTGGGTCCATGCCAGGAAAAGAACCAGAGCCACAGGTAGTAAAACCTTCCTACTTAAGCAGTCTTATGCTATACAGAATTTTTACACTAGGCTATTTTCTGACAGAGTTTTGTTGTGGTTTTGTGCATTCTAAACTATTTACCCAATTTTGATCTGTTGGAATGAGGCATGGAAAACAATATATCCATGTAATTTGACAGCTGAAGAGTTAAGTCTTAATCGTGTATATAGACAAAGAGGGCACCTGCAGTTAAGTGTTTAGCTGTTGCTTGAACTGTTTTGTGGTGACTTTCTTAGCAAATAGAAGTTGAGAAGGAAGGTGATGTTCTTCAAGGGGCAGTGCTGGTGAACACGTAATTATGTGTGTTTCCATTCTTTTGCAGAGCAACCCCAGTGGTCCTGCCTGGTATTGGTGGCTCTTGGCAGTGTTGCCTCTGGAGAACAGAGCTCAGCTGGCTATATTGGCTATGACCTCCCTTAAAGATCGTCTTATTGCCATCAGGCGCGTATTGATTTTTGTGACTCGCAAAAGACCAAGATAACATGGACTTCAGTTGTGAGTGGGCACCGAAGAAGCATCTCATGACAGGTGGTCCTGGGAAGAGCAAAGGGGGAGGAGTTATTTTTTAAAGATTCCTTCGAAAAGGACAGCCCTTTCTGACTATGTCCTGCATCCATTAATTGCATCCATTTGTTACCCTGGTTATTCACCAAACCTTGCACACGCTTCTGTTGTCCTGATGAAAACTGAGCCTCTACAAAGCTGTGCTACATTTAAAATGTGGCCGATGGATGTGGATAATTGCTTCCAAGTACTGTGATAGAGTTGGTGTTTCTAGCCTGCAAGAGAGTTAAGTACTAGAGTAGTGCCATTGGCCTGCATGTGATTTGGATTTTCACTCGGTAGGAAAGGAAACTGGACAATGGATTGAAGAGGTGTTTCCTAAACTTGTAGTGAACAGAAGAGGAGTTATGCTGCCAGCAGGAGTATGCATGAAGACTATAGCTGACAGTACTCTCTGTCAGTGAATTGGAAGGCACTCTGTCATACACCCACATCTCTCTTTCTTTCTCTCTCTTCAGCAAATAGCAGTCTGAGGAGAAAACAAGCATTTGTGGTCAAGGCATCTGAGGATGTTTATCTGAAAGAATAATAGCTACTGAATAAGTACACTATTTAGTAGCCTTAGGTAATCCCTCCTTTGTGATTTATGTGTTGTAGCAGAATGAGTTTATACAAAATGTTTGGAAAGGTGTACTTTGGTTTCTTTCAAAAGAAAAACCAAAGTAATCCTAGCTGGTCTTACTGCTAAATTCAAATCAAGCCGTTCCCTAAAGTATGATAAACACTGCTGTGAAATAATGATTTCACCCTAGGCAGGAGGGAGGCATGCTGCAGTTAACTCTGAACACCTGCTCTGTGAGTGGGACCAACGAAAAGGTGGGGAGGTTTCCAACTCCTTCCTTCAGTCATGCCAACCTTCCATTACATTGGGTGATCTCTACTGAACATGCTTCAAACCGAAAGTATTGTAGTTTAGTACCAGTTGCTGTATGTGATGGGAATCAGTCCACAGTAATACCATGAAAGGAGTCACAAACCGAACCTATAAAGGCAAGTCTCAATGCAAGCTTAAGTCAGGTGTTAAACTTCATTTGTCTCTGATTATTTTTTATGTATTGTTTTGTTAATATCTAACTTCAATAGCTATTAAATTGATCGCTTGTCAGTCAAATGATCAACATTAGCTCAACTGCCAATGAAATAACTCAGTGTTACCAATTCAATTGGCACAGTTTCCTATAACTAGAACTGATACTACCAACAGGGAAAAAAAATTGACTTGAATCTCCATGTGCTGCAAACATAGCAAGACCAATGTAAAGACTTGTTCATGTGCAGAAGTCTGGTAAGAAGAAATGGCTGCTTACCTACATGGTCAAAGTGCCTGGTTTCTTTTTTAGTTTTGTCCTTATTTGTCAATGAAGAGGTATTTAAACTTTTTTTTTTACACTTTGCACATGAATTCTGGAAGAAGACTGCATTAAAATGCAGTGATTGACATATATTACCTGCTCTCTTTGGGTATTGTAGTTATAACCTGTGTGGTCTGGGAAACAAAAATTCAGCATTTTTTTTCCTTTCAGCAAATGGCTACCACAAATGGTTTCTGTAACGTACCCTGAATGTACTGTAACTGCCTCTACCTTGAACACGCCTTTTCTATTTAAGTAGTCTGTAAGTATATTCTCTGAATTGTGAAGTGCATAATGTACAACCAATGATGTCATAACCTCTACAGTAGCCTTCTGCAAGTTCTGCTACCACCACCAAAATACTCAAAATTCAAGTTGAATGCTTTTCCTCCAGGATCTGAAGATGAAGAAGAGGAATTCACTGAATTATAAAGGAATTGTTATATACATGGGAGAGGAAATTTCAGAAGTCAGTAGGTCTTCAGCCCACTGTCAGCTGAGCTACTGAAGGGTGATTTCACAAACTAATTCTCGGACCAGAAGATGGACTGTGTTTAATCTCGCAATCCTTTCTGTTCAGCTTCCTGTTCTTCCCATTCCTTTCCATGCTGTGTATTTCCTCGAGACTCACTTGTCTTGCTTGTTTGTGTGTCTGGCCTAGTTTTGAGTATTACTAGTTTAGCTGAAAGAGGATGCCGATGGTGTTTGTATATTGCTGGTCCCTGATTTTCTATGTGCTTAATTTTACAGATAGTGCATTTAAGAAAAAAATTATCAAGGTGCTAGTTAGTGTCTTCTTGGCTTCGCCTCAGTAAATGTTAATATTCTCCTTTTCAAAAGTGATTTGTTTAAGATACCTACTTTTGAGGTACTTCTGAGAGAAAACTCTATGGAAAAAGAGAGGTTGTTTACTGCTGTTCTGTAATGTGTAAACACATTCTACATGAGAAGTGACATCACTGTGTTCATGAAGGCCTGCATAGTTAATGGAATGACTGATACTGAAAAAAAAAGCTGAACTGTAGAGGGATTTTTTTTTAGTCAAGGTTTAAAGCAGTTTGTGAATATTTCAGTGACTGATGTTTTGGATTAATGATAAGGAAATTGTCTGTGCATGGATGCAAATAGTCATATTAGCAGTCCAAAGCTGACTTTTCCTCCAAAACAGTGAATGCTGATCAAATAGCAAAGCTTTAATAAATAAATAAAATCACCACTGCCCTGTGGTACTTGCTTTCTAAGGGAAAGTACCAATTTCATTTTTACCAAATCACCTCTGCCATATAATGTCTACAGCATCCAGTAGTACCTCATGGGAGAAGCTAACTGTCTCATTGCTCTCTAGAGAAAATGTCCACGTTACAGCCAGTCTGTGCTTAGGTGTAACTTGTCGCCAAGGTACATGTGAAAGCATTGGAGCTGAGCTCCTGGAAGAGATAGACAGGATTTGTTGCCTTTCTAGCTCATTACACTTTTCTTGCTTGCTGTCCAAGCAAGGATGCTGGGATATATGATGAGTCTTTTCACTGTGGTGAATGTGGCCCTTCTTTATACATCATAAAGAGGCCAGAAAGAAAAAAAAAATCCCTCTACCTCTACACCTGTTGTTCACCTGTAAAATTTCAAGCTACAAAATTATATATATATATATTTTAACCTTTTTTGTCTTTCAGAAGCATACTAATTGTTTGCCACTGAGGCCTTTTATCTACTGTATTTTAATATGTTCATTTGATAGTCATCAAGATCTCTTTGTACTTCTAACCTGTAGAACTTGTCATGTTTCTTACTGCTCCTTTTTCCTTGTTCTCCAGTCCACTTTAAAATTGATAAATAGAAAGCTGTACACTCTCTATTCCTGTTACATTTTACACTAGTGGAACTGGTATTTTGGTAGCGCCTTAATTTTGCAGTTGTGAAATGATTGTATCAACTCTTATCTGGGGCTTCTGACCAGATGTAAACGAGTATGTTTAATGTAGATAAACTTGAAACCATTTTTTACTGTTTTAAAGCTAGAAATGAAATGGAGTGTGTACATATGTATAAATATAAATTATTAATCTGCACCTTTTTGTATCTAGTAAATACAGAAGTTCATGTTCTAACCACATTTGGCACTTCTTGTTGCATAAACAAAGCCAAAACTTTTTTTAAAAATTGCAATGTTCATTTCATGTATATTTGCAATATTCATGGGAAATGTATTTAATTTATGTGATATTTGGAATAAACCAGGTTGAATTTATAAGAGTGTGAGTTCATGGGGGAAGCTTTATCACTCTGGAGGATTAAGAGCTAGACCTGTGGTAAATGTGATCAGAACGGAAACAAGCCACTGATGTGCTGCTGTCAGAAGGGGGACAGTAGGTTGATCTCCCTGATGCGGGAGCCCAAGGGCTGAGAAAGGACCTCATGAGGTTTTAAGAAGCAAATGGCAACCCAGAAGCAGTGGGGGTATGTTGGGGTTCCTAAGTTGCATGGCAACAGTTTTAGCCCCAGTGCAAGAGGAGGCGGGGAGGCTGCAGAGATTGCGGCATGGTGGGGTTTGCTGGGGACCCAGGGGAGCCTGTGGCACTGGGTGCGAATGTGAGGGGTGGATGTGAAGGGGAGCTGGAGGTCCCCAAAATACAGGGGTAAGGAGGGGCCTTTGGCAGAGGTAGGATAGGGGAGATGAACCTTTAACTTCCTCAGGAATGGGTTGTGACAATGAAGAGGTAGGGTCATGAAGTGGGCTTTTCCTTTTGTAGCTTGTTTTTTAGCCCTAAGCATGACCTGACTGGGCCTGTAGAATAAACTTGAAAACATACATGGTTACAATAAAGAACAAAAAATGTTTTTTTCAAGCCCAGTGAAATAAATACCTTCAGAATGTTGCAAGGTACGGATGATGTTTCCGACTGACGCTGGTCATGGCTGGCACCAGTGTAAGGGTTGGTGGGACACTGGTCAGGCTGCAGCGGCAGCAAAGCTTTGATAATCCTTGTGAGTTCCTTCTAACTCTGCATATTCTATTTTCTATTTTGTGTGAGGACAAAGCTAAGCCAGGTTGTGGAGAGCATATTGCATCCCTCAGTTATGTCTTGCTGCCAGCTAAGCTGCTGAGTGCAACCACTATAAAGGGTTTTTTGGTAAATAGTAGCTTTTTTATTCTTTTGGTGTTGGAT